>NC_133109.1:7473671-7823671 GCF_022965805.1 Primulina eburnea | reverse complement strand
GACTCAAAAGAAACATTGACTATGGTCATCAAAATTTTAGCATCATAAAGATGAAGGCTGGAGTGACCATGAGTGAGCTCGAAGAGAGATTTATCAGCATTTTGATAGAACTAACTGCTCTAGGGAAATAATACAACAAAAGAGAGGTTGCACTTCAAGCAATGAGAGCTCGTCCACGAGAGGGATATATAAAGACCATAGCCATGCGAGAGTTCAAATGTCACAACAAACTGAGTTGCATGTCCTATTTGTAGATCTCAAAGCCTATGAGTTCGAGATGAGGATTCGAACAGAAGAAGAGACATCTACTCCTCAACCCACCAAATATCTGGCCGCCAAAATTTCAAATCCGACCACTAGAAAAGAAGCTTCAAACTGAAAATCTACTAACCAGATAAACAATGTTGTTGGAACATTTCATGTTCGCAATCTTGATTTTGATGTTAACAAAACTTGTTTATCTGTTTCTAATGATTTAACAAGTGTGCAAAAACTGAAACTGAAATGATCAGTTATGAGCCTAAATTGAAGCTATCGAAGACGTAAACTGAAAATCCAACTGATTGCGTAAAACTGAATCAGTCCAACTGAAATACAAAAGAGCAGTTCAACTAATTTTCCAGTTGATAAGTGGTTCAAGAGAAGACCTTCAGAAGCCCGGCCAGCTGATGAATAGTTCAACTGATGAAGAGCCAAACTGACCAGTTCAACTGAATCAGTAAAATCAGCTCAGTTGACGAGTCAACTGATTTCACCAAACCAGTTCAAGACCAGTTCAGAGCATCAGTTAGAAGTCGATCAGTGTGCAGAAACGACAAGCTTATCCAGCTATGCGCACTGAGGAAAAACAATTGTACGATCATAATACAATAAAAGACATTGCTACAGATCTTAACGATAAATTGTTCCAGGTCGATTCAAGACAATTTGAGGAACAAATTCAAAATACAACGGATATAATCAACGAGTCTCAATGTATGATCAGTCACTCACCTATAAATAAAAGATGAAGTTCAATGAAGACAAGGATGAGAGATGATGGAAAGATGATGATACACACATAATATACACGACATATGCACAGAGTGTGTTTTTCAGTCTGAGATGTGAAGAAGGGCACACATATTGCATATCAGCTTTGAAGAAGCAATCGGCCCAGATTTGATGGAACACTTCAACGTGTTATCAGCTTAGATTAGAAGCACTTTTCCCTCAGTGTGTGAGAAAACTTTTGTGTTTTCTCATATATCAGTTCTCACACACCACCATTCAAATACAGTCTTACACAAAGACAATAACTTGTGTATGTAGTCTTTAATACATAGACGTTAAACAAATATTGGCTGGAAGGTGCTGCCTTCAGTCTAGACTAGGAGTTCACTTAGGCAGTGGATAAGTCCTAAGCTGGGTGGGTTATTACAGTTGATGTAATTAATCAAAGTCTTCTAGTGGATCCTACCCGAGTAGGTAGAAGGGGTGACGTAGGAACAGCTGAATTCTCAGAATATCCATAAATATATCTTGTTTACTTTAACTGTTAACCTCTTGCTTTAAACTGATTTGATCAGTTCGAGTAGCTATCAGTTCAGTTATCACCATAACTAAACTATTACATGCGAGAACTGATCCCCCGTATCTTCAGTTAATCAGTTACACGAGATTAAAAGCTTTAACTGATCAACTTTCTTAACGAAGGATTACTTCGGGTATTTTTCGCTTGTTTAAAACCAAACTCGATTTAATTCATCGGTGTTTACATTCTTAAAACACGAACTATTGCGGTTTATGAACAATATTGTGCTTGAAGCACCTCAGGGTACCCAGCACCCGATCCTATCAAATGTATTTATTTATTAAAATTTTGAAAATTTTATGAGAAAGAACCAATCTAAATTCATTTCTTATAATAAAAAAGTTCAATCTTATTTTAACTATGGAAAATAATGTCATTTTATTAGAAACTGTAACAAGCCTTAGAAAGATGATGAGAATACTTTTGAAAAAAGACAGTTCAAAGATAAGAAATGATGCTACGAAAATAAAATGGATTGGAAGGTGCTAGTTTCTGAGGAAAAAAATAGATGGGCTGGTTCAGATTCAGATCAATCAAGCTCAGAGACCTCAACAATCGAAAGTGAGGATGAGAAGGTCCAGTTTATCATGGCAGATGTTGAGCCGGAGAGAACAAATGTTGAGCTGGAGATTGCCGATGATGATTTGGTATTTTATTTTGATTATGATGTATTTATAAAAACAAATCTTGTCACGACAATGCATATCGTAGATGAGTATAAGAGACGTTCACAATAATTCGATGAAGTCAAAGCAGATAATAAAATCCTAACAGATAAGTCAATAAACTCTAAATGCTCCCAGTGAAAGGAACTTGAAAGTCTTATGATTAAATTAAATTTGTTAGTGACTGAGAATGATGATATGCGAAGAGTGTTCCAAGCAACAATTAATGAGAATAAACAGTTGACAATTCTAGTCAATTCTTGGAACAAGTTATCTGCTTCAATCGATAAGATGCATGAGCTGCAAACCATCTAGATACAAAACTTACTTAGGGTTTAGCAATAATGAATGTAATTTTTTTGAAACAACTACTGAATTGTATCGGGATAATGTCATAAGTTGTTCGTATAAATGCTTTGACCTACCAACGGTCGGTTTAAGCTCCTTTTCTACTCTGCCAGAAGGAAACACATAATTTTATTGATATAATCCGTATGAAACGCCCTCTCTCTTCTCAATTAGAATATTTTTTAACATACCGTACTTTTATTACTTAAAATTTGCGGAAAAATTAAAAATTTTCTTAAATAAAATGTGGACCTTCAAAATTCATTAAAAGAGTTAAACTGTACGTCTCACAAATTGTTGCAACAAAAGATTTGAAAGTTAAAGTTTGAAGAAGTATTCAATGTTTGCATAAAACGAAAAACATGACGGTCCTCGGGTTAAGCCTCCTGCTCAGTCCAAGCCTGCTCCTTGGTCCCCAACCCTTGTCTCCTCGAAAACATCATCACCATCATCGATCAAGTCTAGTGAGTCTAAAGACTCAACACGTATAAACTTGAAGTAACGAGTAGTATATAATAAAATCACATGCAACTTGAAAATAGGGCATACGTACTTAAATCTTGAACTTGCGTAATAAAACTTGAACATACGTACATACATACTTAGACATGCCATCAACATAAACTTTTCTTAAATATTCTTGCATACTTGAACATACATAACTTCATCATTTTGCGTAGATGATGTTTCAAAGCAAGTGACCCATAACATATTTCGCTTGATCAGACTAAACCACAGTACTGGGCTGACAGGGACGTATCCACTGCCACATACATGAGATCCCCGTTCATAATTTGACGGGCGGATTGGTCCCCGTTCATAATTTAATGCTTTCCAATCCTGATCTAAACTCGTTCATAATTTAACCGGGTGGAGCGGCCACGTTCACCGACTTCCAAACCCATTCATAGGAATATACATGCCTTTTGATAGGAAACGCGTTAAAATACCAACACCGAAGCGAGGAGATGCGGGAACCGATCGGATGCGACTTACTGCACAATTTTCTTCGCTTTAAAATGAGTGAAACCACCGAGAAAAACTAGGGGAAAGGGGCGGATGCTGAGGGTAGGAGGAGAGGGGAGAAAACTAGATTTGATTTAGAAAGATAAAGAATGAAACATATTGATAGGGGAGAAAGAGATTGGGGTGGTTTGGGGTAGGTTAGGGGGTTGATTAGTAGTTAATTTAGGGTAATTAAAAATTTTTAAAAAAAATCTTAACCTATTAATTAACATACTAAACAATACACTAATTCAATGAAAAAAAAATATGTTAAAGTTAAAATCCCCCAACTATCTCAAATTAACTTTTGAAAAGTTTACAAACCTTAAAATCACATAGTAAAATAAATTAGGCTATAAAATGCATAAAATATCATAACTCATTAAAAATGATAATTTT
Organism: Primulina eburnea; assembly: GCF_022965805.1. NCBI lineage: Eukaryota > Viridiplantae > Streptophyta > Magnoliopsida > Lamiales > Gesneriaceae > Primulina > Primulina eburnea. The sequence goes on along the minus strand of NC_133109.1, from coordinate 7,819,681 downwards.
CTTGCCTTGACATAAAATACCACATTTTCATAAATCACCTAAATCGCCTCCAATCTACTTTTCCCGATCCCGCATCGGAAATTCGCCTAAACATAGAAATCGAGAAATATTTTAACGTGCATCAAATAAACGTAAATAATTTAAAATAATGCATTTAAATAAATAATATATCATTAAAATAACTTTAAAATTTAAATAAATGATTTGACAATCAAATAAATACATGGGTTATACGTGTACTGATTTTGGGCTCTACAGTTCCTCCCCCACTTATATAAATTTCTTCCTCGAAATTAAATCTTACCATACAGTTCTGGATAGCGGTTCCTCAAATCCGCTTCTGTCTCCCAAGTGACCTCTTCCACTGATTGATTTAGCCACCGGACTTTGACCAGCTTGGTCACCTTGTTGTGAAGTCTCCGCTCCTGTATGTCTAGGATTTGGATGGGTCCTTCCTCATATGACAGATCTAGAGCCAACTGCAACTGCTTGTAGATCAAAACATGCGAAGGGTTAGCTAGGTACTTCCTCAATATCGAGACATAGAACACATTGTGTACCCCGGCCAGATTCGGCGAAAGGGCAACACGATAAGCTAGTGTCCCAACTCTATCAAGAATCTCAAATGGCCCAATAAACCTCGGACTCAGATTGTCTCTTTTTCAAAATCTCATAACACCCTTCATAGGTGCTATCTTTATAAACGTGATCACATACGGCAAACTCTAGATCTCTTCTTCTCTTATCAGCATAGCTCTTTTGATGACTCTGGGCGGTCTTCATTATGTCTCAAATCTTGACCACCACATCTGCAGTCTGCTAAAATATCTCTGGACCAAGTTCTGCTCGTGGATGAAATCGGTGATCAGCACTTCCTTCTATACAATGCATCGTAGGGAGCCATACCTATAGATGATTGGAAACTGTTGTTGTAGGTGAACTCCACTAGAGGTAGCTTGGACTCCTAAGACCCATGGAAATCTATTATACAAGTTCGCAACAAGTCTTCTAAGATTTCAATCACTCGCTCAGACTGGCCATATGTGTGCAGGTGAAAAGCTGTGCTAAAAAGCAATTTGTCCCCATGGTTGCATGTAGCTCTTCCAGAAGGACGATGTGAATCTCGGGTCCCTGTCGGACATAATAGAAACTGGGATCCCGTGTAATCGAACGATCTCCCTAATATAAAATTCTGCATACTGCGTCATGGAAAAAGTCATCTTCACTGGCAAGAAATGCGCTGACTTAGTGAGTCGATCTATTATAACCCAAATGGCATTAAAACCTCTGACTAACTTCGGTAACTCAACAACAAAGTCCATGATGATATTCTTCTATTTCCTCTCAGGGATAGGGAGTGGCTTAAGCATCCCTGCTGGCCTCTGATGCTCTGACTTTACCTGCTGACATGTGAGACATTCAGACACAAATCGATGGATGTCTCTCTTCATACCTGTCCACCAATACAAACTCTGCAAGTCTTTGTACATCTTGATGCCTCCTGGGTGAATGGAATGCGGAGATACATGTGCCTCTGCCAGAATATCCTCTCTGATCAAATCAACACTAGGCACCCACATTCTACCTCGGTATCTCACAATACCATTGGACACTGTGTAGAGTACACTGCCCTTGGCCTCATCCCCCAGTCTCCATTTCTGCAACTGCTCATCTGAAGATTGACCTTTACAGATTCGGTCAAACAACGAAGACTGGACTGTCAGATTAGACAGCCTAGAAGCTCTACCCTTAGGATAAAATTCTAAACCAAACCTCTGAATTTCTGACTGAAAAGATCTCTGCACTGACAACTGTGCTACGACTGCAACCTTTCTGCTAAGGCATCTGCCACAACATTAGCTTTCCCGGATGGTAGCTAATTTCACAATCGTAGCCTTTCACTAACTCTAATAACTGTCTCTGTCTCATATTCAATTCTTTCTGCGTGAAGAAATACTTGAGGCTCTTGTAATAAGTGAATATATGACATTTCTCGCCGTACAAGTAATGTCTCCATATCTTCAAAGCAAAGATGACGGCGGCTTACTAAAGATCATGAGTAGAGTAGTTCTTCTCATGCACCTTCAACTTCCTGGAAGCATAATCTATAACCCGACCATGCTGCATCAACAATGTGCCTAACTCGAGCTTAGATGCATCGGTGTATAGTATAAAATTGCCTTGACCTTCTGGCATGGCTAACAATGGTGCTGTAATAAGAGCTTGCTTCAAAGCATCAAAGCTCTTCTGACATTCATCACTCCACACGAATTTTGCATTCTTCTTTGTCAGTGAAGTTGGTGGCACTGCTATCGAAGCAAATCCCTGAATAAATTTCATGTAGTAGCCTGCTAGGCCTAGGAAACTGCGGATCTCTGACGCATTCTTCGGCTCAACCCATTCCTTAACCGCTGCTACCTTAGCTGGATCCACATCAATGCCACTGCTAGAAATTACATGACCCAAATACGCTACCTTCCCCAACCAAAATTCACATATACTGAATTTTGCAAACAACTTGCGACTCTGCATGACCTGCAAAACTGTACCAAAGTGTTGACGATGCTCCTCATGGCTCTTCGAGTATATGAGAATGTCGTCAATGAACACTATGACGAACTGATCTAGGTAGGGCTGAAATACTCGGTTCCTGAGGTCCATGAAATCCTTGGAGCATTTGTCAGTCCAAACGGCATCACTAAGAACTCGTAATGCCCAAGTCTATTCCTGAAGGCTGTCTTAGTTTTACTTTACTATGACCTCGAGTTCTGACTTTTCTCACAATTCCCAATATTATAAATGGAGATTCAAACTTATCGTATCTTACCTTCCTTATACTATACCCGTAATGTTCATCGATCTATTACATTAGCATTTAAGCAGTTCAATATAAGAAATTTTAACACCAAAAGTTACCGATCAACTTCTATACCTGGTACTACACTCAAAAGTTAAACCTTATCTTAACCCCGTAATAATATTGACCTACAATCCTTGAATCGAGTCTTTACCTTACGACACAAACTTACGTAACTTAGTTGTTTAACATCCCAAATAAAGGTTGCTGCTAATCTTAAATTTCGAGTAGCACTAATCCATTAAACCCCAAAATATACCATATCGATATTCTGCTTAGATAATAAAACATTCCTAGCATCAAACACGTGCTTAAACTATTTCCTTCCCAATTACATTATAGTTAAGGCCTAAGACACTTAAACCTTGCTCATTCGAACGAATGTCACACTTTGATGTATCCTCAATACTCAATTCATTCTAACGTATAAAGCTTAATAAATTTCCCCCTGTTAATGATGGACTAATTCTAATAAATCAACTTCACTTATAACTCACAGAATTCTAGCATCCTCATATAAATATTTTAGATTTCTTACTCGATAAAAATAATCGAAATATTCGACCATTGGTAACCTATGTTGAATACAACTAATTCCTTTTTGTTTTTATTTCACCCAATAACCCAGTATGATCACCTATTTCATAAACTTGAAATTAAAACTTACACAACCCAAGTAGTCTTTGATAACCTAATTTCAGTACTCATATCCACTTAATCCTACGTTTCTTAATGACTTACAAAGATTCCTCAATACAAGGTGCCTCTTGCCAAGCCTATCGACCTCAATGTCCTTTTGGTTCTGCCCTGCCGCCAAAGCTCTCGACACGGCAACTGTATAAATCATAGGACCAGCAACTCGAACATCACGGCGCAAGATCGGTCGCAACCCATCCATAAAATGCCTCATCTTCTCTCGGGCATCATTTGCCATCAGGGGTATAAAGTGACACCCCTTCTTAAACTTCCTGACGAAGTCTGCCAAGCTGTTGTCTCCTTGTCGTAGGGACATGAACTCTCTAGTCAATCTGGAGCGTACTTCTTCAGTGAAGTAATCGGAGTAGAAAACCTCCTTGAACCCATTCCACGTCAGTGTTTGTAAGTTCACTGACACTGACGCGCTTTCCCACCAAAGCCTTGCGTCTCCAGTCAACAAGAATGTGGCACATCTAACTCTGTCAGCATCTTGTAGCTCAATAAATGCAAAGATTACCTCGATGGACTTAATCCATCATTCCGCTATCATCGGGTCAGCGGTCCCCGAAAAATCCTTCGGATTCATCCTCCTAAATCTTTCATATACTGCCACCAGTCTGGGTCTCGCCCCTGTGTCTACTGCAGTCTGGTTCCTCACAAACTGTGCGAAGAACTGGGCCATCCCTGCAAGCATCTGAGCCTGCATATCTGGGGTGGACGAGGAGGAGTGACCCTCTTCCCATCACGGGCTTTCCTATTCTCATCGCCTGCTTCACGCACAATCCTACGTCCCGAAGGCATATGTTTCTAACATTTACCCAACACGTAAACCCCACATGCATGAAGATGATATAGACAACATAAGATGCACATACTTTGAACTAAAAATGTGAACATGCTGAAATCATGAATCAATGCTTAATACATAACATAATTCAAAACTTTAAAACTTACAGACTTGAGGTGTGACTTCGTGAGCTTCTCGCAACTGGCAGTAGGCATAACCCTTTAAAAGAACACCGCTTTGATACCAACTGTAACATACCGTACTTGTGCTACTTAAATTTTGAAAAAAAATTAAAAATTTTCTTAAATAAAATGTGGACCTTCAAAATTCATTAAAAGAGGTAAACTGTACATCTAACAAGTTGTTGCAACAAAGATTTAAAAGTTAAAGTTTGAAAAAGTATTCAATGTTTGCATAAAACGTAAAACATGACGGTCCTCAGGTTAAGCCTCCTGCTCAGTCCAAGCCTGCTCCTTGGTCCCCACCCCTTGTCTCCTCGAAAACATCATCACCTGCATCGATCAAGTCTAGTGAGTCTAAAGACTCAACACATATAAACTTGAAGTAACGAGTAGTACATAATAAAATCACATGCAACTTTAAAATAGGGCATAGGTACTTAAATCTTGAACTTGCGTAATAAAACTTGAACATACGTACATACATACTTAGACGTGCCATCAACATAAACTTTTCTTAAACATGCTTGCATACTTGAACATACATAATGTAGTGCCCAAATTCAGTACACATATAATCCTTTCATTTATTTAATTATTAAAGCATTTATTTAAGTTAAATTGAGTTTTAACTATGCATGATCTATTTAAATGCAATATTTTAAATTAATTATGTTTATGTGATACACGTTAAAATGTTTTTCGAGTTTCATGTTTCAGAAGACTATTCGAGGCGGGATCGAGGAAAAGACCGGTGACGATTTTGGCAATTTTAATGTGGTATTCTATTTTAAGCTAAGTTTGGGGCGTTTTAAATAATTTATTGAGTTTTAGCATTTTTAAGCTTAAACCACTTATTTAGTAATTTTGAGAGTTTAAAACTTTTAAACTTTGCATTGTGTGGGTGTTATTTTAATTAAGGAGTTATTTAAATTTAGTGTGTATTTTTAATTCCAAGAAATTTTGAGTCAGTGTTTGCTTAACTTTTAATTAGTGGTTAATTTATTTTTTTAAGAAATTTATTTCCCTAAATTCCCCACTAACTCACGCCACACACACACACTACACGCTTTACACACTTTTACACACACCTAATGTGAGAGCCCAGCCCAAACTAAACCCCAAGCCCAGCCCATTTGGATAATAAGTTAAAAAAAAAGGAAGATAATTATCAATTCTTCTTCTCTCTCTCTCCCGTAAGCAATCTGTCGAAAATTCTTCTTCTTGTCAAGCGATTTTCATCCGTCTTTGACCGCCCGTAACTCCAAATTCGTTGAATGATTTTCGAAAGTAAGTATAGTTTCGGAATCCTCTCGACGAGATCTATCCATTGATACCAAAATTTCGCAGAAAACTCGCGCTTCCCGGAAACCCGTCGGAGACCGCCGCCTGTTTTCACCGGAAAAGTTGAAAGAAACCTTGAATAATATTGTTTAAAGCTTGAATTCTAAGCTTTGGGAAATTTTCGAAATTTCAGAGGTAAAAATTCAGATTTTAGGGTTTCGAATTTTGGGTATTTTGATTAATTTGAGTTCCAACAATTAATATTTGTTATATTATTGATTGTAGGTACGAGAATTGAGCCGATTAGAGGTATCTACCAGATTTTCGGAATTTATTTGGATTAATTTCGAAAATTCAGATTTATATAATTGGATTTTCGAATTTTAGTGTCCAATAATTAGATGTTTCGATGCTATAGAATTGGAATATATTAATTTGAGAAATTTAAAGCCTAAATTAAGGAATTTTAGAATTTTAGGCTAAATTGTCAAATAATAGGAAAAATAAATGAAACTTGATATGAAATGCATTATTTGCCAGAGGATTGGATTCTGCTAGAAATCCTTGAGAAATATCAGTGGTAAATTAAGGGTTCAGTGGAGGTACGCACGAACTGTTTTTATTACGACGTCTATTATGACGTAAGATGACGTTGAGCATCATGTAATGAGTTTGGCGTGCTTTGTGTGCTTCTATGACTACGTGATTGCATTCATTTGAGTTGATACTATTGGTGCATAGCATTTCGAGCCTTGACTCCTTTGATTGCTATTGATATTGATCTATCGAGTTGTTGCGTCATCGATGGAGCGGGTGGGTAGGATTAGCACTCCTGATGAATTGCATGAGGGCTGAGCGGGTCGCACCCGTACCCTCGATGCTACGTGCATGGATGAGCGGCGGCATGATATTACGTTGCTGCAGTCCTTGCACGGGTGGCCACTGTTACTTTTGCTGATGCGTTTCATTTGGACTTCGCTTTGGTATCCATTATTTTGTTGTTACCTTTCACGCATTGCATTACATTGCATTGCATCACATTGTACTTGATTTTATTTCATGTCAGTTATATTTTTCGTAATATTACTGGTTCGTCGTACTGGGGCCCGACCCCTCGTTTCTTTTTATGTTGTGGTTGTTTTGATGCCATAGCAGGTTATCCAGGAAGATTTGACGCGTCTGGTGGAGCGTCAGGTAGTGGTGCCCAGTCGTCGAGTCGTGGTTGAGAGTTCCCAGATATATATATATATATATACTATATTATGGAGTCATACATTTACCGGGGAGATGCCCCGTGTAGCTGTACTGTTACTTTTACGATGTTTTGAATTGATAGCTGTGTGATCGAGCCTTGTCGGCTTTGCATGTGTTTAGTCCTGGCCAGTGCGGCTATAGGTTTGTGAATTGATGTTGTGACTTTATTTCGAGTATATAAATATTGGTTGTGATGTTTTGGATTTTCTGGGATGTCCTATTTACGAATAGGTCATGCCGAAATTTCTGTAGGCCCGAAATGGAAAAATTTTAGATCGCTTTCGCTGTTTACATTAATAAATTCTGGTTGTTTGGTCATTAAATATTAATCAGGAGCACGGGCCCCCACAGTTGGTATCAGAGCGTCACTGGGATATGCTCGAATTAGAGTCTAGGGCACTTGAGTCTAGACACAAATAACATGATTGTGCATGTGTTTGACTATTTGCTCTTTTTTGAATTATTTGGTGTGATTTGCTTGAATTTACCTGCGTTAGAACGACTAGCTGATTAGGCATGGTATGTAGTTTCGAAATTGCCTATAACTTTCTTTTATCTGTTATCCGCCTGTGGATTTAATCCTAGTGTCTTGTAGAATGGCACCTGGAGGAAGAGGCGGAAAAGGAAAAGAAATAGCGCAAGAATCTGAGGCGCAAAATGTTGGAGGACTTGCAGATATCATTAGAGGTAGGCGTGGTCGACCTAGAGGACAAGTCGCTCAAAATGTTGAAGAAGAAGTGAACCAAGAACCTCCTCGACCTGAAAGACCTGGAGCTAGACAGGTAGCGATAGAGCAAGAAGTGGAACAGCTGACACAGAAAGTTGGAGGAATGCAGTTAATAATTTCTCAGTCTCAAGAATTACGTCCTCCAAAATTCTTTGGAAACGAGAGCGGAGAAAAAGCATCAAGCTGGCTGAAAAGTATAAATCATCTATTTAATTTGTTGGAGTATTCCCAAAATATTAAATTGAAGCTTGCCATCTACCAACTTAAAGACCGAGCACAACTCTGGTGGGAAGCCACAGAGGAAGCAATGAAGGACTCTGGTAATATTATTACTTGGGATGCTTTTCGTGCTCACTTTACCTAGGAATATGCACCACCATCATATTATGCTGCTAAAGAAGAAGAGTTCAATCAGTTGGTACAGGGCAACAAATCAGTGGTGGAATATGCTTCACAGTTTTCTGCTCTTTTGCCCTATGTTCCACATGTTGCCAGTAATTATCAGGCTAAACTATCACGTTTTCTGCACGGGTTGCAGCGGACAGTTCATACTTTGGTAATGACTGGATTGCCTAATACGTATATTCAAGCAGTGGAAAAGGCGAAAATTGAAGCATGCTCAGAAGAGACCCACAACCAGGTCCATCATCTGTTTCTCAGGGATCTGGGAGTAGTATGTCAATGCCAGTGGATTTACCTCCATATCAGCCTGTACAGTCATACCAACAACCCAAACAGCAGAGGTACAAGGCAAAAGGAAAGCAATTCAAGAAGAAGTCTCAATCCAGCTCCTCCAGTTCAGGCAGTGCACGAGGGGGAGGTTTTGTTGGGTCGTCTAGCACTGTGCATTGTGACCGATGTGGTGGTCGACATTTTAGTTCCCAATGTGTAGGAGTACAGGGATCTTGTTACGTTTGTGGTCAAGTTGGACATTACGCCAGAGTATGTCCTAATGCACAAAGACAGCAATTTCAGCCACAACAGTCTGGACAAGTTCCCCGAGGACCAGCTTTCCAGCCATATGCTCCTGCACAGTCATTTCAGCAATCTGGTTATCCACCGCCTAGAGGTCCTCCTCAGCAACAATTTACAGTGCCACAGCAGGCTAGAGTCCATGCATTGACTCAAGACCAGGCTCAGGATGCACCAGGAGGAGTGATTGCAGGTATTTGTTATGTTTTTGACTATCCTGCACGCATATTGATAGACACAAGAGCATCTCATTCATTTTTATCTGACGCATTTGTTGATGAGCATGAGATTGCTACTATTCTTTTGTTGGATACTATGTCAGTTGCTACTCCTGCCGGTGTATACTTGATGTCCCATGAAATAATTTTGAACTGTGTGATTATATTTGAGGATAATATTATGATAACTAATCTAATCAAGTTAGCTATGACTGATTTTGACTGTATTCTGGGTATGGATGTGTTGACGAATTATCGAGCTACTGTGGATTGTTTCCATGGAGTTGTCAGATTTAGACCATATTATGGCAGCAAATGGAATTTTTATGGTTATGATTCACAGTCCCGAATTCCATTAGTATCTGCAATGGAAATGTTCAGGTTGTTGTCAATCGACAATGAAGGATTTTTTATCTATGCTCTTGATGCAACACGGGAAGAACGATTGAAAGTTTCAGACATTCCTGTTGTCAAGGATTTTCCAGATGTATTTCCTGATGAGATTCCAGGTTTTCCACCTCAAAGGGAAATAGATCTTAGCATTGAATTAATGCTAGGGACAAATCCTATATCTAGAGCACCATATCGTTTAGCTCCGACAGAGTTGAAAGAACTCAAGGAACAGCTACAGGATTTACTGGAGAAAGGCTATATCAGACCCAGTATGTCACCTTGGGGAGCTCCAGTATTGTTTGTAAAGAAGAAAGACGGAACGATGAGAATGTGCGTCGATTATCGGCAGTTAAACCGGGATACTGTGAAGAATAAGTATCCTTTGCCGCGTATTGACGACTTGTTTGATCAGTTGCAGGGTACTTCTGTGTATTCCAAGATTGATCTTCGTTCCAGATATCATCAGCTTAGAGTCCGAGAGGAAGATGTTCCTAAGACAGCATTTCGGACACGATATGGGCATTATGAATTCTTAGTTGTGCCTTTCGGTTTGACTAATACAACCGCAATGTTTATGGATTTAATGAACCGTGTATTCCGAGAATTCATCGATAGATTTGTTATCGTCTTTATTGATGACATCTTGATTTATTCCAAGTCACAGAAAGAGCACAAGGAACATTTGAAATTAGTTCTTCAAACACTCAGAGAAGCGCAATTGTATGCCAAATTTTCTAAGTGTGAGTTCTGGTTGGACAGAGTTTTATTTTTAGGCCATGTTATATCTGCACAAGGAGTATCTGTTGATCCTAGTAAAGTTGAAGCTGTTATCAATTGGCCTAAACCAACCAATGTGTCTAAGATTCGAAGCTTTTTGGGATTAACTGGGTACTATAGGCGTTTCATCAAAGGATTTTCTAGAATAGCTAGACCTATGACCCAGTTGACACAGAAAGATCAACGTTTTGTATGGACAGCAGAATGTGAGTCTAGTTTTCGGACTTTGAAAGAAAAGTTGACCACATCTCTAGTGCTAGCTTTGCCTTCAGGCTCAGGTGGATTTGTTGTCTGTACAGATGCTTCTCTAAATGGATTGGGTTGTGTTTTGATGCAAAATGGGCGAGTGATTGCGTATGCATCTCGTCAATTGAAGTCACATGAGACTCGATATCCAACTCATGATTTGGAGTTAGCTGCCATTGTGTTGGCATTGAAGATATGGCGTCATTATCTGTACTGTGGGGACCCGGACGCTAATCAAGTTCTTAATCATTATTGGGACTAATTAATCAATTATAAAACAGGGTCTAAATTTTTTTTTTAAAATACAAAGCGGAAACGTAATGTAATTTACTCAAATTACATATTAAACATTAATATACAAATCTTGTGTTAGCTACAAGAATTCAACTAGGTTCAACTACATATCAGTGCTGAATCCTATGTTGCTTCGAAGCCCGGATCTCCACGCTATCTAATCTTCTCTCATCCTCTTCTTGACCCTGATCCAGCCCCACCTGTTGTCATGCACACATACAAAACAAGACAACAGCCGGATAACTCCGGTGAGATATGAATATCCCAGTATAAATAATGTAAACATGCAGTAATATAAAAGCATATACGAAAGCATATAAGAATTATTCATAACCTGTCTCAAATCAGAAACATAAATCCATATCAAGCATTCAATAATCATGAATGGCATAAACAATGTAAATCAACATGTCATATCAGACTCAACTCAACAGACGCGTTGTCTCAGACTCGACTCCACTGACGCGTCGCCTCAGACTCGACTCAACTCTATCCTAGGGATCCCGATGTCTGGATATAGGTAATTATATCGAATCTCAGTTGATAGGAATGAATCAATCCCTAAATGGCATCGATATAATTAATATCTCCAGTGTCTGGGCGAATCAGCCGCAGAATTGACGACTCAGTCAATAACCTGACGAATCAGCCAGTAATTAGGCGAATCAGCCAATAATCAGACAACTCAGCCTGTAATTAAGCGAATCAGCTTAAGTTTAGACGAATCAGTCAATCACCAGACGAATCAGCCGGTGACTAGGCGAATCAGCCTATAATGGACGAATCAATCAATAACCCGACGAATCAGCCGGTGACTAGGCGAATCAGCCTATGACTCAACGACTCAGTAATCAATACATACAGTCAGTATCTAAGCAAATCAATCAATGACTAGCGAATCAGCAGTCATTACATGCAGTGGCTATAAATCAATAGACTACAATCATCAATCTCATCAATTACAAGAATCAATGTAATAAACTAAGTATGTGATTTAGGGAAACTCGAGTCAAACCTTCCTCGAGTTGTGCAATCCCAACACAACATTAATTTATACCTTTCTTTCTGATACTTTGGCTCTGTCGAAGTCTCGAACTCGAAGCCTGTCAATACTCAATCTGACAAGAACAATATCGAGGAGTATAATATCAATGCACCACTCGAATCAAATCTGTTCTGCTCAATACTTAACCTAATTCAATATCGATGGCATAACGGTATAATATCAATATACCCAACAATACCATATCAATCAGATATTAATTCTAATATCTCATACTCGATAACAACTCAATTCTGATATCAATTCTCAATCAACTCAACTCTAAAAATCATAACAATTTCATATGGTATCTGTTCCTCAGTCCGGTTTCGATTATACGATGTCTAACATGCCAAGAACATCATATATGAATCATATCAGATTCTGACAATACCATAATTTCAAAACATATCGAAACGTAGCAAAACTTACGTCTAGTTGTAGCCTACGTGGATAGGAACACAGTACCACAGTCAGATTTAAAATCAGACAGACGGATTTTGTAGAAATCACAAGTCTATGCTCCGAACTTGTTTTTCTTTCTTTCCTCAATTCCTTGCTTCGTTTCCTTCTTCTGAATCGTACAAAGGAATGTAGGTATATATATATATTGCATGTAAATCGTACGTGGCTTCTCAAAAATTTGCCAAAACACCACTCGCGCATATGCGCGCTTCATCTCGCGCATATGCGCCAAAGATTCTGGAGCTGTCGCGCATATGCGCCCATTTTCTCGCGCATATGCGCGAGGGCTTTTGGACCCCTCGCGCATATGCACGTGTTTCTTCGCGCATGTGCGCCGGTCATTTCTTTTGAGATGTTCGGCCGAACATCTCGAGATGTTCGGTTGAACATCTTGGCTTATATTATAACGATGCCCGACCTCGTCATTTGAGTTCTTATAACCTCAATCATGTCAATAATCAATGTCTGATTATAATAATTAATTCTCGGGCATTACATTTCTCCCCCTCTTAGATCTGAGTTCGTCCTCGAACTCGCAAGTAATCGATTCAGAAGAAATGTATATATAGAGTTTAAACCAAAACTCAAATATCTGATTCCGGTCTGGAATAAGAATTCACTAAGTATATTGTCAAAATACTTCTCCAATCCTTCTGAAGGAATCAATCTCGCACTACTAGCTATACAATGTCCGTATAAACCAATCTACAGTTCATCACATATCTGTACCATCTGCTGTTATCAAAGACATCTACAGTCTTCAGCTTCAAATACCACTCGTCATCATCTGACGTTGGTTTCTTAAATCGGTCCATTCTGAACTATCTTCATCTTCCTTCGGATTTTTTTTTTTTTTTTTTCAAAAGAAATCTGTAGTATTCACTGTATACTGTCTTGTCTATAACTATCTCATTACCCATCTGATAAGCTGGTAGTTATTGTCACACAGTGATAATAAGTCATATCAATTGGTGCTAACATCCAGCACTAAAGCTGTACCCAAGTCTTCCAATGTCTGGACAATACATTCTGACGGTCTGTCAATCTGTAAAATCATCTAAGAGAGAGTTCATGATATACTCTATCATGAATACAAACTCAAGCAACATTACAATCTGACATAATCTACTATGGCATTCTGATCTTTCTGACCACTTTTCTGACATCAATCTGTGTCATGGGGTCATGTTTGTACGTTATCTGGTACAAACTGATAGATATAGATTGAACAATCTGTCAATCACAATCATATCATATCTCAATCAGAAGAAAATGGCGGTAATTTCATTACGACAGCCATAGAAATGTACTCTCATTTCTATTTAGAACTATACAATTCTGTAATAAATCTTTTGAGTTCTATCTTTCTATCTTTTCTGTTAGCGATTTAGACATATCAGTACAATTTCTGCCAGCATTTCAATACATTTCTGTTATAACTGATCTCATCTGTCTATATCACAACTATCTGTTCGAATACAATACAGTCTCAATCATCAGACTGAACACTGAATCCATGACTGTAAGCTTCTAACAATATCTGTTCTTTCTGATTCGAACTATTTGATATACACAAATCAGTTAATAACATAAATTAAAGAGGAAATACCTACCTGGTATTCGGCTCTGACTATCAATATCAAGCTTTACTGTACCATTCTGACACATCTGGCATCACAGAATAATCAATCTCATACAACATACACAATCACATATCTGTTACTCTGATCGACACTCTGTTCTGACTATCGATATTGAGTTCTAAATATTCTAATCAGCTTTTTTTTTTTTTTAAACTGCTATCGATTCGAAATCAGCTCTGGTTCGGACGGTACAATATAATCTCCATTGTCTACAATCCGTCTCAACCACATATTCAGAATAACATCAATATTCAATCAGATTCAACACATGCTAAATTCATAAACCGCAACTATCTGACACTGATGTCAATCTCAGCTGCCTAATCACGGTTTAGTTCTGTGAAAATCAACGAATATATCATCTTCAAATATAACACATCCTGAATGCAATCGGTTTCAATCAGGATTCACCATATCAATAGTTCTGATATCAACTCAAAGCTAAAATCAATTTCTCTGATTGGAATCAGATCTGAAGTCTTATTGTAACGACCCATTACAGGCCCAGTGGACCGCCCATACGGCCCACTGGGCCTGTAATGGGTCGTTACAATAAAAGGCGCCTTTTATTGTAACGACCCATTACAGGCCCAGTGGACCGCCCATACGGCCCACTGCCAACCGACCCAAGGCTATCCCGATCTTGGGCTCCCTCTATGGGGCCTTTGTCCCTCACGGGCTTTCCATAGGCGTCGTATGGTTACTCATAGAACTCTTAAGCCCATGAACTTAAGTATGTGCCTCCCCAGGATCGAACCCAAGATCACATGGATATATAGATACTTGGCACAATCCTGGTACCAATTGAGCTAGACAAAGGCCCCATAGAGGGAGCCCAAGATCGGGATAGCCTTGGGTCGGTTGGCAGTGGGCCGTATGGGCGGTCCACTGGGCCTGTAATGGGTCGTTACACTTATCAGAGAAAACATCGAGAACTTTCTTATCATTGGTAAATCAGCCAATGATAGACTCAACTTCAGTAAATCAACTGAATACATAAGGAGTCATTCTGCTCCTTTCTGTAATAATCGAGTCATAGCTAGTACGAATATCAAAGGAATTCTCAGTCTAGAATTCTTATCGTACAATATTCATCTCTTGATCATCTCAGGTCTGATTCTTACCATCTTCTGGAATTAATCTATGGTAGCTTCGTACTTGATCAACATATCAATATCAGTAATGCAGTTCAAAAATCATAGAACACCAGTAAAATATCATCTACCACACAATCTAACTCGAACTCATTCTTATCCTACTGTAGTATACAAGATCTAACAGAAATCACTGATACAAGATCTTTTCCCAAAGGAACAGAAACAAATACTACAGTAAATAAGGACTCAACAAATAATGCTTGCATCAATGCAAATCTCTCAGAAATAAAAGTATATGAAGCACCGGTATCCCGCAATACATACGCAGGATAATCAAACAAATCAGTTACCTGCAACATCATCATCTGGTGCTTCCTGAGCCTGCTCCTCGGTCAAAGCAAATACTCTGGCCTGCTGTCTAGGAGGCTGGCCAACTGTCTGGCTTCCTCCTAGCCTCTGCTGTGACTGAGATGGTGAGCAGGCTGAAATGAAGGAACGGCAGCTGATCGTCTACTCGACTGTGCCGCTGATCCCGCGGATTCAGCTCCCTGGAATCTTTGGGAACTTCTCTGTGGACACACTCTAGAAAAATGTCCCTGTTGCTTGCAGAAGTGACAACTACCAAGTACTCCTTGGCATTGCTCAGTGGAATGTCTCCCTCCACAATTTCCGCAGTAAACGCCAGCATAACTCTGCTGAGAACCACTAGAGCTAGAAGAACTACCGCCAGACTTCTTAAACTGCTTTCCTCTAGCCTTCAGAAAATCTTTCATTCCACCACTGCTACTGCCACTCTCGAATCGGGGAGGTGGTTGCGGTGGTCTCGACACTGGAGGAACAATTTCAGCTCCTCTCTGCCTTATCAGGCCTGCTTCAGCGCCCTTTGCTCTATTCATGGCATCAGCAAAGTTATTCGGTCGCCCTGTGTTCACCAATGTAAAAATATCGGGATTCAAGCCATTGATGAACTGATCGGCAACGGCTTCGTCATTTCCAGTAACATGTGGAGCAAACTTCAACAAGGTAGAGAACTTGGTCACATATTCTTCAATGTTCAGCTGACCCTGTCTCAAATTGGCAAACTCCGCTCCCTTGTCTTTTCTGTACGATATTGGGAAAAATCTCTGATAAAACTCAGTTTTAAACACATCCCAAGTAATAATCGTACCTCGTTGCTCCAAGGCCCTCTTCATTGTAATCCACCAGCTTTGTGCAACATCCAGCAACTGGTGTCCAATCAATTTAATCCGGCGCTCATCACTGTACTCTAGTGAATCAAACAGCAATTCAATGCTACCTAACCAACTCTCACACTCGACTGATGTCTCAGTACCCGTCAGAGTGGGTGGTTTGAATGACTGAAACCTCTTCAGCAAGGTTTCCATTGGAGTCGGTGTTACATCCATTGGAGGATTCGATGTACTACCCTGTTCTGGAATTCGTCTAAGAGGCATATCTGAAACTCAAAAGGATTAGTAATCCAATCCAACACATCTGTTTCAATTCAGTCTCTCCTCCGATCATCTTACTGCTGATCGAGAATCGGTTCGAATTCATTTCAAATAATACATATTACAAAATCAAATCAGATAAATCAAGTAACATGTATTATATAACGCAGTAAGACATGCTAGCATTCAAAAGCAGGAAAGAAACACATTCTACCCCGCTCACTAGCTTCTATCTCAATCTCAAGAATCTACAGTTCTATTACCTACAGCTCTGATACCACCTGTTGTGGGGACCCGGACGCTAATCAAGTTCTTAATCATTATTGGGACTAATTAATCAATTATAAAACAGGGTCTAAATTTTTTTTTAAAATACAAAGCGGAAACGTAATGTAATTTACTCAAATTACATATTAAACATTAATATACAAATCTTGTGTTATCTACAAGAATTCAACTAGGTTCAACTACATATCAGTGCTGAATCCTATGTTGCTTCGAAGCCCGGATCTCCACGCTATCTAATCTTCTCTCATCCTCTTCTTGACCCTGATCCAGCCCCACCTGTTGTCATGCACACATACAAAACAAGACAACAGCCGGATAACTCCGGTGAGATATGAATATCCCAGTATAAATAATGTAAACATGCAGTAATATAAAAGCATATACGAAAGCATATAAGAATTATTCATAACCTGTCTCAAATCAGAAACATAAATCCATATCAAGCATTCAATAATCATGAATGGCATAAACAATGTAAATCAACATGTCATATCAGACTCAACTCAACAGACGCATTGTCTCAGACTCGACTCCACTGACGCGTCGCCTCAGACTCGACTCAACTCTATCCTAGGGATCCCGATGTCTGGATATAGGTAATTATATCGAATCTCAGTTGATAGGAATGAATCAATCCCTAAATGGCATCGATATAATTAATATCTCCAGTGTCTGGGCGAATCAGCCGCAGAATTGACGACTCAGTCAATAACCTGACGAATCAGCCAGTAATTAGGCGAATCAGCCAATAATCAGACAACTCAGCCTGTAATTAAGCGAATCAGCTTAAGTTTAGACGAATCAGTCAATCACCAGACGAATCAGCCGGTGACTAGGCGAATCAGCCTATAATGGACGAATCAATCAATAACCCGACGAATCAGCCGGTGACTAGGCGAATCAGCCTATGACTCAACGACTCAGTAATCAATACATACAGTCAGTATCTAAGCAAATCAATCAATGACTAGCGAATCAGCAGTCATTACATGCAGTGGCTATAAATCAATAGACTACAATCATCAATCTCATCAATTACAAGAATCAATGTAATAAACTAAGTATGTGATTTAGGGAAACTCGAGTCAAACCTTCCTCGAGTTGTGCAATCCCAACACAACATTAATTTATACCTTTCTTTCTGATACTTTGGCTCTGTCGAAGTCTCGAACTCGAAGCCTGTCAATACTCAATCTGACAAGAACAATATCGAGGAGTATAATATCAATGCACCACTCGAATCAAATCTGTTCTGCTCAATACTTAACCTAATTCAATATCGATGGCATAACGGTATAATATCAATATACCCAACAATACCATATCAATCAGATATTAATTCTAATATCTCATACTCGATAACAACTCAATTCTGATATCAATTCTCAATCAACTCAACTCTAAAAATCATAACAATTTCATATGGTATCTGTTCCTCAGTCCGGTTTCGATTATACGATGTCTAACATGCCAAGAACATCATATATGAATCATATCAGATTCTGACAATACCATAATTTCAAAACATATCGAAACGTAGCAAAACTTACGTCTAGTTGTAGCCTACGTGGATAGGAACACAGTACCACAGTCAGATTTAAAATCAGACAGACGGATTTTGTAGAAATCACAAGTCTATGCTCCGAACTTGTTTTTCTTTCTTTCCTCAATTCCTTGCTTCGTTTCCTTCTTCTGAATCGTACAAAGGAATGTAGGTATATATATATATTGCATGTAAATCGTACGTGGCTTCTCAAAAATTTGCCAAAACACCACTCACGCATATGCGCGCTTCATCTCGCGCATATGCGCCAAAGATTCTGGAGCTGTCGCGCATATGCGCCCATTTTCTCGCGCATATGTGCGAGGGCTTCTGGACCCCTCGCGCATATGCACGTGTTTCTTCGCGCATGTGCGCCGGTCATTTCTTTTGAGATGTTCGGCCGAACATCTCGAGATGTTCGGTTGAACATCTTGGCTTATATTATAACGATGCCCGACCTCGTCATTTGAGTTCTTATAACCTCAATCATGTCAATAATCAATGTCTGATTATAATAATTAATTCTCGGGCATTACATGTACGGAGAACAGTTTGTGATTTATTCTGATCACAAGAGTCTGAAGTATCTTTTCACACAGTCTGACTTGAATATGAGACAGCGTCGATGGTTGGAATTGCTTAAGGACTTTGATTGTGAGATTCAGTACCAACCAGGGCGAATAAATCAAGCTGCAGATGCTTTGAGCAGAAAGGTTCAGCCTAAAATGTTGGCATCTCTGACTATTTCAAAGATTCATGAGCATTTGGGAACTTCAGGATGGACTTACTAGTCTAAGGGCGACTACTTTATAGTTTCATCTATTCAAGTTGAACCACAAATTGTTTCAAAAATCAAAACAGCACAGAGAACTGATCCACATGTTCATAGATTGAAAGAATTGACTCAGACAGGTCAATCAGATAAGTTCAGTGTTGCTTTAGATGGATGTCTGCGTTATAATAGTAGACTTGTGGTTCCGAATTTGATAGATTTGAAAGAATCTATACTTCGTGAAGCTCATTGTAGTCGTCACAGTGTTCATCCTGGAATCAGAAAGATGTATCATATCTTGAAATCTCATTACTGGTGGGAAGGTATCAAGAAAGAGATTTCTGATTTTGTGGCTAGATGTTTGACGTGCCAACAGGTTAAAGCTGAGAGAATAAGACCTGGTGGTATGTTACATAGTCTTGAAGTGCCACAGTGGAATTGGGAGCACATTGCTATGGATTTTGTGACACACCTACCTCGTTCTGATCGTGGTTGTGATACGATTTGGGTGATTGTTGATAGATTGTCTAAATCAGCCCATTTTATTCCTTATGATCGTACTTGTACTTATAAGAAAATGGCAAAAATGTACATCGATCATGTGGTGAGATTGCATGGTGTGCCTGTAACCATAGTATCATATCGTGATCCCAGGTTTGCTTCGAAGTTTTGGGGTAGTTTGCAATCAGCATTGGGTTCAAAGTTGGCGATGAGTACTGCATATCACCCACAGACAGATGGTCAGTCTGAAAGGACCATTCAGACACTCGAGGACATGTTGCGAGCAGTCGTGATGGATTTCAGGGGTGGTTGGCAGGAATCATTGTCACTTGTTGAATTCTCTTACAATAACAGCTTCCAAGCAACCCTCGGAATGGCAGCATTTGAAGCCTTGTACGGTAGAAAATGTAGATCTCCGATATGCTGGGAAGATGTAGGAAAAAGACAGATGTCAATGCCAGAATTTATACAAGAAATGAAAGAGAAGGTTGAAATGATTAGGAAAAGAATGAAAGCAGCACAGGATCGTCAAGCCAACTATGCTAATAAAAGGTGTAGGCCTTTAGAATTTCAGGTTGGCGATCAGGTTTTCTTGAAAGTATCACCGTTTCGTGGTACTATGAGATTTGGGCGCAAAGGAAAGCTAGCTCCGCGTTATATTGGTCCATATGCGATTGTTGAGAGGATTGGCACGTTGACTTATCGTTTAGACTTGCCGCAGAGTTTGTCTGCGATACATGATGTGTTTCATGTATCTATGTTACGAAAGTACAAGCCGGATCCTTCTCATGTCTTGAGGAATGATGAGGTGAAGTTGGATAGTTCCCTTAGCTATGTTGAACATCCAGTGCAAATCCTTGATCGTAAAGAGAAGCAACTTAGAAATAAGACAATTCCACTGGTTATGGTGCAATGGAGTAGACATGGGAGAGAAGAAGCTACATGGGAATTAGAGGCTAAGATGCGTCAGGAATGGCCTCACTTGTTTGAAAATGTAATAAATTACTCCATGTATTCTGATTTCCCTATGTACTATCAGTGGTAAATGTTTATAAACCACTTTTATAAATGTTGTGTATGCTAGATTTCGAGGACGAAATATTTTATTTGTAGAGGAGAATGTGAAAGCCCAGCCCAAACTAAACCCCAAGCCCAGCCCATTTGGATAATAAGTTAAAAAAAAAAGGAAGATAATTATCAATTCTTCCTCTCTCTCTCCCGTAAGCAATCTGTCGAAAATTTCTTCTTCTTGTCAAACGATTTTCATCCGTCTTTGACCACCCGTAACTCCAAATTCGTTGAACGATTTTCGAAAGTAAGTATAGTTTCGGAATCCTCTCGACGAGATCTATCCATTGATACCAAAATTTCGCAGAAAACTCGCGCTTCCCGGAAACCCGTCGGAGACCGCCGCCTGTTTTCACCGGAAAAGTTGAAAGAAACCTTGAATAATATTGTTTAAAGCTTGAATTCTAAGCTTTGGGCAATTTTCAAAATTTCAGAGGTAAAAATTCAGATTTTAGGGTTTCGAATTTGGGTATGTTGATTAATTTGAGTTCCAACAATTAATATTTGTTATATTATTGATTGTAGGTACGAGAATTGAGCCGATTAGAGGTATCTACCAGATTTTCGGAATTTATTTGGATTAATTTCGAAAATTCAGATTTATATAATTGGATTTTCGAATTTTAGTGTCCAATAATTAGATGTTTCGATGCTATAGAATTGGAATATATTAATTTTAGAAATTTAAAGCCTAAATTAAGGAATTTTAGAATTTTAGGCTAAATTGTCAAATAATAGGAAAAATAAATGAAACTTGATATGAAATGCATTATTTGCCAGAGGATTGGATTCTGCTAGAAATCCTTGAGAAATATCAGTGGTAAATTAAGGGTTCAGTGGAGGTACGCACGAACTGTTTTCATTACGACGTCTATTATGACGTGAGATGATGTTGAGTATCATGTAATGAGTTGTGGCGTGCTTTATGTGGTTCTATGACTACGTGATTGCATTCATTTGAGTTGATACTATTGGTGCATAGCATTTCGAGCCTTGACTCCTTTGATTGCTATTGATATTGATATTGATCTATCGAGTTGTTGCGTCATCGATGGAGCGGGTGGATAGGATTAGCACTCCTGATGAATTGCATGAGGGCTGAGCGGGTCGCACCCGTACCCTCGATGCTACGTGCATGGATGAGCGGCGGCATGATATTACGTTGCTGCAGTCCTTGCACGGGTGGCCACTGTTACTGTTGCTGATGCGTTTCATTTGGACTTCGCTTTGGTATCCATTATTTTGTTGTTACCTTTCACGCATTGCATTACATTGCATTGCATCACATTGTACTTGATTTTATTTCATGTCAGTTATATTTGTCGTAATATTACTGGTTCGTCGTACTGGGGCCCGACCCCTCGTTTCTTTTTATGATGTGGTTGTTTTTGATGCCATAGCAGGTTATCCAGGAGGATTTGACGCGTCTGGTGGAGCGTCAGGTAGTGGTGCCCAGTCGTCGAGTCGTGGTTGAGAGTTCCCAGATATATATATACTATATTATGGAGTCATACATTTACCGGGGAGATGCCCGTGAAGCTGTACTGTTATTTTTACGATGTTTTGAATTGGTAGTTGTGTGATCGAGCCTTGCAGGCTCTGCATGTGTTTAGTCATGGCCAGTGCAGCTATAGGTTTGTGAATTGATGTTGTGACTTTATTTCGAGTATATAAATATTGGTTGTGATGTTTTGGATTTTCTGGGATGTCCTATTTACGAATAGGTCATGCCGAAATTTCTGTAGGCCCGAAATGGAAAAATTTTAAATCGCTTTCGTTGTTTACATTAATAAATCCTGGTTGTTTGGTCATTAAATATTAATCAGATGCACGGGCCCCCACACCTACACATTCATTTTCATTTTCAGATTCATTTTCAGATTTTTAAAGAAAGTAAACTTAGGGTTCTTGAGGTATACGGCAGCCGCCCCTTCCCTTGTCAATTTCCAGCAAGTTTTGATCCATTTTATTTCGATAAAACATGCCACGTTCGTCCGGATCAACCTCGCTTCTATCTCCGCTTCGGTGACGTCGTTTCGGTAAATTTTATCATCAAAAGGCACGTATAATCTCTCTTTTGCTGCGTCGATCATGTCATATTATGCGTTGCACTATTTTATGCGTAAAATTCTTGTATGATGTTCATAGTTTGAGCGGATAATTGATTGGATCGATTTTGAAGAAAATTTTTAGATCTAAATCTCGTTTTTACTGTTCTTCTTAAAACTGCGAATTTTCGGTCAGGATTTTGAGAAAACTTTCAATACAAAAAATGTAGAACTTTTTGATACCTTCTATTTGATATAAAATTCGAGTTATTTGGACAAAAATTGAGTGAGTTATGGCGTTTTCGTGGGAGTGCTCAAACTGTGTTTTTCAGTAAATTACGATGTTGCTGCGTTCTTGAAATTTATTTGTTGCAGGCTTCGTTGGGAATCGACGGGTGATCGTTGCTGCAACTAGCTATGTTTAGTTCGATGTTGGGATGATTTTTTTTGTGTCTCTTTTCGTGTCGTTAGGCACCAAGTTGAATCAAGAGTCAAGGAAGAAAATGGTGTCGAACTTCGAGTTGTGTCATTAGTTGTTGATTCTCACACTTGGGAATATCTATAATGGCTTACTTGGCTTTGGTACAGTGTCGTGACGTCCTAGGACGGGTCTCGAGGTGTCGAGTCACGGTTGGGTGATCGAAATAGGAAGAGGAAGCCACAAACACATGAATTCTCGTAGGTACGCATTCACAGTAGCTACACGGGCCCCTACACGGATGAGGGCACGGGGTCCGTGCCTTTGTGTTTCATTTAGTGTATTTTTCCAGTGCCTACACGGATGTCTACCCGGACCCTAACACGGGGTCCGTGCTTTTGTTTCCTTTCGGTATCAAAATTCGCGAAGCCACCCGTACCCCTCACGGACCCTAGCACGGGGTCCGTGCATCTTCTTCTTTCCGAGTATTCTTTCCACCGCACTTAGACGGACCCGTATACGGACCCGGTAATGGGGTCCGTTTACTAACGTTTTTGGGAAAAGTTTAATGTTTACTTTTGGGTTTGATGTCATGGTTTAGTGCAAGGATTATCAAAGTCAAGTCAAGGGAAATTTTAGAATGTCCTAAGAAATGATTGAGCTTGACAGTAACCATGATAAGTACGTCTAAGCTATACAAGTTAAGTATGCAGTTTCATGTTAGTACGTGCAGCAGCAACGGCCCCAATCGAAGTTCAACGAATCCCTCAACGCCAAGTAAATATGTATGATGTGCAAGAAAATATTTTAAGTTTTTGAGGTATGCTAAATGTCTTGTGACCAAATTACGTTTAGGATAAGAAAGCATTAAATTATGAACGGGAACCAATCCGCCCGTTAAATTATGAACGAGTTTAGATCGTGATTGGAAATCATTAAATTATGAACGGGGACCAATCATCCTGTTAAATTATGAACGGAGATCTCATGTATGTGGTAGTGGATACGTCCCTGTCATCTCAGTACTGTGGTTTGGTCTGATAAGCGTTTATTATGTATGGGTCACTAGCTTTGAAACATCATCTACGCAAAATGATGAAGCTATGTATGTTTAAGTATGTTCAAAGTATGCAAGCATGTTTAAAAAAAATTTAGTGATGGCACGTCTAAGTATGGATGTACGTAAGTTCAGTTTTATTATGCAAGTTCAAGTTTTTCAGTATGTATGCCCTATTTTGAAGTTGCATTTGATTTTATTATGTACTACTCGTTACTTCCAGTTTATACGTGTTGAGTCTTTAGACTCACTAGAATTGATCGATGCAGGTGAGGATGACCATGATGAGACGAGGGGTGGGGACCAAGGAGCAGGCTTGGACTGAGCAGAAGGCTAGACCCGAGGACCGTACACGTTATTTTAAGATTTTAAGCATGAAAATATTAATACTCTGATTTTATGTTTTGATACGAGATGTTTTGAGCCAGCTTTTCTTTCAACAAAATATTTATTGGTGATGGATGATTTCAAAGAGATAATTTTTATGAACGATGAGTTGACGACCGTATGAATGTTTATATTTATGAAAATTTTAAAATTTTCCGCAATTTTTAAGTAGTAAAAGTACGGTTCATCACACATTACTTCATCATTTTGCGTAGAGGATGTTTCAAAGCAAGTGACCCATAACATATTTCGTCTGATCAGACTAAACCACAATACTGTGCTGACAGTGACGTATCCACTGTCAAATACATGAGATCCCCGTTCATAATTTAACGGGCAGATTTGTTTCCGTTCATAATTTAACGTTTTCCAATCCTAATCTAAACACGTTCATAATTTAACGGGGTGGAGAGGTCCTCGGCCACATTCACCGACTTCCAAACACATTCATAATTTGGTCACAAGACATTTAGCATAACTCAAAAACTTGAAATATTTTCTTTTGCATGTCAACATACTTACTTGGCGTTGAGAGATTCGTTGGACCTCACTTGGGGCCACTACTGCACATACTAACATGAATTTAAATACTTAACTTGTATGTCTGTAATGCCCGAGAATTAATCACTGTTAATTAACGATTATTGAGTTATAATTCAAGGTGATTATAAAAAGATTAATCGAGACACGATTTGAGTCGGCGTGAAATGAATTATGTGCGAGGACAGTACCTCTCGTGCACATGTGCGACATGAGATGCGCACATGCACGACATGAGATGCGCACATGCGCGAAGTGGGCAGAGAGTCTCGCGCATTTGCGCGGGGATGTGCGCGCATATGCGCGAGTTGTGCAAGTCATTTCCAGAGGGCCTCGCGCATATGGGCGACGTGTATCCGCGCATATGCGCGAGATAACCCGAGAGTTGGCAATTTAGAGTAATGGCCTCGCGCATATGCGCCGAGTAAGGGCGCGCATATGCGCGAGTTGCCGTGTAAACACGCGCCAGGGCTTATCGCCTCGCGCATATGCGCGAGACGTGTTGCACGTAGAGTAAGCCATTTGCCTTACTATATGTATATATATATATATATATATATATATATATATATATATATATATATATATATATATATATATATATATATATATATATACGTTTAATCTTCAGAAATAAGGAATCGAAGGGAAACTTTGGAGGAAATTGTCCTTCAATCTTAGGATCGCGATTGTGCAAAATCCGTCCGTTAGATTTTGAATCCGACTTCGATACTATGTTCCTATCAAAGCAGGCTACAACTGGACGTAATTTTTATTAAGTTTTGGCATGTCTTGAAATTATGATATGAATCGAATAGAATTCATATATGACGTTCTTGGCATGCTAGACATCGTAGAATCGAAGTCATATTTAGAAACGGACTGATTATGAAATTGTTATGATTTTCTGAAGTTAATTGACTGAGATATAATATCAGATTTTATTAGTAATGACTATTGGCTGAGGGAATTATTGTCTGGTAATGTTGTATTGACCGGGATATCAGGATTGTGCGGTTATACCGTTGATTTTGAATTATTGATCAGATTGGTATCGATTTGAATGGTATATTGTTATGATATCATTGATACTGCCATTGCCAGATTGAAGGATTGACAGAGTTTAAATTCCAGACCGACACTAAGACGAAAGGTATAAGTCAATGTGGTATTGGGACATCGACTCAAGTAGGATGTACTTGAGTTTCCCTAAATCACATACTTATTATTATGTTTTATTATTGTGATTATTGATTTGATTGAATGTCTGTTCTATGGAGTTATATGAGCATGCATTAGACGAGTAATCTTGTGACAGAAGTACCTGATAGTGGCGGGATAGCCACGGGCACATTGCACTATGTCACAAGATAGTGTATTGGTGATAGGACCACAGTCCATGACGGTTAGGTCAGGACACTGGATGTTTGGTTATATCGACGTGGATAGAACTGGAGTCTTTTCTATTATTGTTGGTCGATATAGGAATACCACATCTGGAAACCGGGATCCCTAGACTAGGATTGAGTCTAGTCTGAGTCGTGGAGTCACGAGCATTGTCGATATTTTGATATCGATTATATTTCAGCTTTTAATATGTAATGCTCTTATATATCCATGCTTTTATGTTTATCATATAATGGCATGTTTTGTTGATTTATATTGGGATTATATTCTCACGGAATTATCCGGCTGATGTCTTGTTTGTATGTGTACATGACAACATGTGGGACAGGATCAGGGTCCAGGAGATGAGGAGAGATCGTGATAGAGTGGAGACTTCGGACTTGGATGTGTATAGGGTTTTATCACTTGATAATTAGATGTTGAACCTTAGTTTGTACTGATCTGTATATAGTACAGGACTTGTACTTTATTTTATACTGAGTTGTATATTAGTTTGATTTCACTACGTTCCGCATTTAAAAAAATTATGACCCTAATTACTTGATTAGTAATTGATCCTGATAACGATTATGAATTGATTAGCATCCGGATCCCCGCAACAGGTGATATCAGAGCGATAGATCCTTGAGACTGAGATAGGAGTTAGTGAGCGAGGTAGATTGAGGTTTCCTTTCCTGCTTTTGATTGCTAGCATGATTTATTGTTTTGATACATGTTTACCTGAAATATCTGATTTTGATATGGTATTATGTATTATCTGGAATGGATCAGCTGTAAGATGATCCAAGGAAGATTGAAACTGATATGTTGTAATTGGGTTACTAATCCATTTAATTATTAGATATGCCTCCGAGAAGAGTACCAGAACAGGGTAGCACGTCCAATCCTCCAATGGACGTTACAGCTACTCCAATGGAGACATTGTTAAAAAGGTTTCAGTCTTTCCATCCACCGATTTTGAGGGGTACAGAGAATGCTGTTGAGTGTGAGAGTTGGTTGGACGATATTGAGATGATGTTCGAATCTTTAGAGTATACTGACGAGCGGAGGGTGAAGTTGATAAGACACCAGTTACACGACGTTGCTAAAAACTGGTGGATCACAACAAAACGGGCATTGGAACACCGAGGTATGACTATTACCTGGAATGTGTTTAAAACTGAATTCTATCAGTTCTTCTAGCTCTGGGAGTCCTCGACAGAGCCAGAGCTATACTGGACATATTTGCAATACTTGTGGAGGGAAGAATTCCACTGAGCAGTTCCGAGGAGTGTTTGGGAGCTGCCGTATCTGCAAACAACTAGGACACTTTGCCCGAATGTGTCCACAGAGAGGTGCCTAGGGATCCCAGGCAGCTGAGTCATCTGAATCAGTGGCTCAGACAGGTAGATGACCATCTGCTGTTCATTCTTTTCAGCCAGTACTGTCTACCCAGTCACAGTAGAGGCCAGGAGGAAGCCAGACAGTGAGCCAGCCTCCTAGACAGCAGGCCCGAGTTTTTGCTTTGACCGAGGAGCAGGCACAGGATGCACCTGATGATGTTGTGGCAGATAACTGTTTTATTTCTGGTTATCCTGCATACATATTGATTGATACTGGTGCATCGCATACTTTTATTCCTGAGAGGTTTGCATTGAGTCATGCATTACCTATTGAGTCATTGTCTGCGGTAATGTCTGTTTCTTCTCTGTTAGGAACATGTTTGATATCGGTGAAGTCTGTGAAATCTTGTATACTGCAGTACGATGGGCATACGATTGAGTTAGATTGTATTGTGCTTGGTTTATCTGATTTTCATTCTATTATCGGTATCGATATATTAACCAAGTACCGAGCTACAGTTGACTGTTTTCACAAGATAGTGAGATTCAGACCTGAAATGGCTGAAGAATGGAAATTTTACGGTAAGGGTTCTCGAGCTATAATTCCTTTGATATCTGCGATAAATATGACTCGATTATTGCAGAAAGGAGCGGATGGATTCCTGGTATATTCAGTTGATTTACTTAAGTCAAGCCCATCATTCGCGGACTTGCCAGTGGTGTGTGAGTTTGCTGATGTCTTTCCAGATGAGATTCTTGGATTACCTCCGATTCGAGAGATAGACTTTAGCATTGAGTTAATGCCAGGAACAGTTCCGATTTCGAGGGCTCCATACAGGATGGCACCGATCGAGTTGAAAGAGTTGAAAGAACAGTTGGAGGATTTACTGGCCAAGGGGTATATCAGACCGAGTGTATCTCCTTGGGGTGCTCCAGTATTGTTCGTGAGGAAGAAGGATGGGTCGATGAGACTTTGTATTGACTACCGGCAACTGAATAAGGCAACGGTAAAGAATAAATATCCCTTGCCTCGGATTGATGATTTATTTGATCAGTTGCAGGGTTATTCGGTGTATTCCAAGATCGATCTGAGATCTGTATACCATCAACTGAGAGTCAGAGATTCTGATATCTCAAAGACAGCATTCAGAACCAGGTATGGACACTATGAATTTATTGTCATGCCCTTTGGTTTGACGAATGCACCAGCGGTATTTATGGGATTAATGAACCGTATCTTTCAGAGATATCTCGATGATTTTGTGATTATATTCATCGATGGTATTTTGATTTATTCCAAGAATGTGATGGAGCATGCTGAACATTTAAGAACTGTGTTGCGAATTTTGAGGGCGGAGAAACTGTATGCTAAACTATCGAAATTCGAGTTCTGGTTGAAACAGGTTGTGTTTCTGGGGCATATTATATCCGGAGACGGGATATCTGTTGATCCCAGTAAGGTTGAGGCAGTGATTTTTTGGCCGAGACCGACATCTGTACCAGAGATACGCAGCTTTATGGGTTTGGCAGGATATTACGCCGATTTATTAAAGATTTTTCGAGTATTGCCAAACCGATTACACAGTTGACTCAGAAGAATGCTCCATTTGTTTGGTCTGAGGAATGTGAGACCAGTTTTCTCGAATTGAAGAAGAGATTGACCAGTGCTCCAGTGTTGACTATCCCTTCAGGTACTGGTGATTTTGTTGTTTATTGTGATGCATCTCACCGCGGATTGGTTTGTGTTTTGATGCAGCGGGGGCATGTGGTTACTTATGCCTCGAGACAACTGAAACCCCATGAATCTCGTTATCCAATTCATGATCTTGAATTGGCAGCCATCGTCTTTGCATTAAATATATGGCGACATTATCTATACGGTGAGAAGTTTGAGATTTATTCTGATCGCAAAAGTTTGAAATATCTGTTTTCACAATCCGAACTGAATATGAGACAGCGAAGATGACTGGATTTACTAAAAGATTTTGATTGTGAAATCAAATACTATCCGGGGAAATCCAATGCAACAGCTGATGCACTGAGTCGAAAGGTATGTTCTTTATCCTTATCGGCTATGGGTGTCTCGAATTTGATTAAAGACTGTTGTTTGTCTGGATTAGTATTTGAGACAGATCGGAGACCTATGAGATTATATACTATTCAAGCTGAACCAGAGCTGATTTTGATAATTAAAGCAGCTCAGAAAGTTGATCAGAATATACAAAAATCGATTGCTATGGTCAGAGCTGGACATCGATCGGAATATCAGGTTCAAAATGGTATTTTGTATGTGAATAATCGTCTTGTTGTGCCGAATGTTTTGGATTTAAGACAGCGAATACTGACAGAAGCGCACAACCGTCGTTTTAGCATTCACCCTGGTGGCAGGAAAATGTATAATGATTTGAGGACACAATATTGTTGGAAACAAATGAAATCTGATGTCACTGAATTTATAGCCAAGTTTCTGAATTGCCAACAGGTGAAAGCTGAGAGGAAGAAACCGGGAGGACTGTTAAAAAGTTTGTTGATTCCTGAATGGAAATGGGATCACATTTCCATGGATTTTGTGACATAGTTACCACGTTCCTCCCGAGGTTGTGATGCGATTTGGGTCGTGATCGATCGATTGACCAAATCTGCATGCTTTATTCCATACAAGATGACGTATCGATATGATCAGATGGCTGATATCTATGTCAAAGAAGTTGTTAGATTGCACGGAGTGCCGAAGTCGATTGTTTCAGACCGTGATCCTCGGTTTACTTCGCACTTTTAGCAGAGCCTGCAGCAAGCTCTCGGTACGAAGCTACATCTGAGTAACGCATATCATCCACAGACTGACGGACAGTCAGAGCGAACGATTCAAACCTTAGAAGATATGCTGAGAGCTGTAGTGCTTGATTTTAGCACTAATTGGCAAGATGCATTGCCTCTTTGTGAATTTTCGTACAACAATAGCTATCAAACGAGTATTGAGATGGCACCATTCGAAGCGTTGTACGGAAAGAAGTGTCGATCCCCTCTTTATTGGGATGATATCTCTGAAGTTCCTAAGACTGGACCTGACATGATCAGAGATATGACTGAAAAAGTGAAATTGATTCAAAAGAAAATGAAGGCAGCTCAGGACCGACAAGCCAAATATGCAAACCTCAGACGACGACCGTTGGTATTTGAGACTGGAGATCGAGTATTTTTGAAGATTTCTCCATTCAGATGTGTGGTTAGATTTGGAAAGAAAGGAAAGTTGTCTCCACGATATGTTGGTCCTTATGAGATTCTCGAAAAGATAGGAGATCGTGCCTATCGACTTGCCTTGCCGCCTTCATTATCTAGAATACATGATGTTTTTCATGTATCTATGCTGCGGAAGTATCTCCCTGATGATTCACATATTATGCAGCCAGACGAGGCAGAACTTGATGAAAGTCTGAGTTACGTTGAAAAACCGATCCGGATTATTGATCGTAAGGAAAAACAACTCATAACGAAGATGATTCCGTTGGTGAAAGTACAATGGACTCGTCATGGTGTTGAAGAAGCTACTTGGGAGACTGAATCAGATATGAGACAAGAATTCCCAGCATTATTTCACTGATGTAAATTTTTGTTCAGTTTTAGTACATACCTTCTTATTGATATGATGGATTGCCTGTGATTTCGGGGACGAAATCATATCTTAGGGGGGGAGAAATGTAATGTCCGAGAATTAATCACTGTTAATTAACGATTATTGAGTTATAATTCAAGGTGATTATAAAAAGATTAATCGAGACACGATTTGAATCGGCGTGAAATGAATTATGTGCGAGGACAGTACCTCTCGCGCACATGCGCGACATGAGATGCGCACATGCGCGAAGTGGACAGAGAGTCTCGCGCATATGCGCGGGGATGTGCGCGCATATGCGCGAGCTGTGCAAGTCATGTCCAGAGGGCCTCGAGCATATGCGCGACATCTATCCGCGCATATGCGCGAGATAACCCGAGAGTTGGCAATTTAGAGTAATGGCCTCACGCATATGCGCCGAATAAGGGCGCGCATATGCACGAGTTGCCGTGTAAACACGCGCCAGGGCTTACCGCCTCGCGCATATGCGCGAGACGTGTTGCATGTAGAGTAAGCCATTTGCCTTACTATATGTACGTGTATGTATATATATATATATATATATATATATATATATATATATATATATATATATATATATATATATATATATATAAGCATATACGTTTAATCTTCAGAAATGAGGAATCAAAGGGAAACTTTGGAGGAAATTGTCCTTGAATCTTAGGATCGCGATTGTGCAAAATCCATCCGTTAGATTTTGAATCGGACTTCGATACTGTGTTCCTATCAACGCAGGCTACAACTGGACGTAAGTTTTATTAAGTTTTGACATGTCTTGAAATTATGATATTGTCAGAATTGAATAGAATTCATATATGACGTTCTTGGCATGCTAGACATCGTAGAATCGAAGTCATATTTAGAAACGGACTGATTATGGAATTGTTATGATTTTCTGAAGTTAATTGACTGAGATATAATATCATATTTTATTAGTATTGACTATTGGCTGAGGGAATTATTGTCTGGTAATGTTGTATTGACCGGGATATCAGAATTATCCGGTTATACCGTTGATTTTGAATTATTGATCATATTGGTATCGATTTGAACGGTATATTGATATGATATCATTGATACTGCCATTGCCAGATTGAAGGATTGGCAGAGTTTGAATTCCAGACCGACACTACAACGAAAGGTATAAGTCAATGTGGTATTGGGACATCGACTCAAGTAGGATGTACTTGAGTTTCCCTAAATCACATACTTATTATTATGTTTTATTATTGTGATTATTGATTTGATTGAATGCATGTTCTATGGAGTTATATGAGCATGCATTAGATGAGTAATCTTATGACAGAAGTACCTGATAGTGGCGGGATAGCCACGGGCACATTGCACTATGTCACAAGATAGTGTATTGGTGATAGGACCACAGTCCATGACGGTTAGGTCAGGACACTGGATGTTTGGTTATATCGACGTGGATAGAACTGGAGTCTTTTCTATTACTGTTGGTCAATATAGGAATACCACATCTGGAAATCGGGATCCCTAGACTAGGATTGAGTCTAGTCTGAGTCGTGGAGTCACGAGCATTGTCGACATTTTGATATCGATTATATTCCAGCTTTTGATATGTAATGCTGTTATCTATCCATGCTTTTATGTTTATCATATGATGGCATGTTTCGTTGATTTATACTGGGATTATATTCTCACCGGAATTATCCGGCTGTTGTCTTGTTTCTATGTGTACATGACAACAGGTGGGACAGGATCAGGGTCCAGGAGATGAGGAGAGATCGTGATAGAGTGGAGACTTCGGACTTGGATGTATATAGGGTTTTAGCACTTGATCATTAGATGTTGAACCTTAGTTTGTACTGATCTGTATATAGTACAGGACTTGTACTTTATTTTATACTGAGTTGTATATTAGTTTGATTTCACTATGTTCCGCATTAAGAAAAAAAAATTATGACCCTAATTACATGATTAGTAATTGATCCTGATAATAATTAAGAATTGATTAGCGTCTGGGTCCCCATAATGTCTTAGACGTGAGTACTTGAGCTCACCACCAAAGTGAATAAGTAGCTTATGACATTCTAGTTCGCTTCGGAATTGACCTCGTTTAATCATCGTACTAAACCATGACATAAAACCACAAAACAAATCATATATTTTTACATAAATAAATTTTAACCATGGTGCTAAACCATGATATAGAACCCCGAAGCAAATCCAAAAAAAAATAAAAAAAATTATGATTATTTTTTAAATTTTTTTTAAGAGGGGGTACACGGACCCCGTGTAGGGGTCCGGGTAGGCACTGGAATTTCGTATTTTTGAAGGAAAAAGGACACGGACTCCGTGCCGGTGTCCGGGTATCCTCTGTATGTGGAAAATCACGAAAATTCACTGACTTAATCATTCACCCTTTCAATCCAAGCCTAAGGACAATGAACCAACACCTTGAGACTCAACCTAGGATGGTATTACATTGATTCGAACCCGTACAAACACCCCAAACGTCCCAAACATCGACAAGTAACTTCAATACAACAATTACCCGTAATTCGGCATCGTTTCGCTTCCTACGACTTCTATTACATCCCAAGCCAATCCCGACTCAAACGAACCACCAAATAACAACTAAATACATCCCATAACATATCTAAATACAGTAGCACAAGCCCGGCGATGCCCAATGAAGCATGCAACAAATAACTTCAAGAACACATCAATACATAATTTTCTGAAGGAAAAAAAAAAAGCAGTTTGAGCAGTCCAACAAAAAACACCATAACTCACTCAATTTTTATCCAAATATTTTGAATTTACTGTCAAATCGAAGGTATCGAAAGGTTCTACAATTTTCATGTTGAAATTTTTCACAGAATCATGACCAGAAAATCTCAGTTTTAAAAATGACAGCAAAAATGAGTTTTCAGATCCAAAAACCGTTTCAAAAGTGACCCAACCATATTTGCTCAAACCCTTACATAACATACACATGATTTCCATACGATAAACATCAAGATATTTACTATGACAGGATCGATGCAGAAACGAAAGAATATACATGCCTTTTGATAGGAAACGCGTTAAAATACCAACACCGAAGCGGGGAGATGCGGGAACCGATCGGATGCGACTTACTGCAAAATTTTATTCGCTTTAAAATGAGTGAAACCACAGAGAAAAATTAGGGGAAAGGGGCGGCTGCTGAGGGTAGGAGGAGAGGGGAGAAAACTAGATTTGATTTAGAAAGATAAATAATGAAACGTATTGATAGGGGAGAAAAGGATTGGGCGGTGGTCGGGAGTAGGTTAGGGGGTTGATTAGTAGTTAATTTAGGGTAATTAAAAATGTTTTAAAAAAAATATTAACCCATTAATTAACATACTAAACAATACACTAATTCAATGAAAAAAATATGTTTAAGTTAAAATCCCCCAACTATCTCAAATTAACTTTTGAAAGTTTACAAAGGCAATAAAATGTATAAAATATCATCACTCATTAAAAATGATAATTTTCTTGCCTTGACATAAAATAGCACATTTTCATAAATCATCTAAATCGCCTCCGGTCTACTTTTCCAGATCCGGCATCGGAAATTCACCTAAAACATAGAACTCGAGAAAAATTTTAACGTGCATCACATTAACGTAAATAATTTAAAATAATGCATTTAAATAAATAATATATCATTAAAATAACTTTTAAATTTAAATAAATGATTTGACAATCAAATAATGCATGGGTTATACGTGTATTGATTTTGGGCTCTACATATGTAGACTGATCAAGAACGTCCACAACGCATTTAACAATGTTATAAGCATATTAAGGATTTAATCCAACCAGCTTTTGTCGCGGTAAAAGTGTATAGGCCAAATATGAGACCTTTGAATAGTGTCACCCCCACGATTTCAAAGTTAACCACTTTGAAATATATCCAAGTTTCCATTTCACCAATATCAAATATTAAATTGCCTTTTCAACTTCTATATCAAATTGACAAATTCACGACTTGTACCTTAAGATGAAGTTGGTTTCAATCAATACGTCATATTAATCTGTAACAGTCTCAGATTCTCGAAATCTTTGTAATATTCTCCCCATTCAAAGATTTTGTTAGTGGATCCACGGTTTACTCGACCCTATCCCAGCTGACAGTGCCCGTAAGGATCGATCCAATGACTCGGATTTTTCCGAGTCAATTTTTCTTTTTTTTACAGTGAGATGGGCCCGGATCACACAAGTTCGCTTTGTAGAAGTCCAAGCAACTATGACACCCCCAATAGTAAATAACCAACCTTTAGTTTACTTTGAGTCAGTTACACCATATTCCCAATTATCATCACTGTAATATTCAAGTGTAGACGTCTTACACTTGTCATGTAAACTGATAGTTTACTACCTAAAGATAAAAATAACGAATCCACATTTATAAAAATCACAGATAGATAAATAAATGGTTTGCTGCGGTAAATAAATCATATTATAATAATGAATAGTTCTTCTGAAACAACTCCTCAATCGTGTCTGGATAATGTCAATCAAGACATCATATTAGTTTGTTACAGTATGAGATTCTCAAAAACAAATTGATAAATAATTGCAATTTTTTGTCTGTCTGGACACCATTTCATTGATTGTTAATTACTGTTCAAATTCATATTGGTTTTGGCATTGCAATTGGATGATTGCCATTTTACGTGTCTGACACAACCACAAAGTACAGATATTAAGGAATTATATTATTAAATAAATTTCATTTATTTTTCACTCCTAGTTTATTCAACAAAATACATACACAAAAAATTAAAGAGCGAATTAACCCATAATATAGATATATATAGATATATATATATAAAGTATAATAAATCGCAGATAAATTGTTTGCTTAAAGTGGGTTGACTGGTGTAGCAACCAAGCAGAGTGGAATTTTCTTACGCATGGCGACCCCTGTAGCTTCTTCCATATCAATATCCTCCGGTGACATCCCTTTGGGAAGTTCCCAATCAAAGCGGAACAAAAGATTCGCAAGTGCCAGCTCCACAACCGCGATGGCAAAACTGGCTCCAGGGCAACCTCTTCTCCCAGCACCGAAGGGTAACAACTCAAAATGTTGTCCTCTGAAGTCTATCTCGTTATTCAGAAACCGCTCAGGCCAGAATCTTTCTGGCTTCTCCCAGTGTTTTGGATCCATTCCAATTGCTGCTGCATTGAACAGCACTCTGGTTTTTGCCGGGATTTCGTATTTGTTGTCGATGACGCAGTCATCTAATGTTTCTCTTGGGATCCATAGTGGGGCGGGTGGATGGAGTCTCCATGCCTCTTTGATCACCATTCTTAGGTATGCGAGTTTTGGAAGATCGCTTTCTTCTACTTTTGACTGTCCTTTGCATACTTTCCTAACTTCTTCTTGAGCTTTCTTGAGGACTTCCGGATTTCTCATCAGTTCTGCCATTGCCCATACGATTGTCACCGAGGAACTATCGGTGCCAGCCATGAATATGCCCTGCAATTCATTATCACAATATATATATATAAATAAGAAAATCATGAATGTAAACAGGGAAAATATAGCAAATATTGGGTTGATTGGGTGTCATATATATATATATATAGTACACATACCAAGAGAAGACCCTTCAAATTTACATCTGTTAGAGTAAATTCTTTCTCCATTTCCTTTTGAACTCGAAGCAATACATCGACGATGTCTTCGTGATCTTGTTGAGCTCTCTTCGGGTCTCTGTGTTCTTCCATTTTTTTGCTCAAAAAGATGTCCACTTCCTCCATATTTTTTTTCAATCTCCTGTCTACGCCATTGAACTTGTTTAGCCAAGCCAACCATGGAAAATAATCAGCCACGTTGAACTCAGCAGCCAACTGCTGCGTATCATGAAACACATGCTGATATTTGCCACTCCTTTCATCGAAATCTTCATGTTCTTCAGCACTGCTAGTCTCTCCGAAAGCCACCCGACGAACGGTATTATTCGACAGAGCGAACGTGAGCACGCTCAGATCCACAGGGTTTTCGGAATTAGCAACACGATCAATCATGAAGGTCATCTCTTCATCACGTACTTTTGCGAAAGATTGGACCCTTTTGTTTGACAGCAGCTCCAGAACAGCGATTTTCTTCGCTTCTCTCCAGTAGTCACCATACGGTGCTACGGAGATGGTACCTAAATTGTAGGTGATTCTCTTGAGAGAATACAAGACGGGTCTCCCCGAAAAGATAATATCGTGCTTCTTAAAGATTTCTCGTGCCATATCGGCCGATGACACGACGAGGGTCGGCACGGATCCTAGCTGCAAGAACATGAGGTCTCCATATGTTTTGGACAATTTAATGAGAGCCCTATGAGGCAACTTTCCAAGCTGGTGAAGGTTGCCTATAATCGGGAGCTTCTTCGGACCAAGTGGGAGCTTTCTTTTCTTTTTCGTCAATTTTAACAACAATAAAATTGTGATGAAACTGATGAAAAGCAGCAAGAAAATTTCGGAACTCATTTTCTGCTCGGTGTAGATAGAGAGCTGCTTTGATTTGATGATCGATACATGAGCTAGCTCAGGTAAATTTATAGAGACGTCTTGTGCAGACAAATACGACTTGGGTAGATCAATATTGGCAAAACCTGACAATAGTCAATTGGTGTGGATTCTGACACCCATTGTTGTAAATGTTTACTAAAAAAATATTGCAAAAACAAATAATTGATATTTGGGATTTTAGAAATATTCCAATGATCATAGATATTTTAAAACAAATATTTATAAAACTTTTCTTCATTGAAAATAAATAATTTGATAGTTCATCTTTATGTTTCAAATCCTCCTTAAGACGAGTCGATTTGATTTATAAATTTAGTGAAAATTAATATTTTTAACATGTAAAATAATATTTTTTGACTTAATTAAATCTAAATATATTGCACAATATATACAAGTTTGAGATAAAAGTAATATTTTTTTACTCAAATTACCGTATGCTACATAATATTTTTTCATAAAATAACTAATAACAAAAGATGTTTTTACATTGAAAAATAATATTTTTCGCATAAAAAATAATAATTTGCATGGTTCTAATAGTTTTCAAAAAATTGAAATTTTTGCATTGAAAAAAATAATAATAGTTTTCATGAGTAAGATTGGATTTGATATCTGTATCATAAAGTTGATACATGAGACAGTATCACATGAGTTTTCGTGCATTTCAAGACTATATTCTTTTTATTTCCATTCTTGATATTGATTCCGAGGCGGTAGTGTAAAAACAATAAAAATAAGAAAATATTTTTGGGTTATAAATTTCGTTTAAATGAATCAATATTTCATGTTTCTGAATATTATTTCACCATTATTTTTTAAGATTTATACTTTAACTCATCATTACATGCTAGGTCGCAACCCAAATTTTTATCATAAACATGACCTAACTATATCTCACAATGTCGCTTTAACTTAATTTAACACTTACTTTTTGAAGCTATTATAATATTATCTTTAAAATCAAATGAAATACTTTATAATTAAACTTTCAATTAAACTTTCAAATGATATACGTATATATCAAGTAATATATTTAAATCTATATTTTTGTTATCAAAGTATTTTCATCTTCTTGTTTCAATTTTCTGGTTCCGTCCTCAAAAGATACAATCTACATATCTGTATATGCCACAAGATCAAATACACCACTTTTACTCAAAAAAAATAAAAATAATAAAAAATAAAAACAAATCGACTTACTTACAACTTTGTTACCGTGCCGTGCCGTGCGCCCTGATTGGAAAAAGAAATTTCCAGCGATATTTTCAGTGAGATTTTCTCCTAAAAAATTTCGTGTCATATGTGATTCTGTTGGGAACAAAGTTTTTGTGACTGTGTTAGATAGTATGATTTTTATTATTATTTTTTGAGTGGTGGTGATATGATTATTTGAGCCAATTAATTGCTCAAAACCAATTATTTGAGGAGTATGACGGACCTGATCTATATTTAGTAAAAAAATATTATATTTAACATATTTTTTTATTCAAATCAATATATATATTAAGTTATATTTTTCACTCAACAAATAATATTTTTTCGACTCAAATCCACATCCTGTCTACCACAACCGCCGGCAAAAGGAGCACAAAGGCGGCTGCTAGTGGGAAGAAGGGATTATTCCTTCCTACCCTGCACACAGTGTCTGCAGGGGTACATCCAAGGGCCAAAACTTTTTCTGGCGCAATTTTTATTTTTATTTTTTAAATTTTTTCTCCATGAGATTGAATCTCAGCCATTGATCCTGGGTGTGGGCCCTACCCCACACCCAGGATCGAACTTACCGGGAAGAAGGAAGTTAGTTTGTTCACATAGAGGCAAAATATATATTAATTATGAGTCTTGGAGGTTTGTTTGATTACAAAATTTGGACACACTGGAATTATTTATTCTCATGTATTGAACTTCATGTCATATGATTTTGGCGCTATGTGATTTTGATCTTCTTAAATTACAGTTTTAATTTGATATTTTTTAAGCAATTTTAATTCTATTTTTCGATGTTAAGTTAATGTAGCGTCGACATGAAATATCACATCGACACTCATATTGAAAAAAATTAAAATTATATAAAACTGAAAGAATCAGGACTAACATTGAAGTTTAACAACTTAGATAATCAAAATCGCAAAGACACGAAATAAGTGACATAAGTTATGTCACTTTTGAAATTGAGTTCTTCAAGCTTTTATTAAATAAATTGTCTCAAAAGGAAAGAAATCGAGAGAGTAGAGAAACAAAAGGAAACGAGAGAAATTAAACTCGGAAAGTAAAAAAATAATTTAATTGATAGATGTTAAGATAATTTTAATTTTCGCCATCTTATAAATATTTTAAATAATTATAAGTGTAGCACAATTTCAATTATTTATAATTCTTGTTATTCTTTTTAATAATAATTTTTTTTCTAAATTTTCAAAGTCTTGTCAACTTCGATAAGACTTCGGTAAAAATACGTAGCCATCAAATTTGACTCACATAAACCTAAAAAATATGGAAAAAAAATATTTTTTTATTTACAAAGAATAGGAGATTCGAACATTAAATAGGAAAATAAATTAATTAATATTTTCCAAACATCTTTAAATCACTCCCTATATTTGTTCAGTTTACTGTAATCCATTTGTTAACCATGAAAATTTTGAATTATCCACTTATTACATCTTATAAAACTAATTTTATGCAATAAATTTGAGATATTATAAATTTGAGATTTTTTTATGAAAAATATTTTTTTGATAAAGTTTCATGTTTATTTATATTCCAAAAGTAGTTAAAAAATTTATTAAATAGAATAAATAAGTCCATTACATTATTATTTTTTAAATAAACTAATAAAGCACGTCAAAATTTTCAAGATGTACACAAAAAATAGAGAAATTAATTTTCGCTATTTTTGCAATAAAAATAAACATGAAACTTTATCAAAAATAATAATTTTCAAAAACTTATTTACTTTTAAGTATGTCATACATAAATTACTTTTAAATTTATTTATTTAATTATCTAAATATATTGTCTCACAAAAAATTAATATTTTAACATGTTTGTCAAACATATTCTTTTATTATCGAAAGTCATCTTTTTATGGAATCAAAATAATAATTAAACTTTATTAATCGTGAGCTATTGTCAATAAGTCAAAGAACACACACAGAGAGAATAAACATGACAAGAAAATAAAGCTATGAGAGATAACAAGTTCTCGCAAATTTTTCTTCCTATTCTTGGTTTTTATGTCGTCAAAATTGCAGCGACGACAAGTGGATGTATCTTTCATATCGAGGATTAACTACTATAAATATTATGTCTTTTTGTTTATTTTTCACAAACTTTTTATGGTTTTCGGTAATTTAGACTGAACATTAACTCTTAACATGAAGTAACACGTCTCTCATATTTAATACAATATGTTAAGTTGTTCATCTAGTCGATCTCACATGTTTTTATTTCGAATTCAAATAATCATTTGTACATTTTTTTAAATGGATAGGGGGAGTGTTAGTCCAAGTCAAACGTCCACTACTCGTTTTATTTTACATGTACTAGAATTTTTTTCCTTCCCTTCAACTTTCGGCCTAAAACACAATTCAAAACATGAAATCGTAAATCGTCAACTAAACCTAAATATAACATAATTCAAAATAAAGTATAATTATCTTAATCTCTCATAATCCCTCAAAAGCATAAAAGAACTAAACATTATAAAATACTTAAAGTTGCTTAATCATAAATTTAATTTTATTTGCAGAAAATTAGTCATGGTACTCAGGTTGTGTGCACCTTCAGTCTAGCTAGTTCAACCATCAAGTCCTCCATCAACACCATGCACATCTACATCAATCACACATAGAATGTCTATTGACTCAGCAAACCTTAATGATCATGGTAGCAAGTAATAAATATATATTCACATACAATAATGAAAAATAATTGATATTCGGGTTTATTTGATAGTTCAGCTTGATATTTTCGAAAAGTGAGTATCATGTGTAACGATTTTAAAAATCTATATCCATAATATTAGTTGATTTGATTTATATTTTTATTGAAAATTAAAATTTTTAACATAAAAAATAATATTTTTGACTTAAATCAAAATATATTGCACAATATATGTTTAAAATAAAAAGTAATATTTTTTCTCAAATCAATATATGATGTTACACAATATTTTTTTCATAATATACCTAACAACAAATGATGTTTTTACATTGAAAAATAATATTTTTTGCATAAAAATAATAATTTTCATGGTTCTAATAGTTTTCCAAAAAATTTACATTTTTGTATTGAAAAAAATAATAATAGTTTTCATGAATAAGATCGGATTTGATATCTGTATCATAATATTGACACATGAGACAATATCACGTGAGTTTTTGTGCATAAAATGATTTCGTCTTGCATTTCTAGAATATTTTGCAATATTATAGTGGCTTAAGCTTCTCGCTATCTTATAAATATTTTAAATAATTATAAGTTTAGCACAATTTCAATTATTTATAATTCTTGTTATTCTTTTTAATAATAAATTTTTTTCTAAATTTTCAAACTTTTGTCAACTTGGATAAGAATACGTGGTAAAAATACGTGGCCATCAAATTTGATTCACGTAAGACTAAAAAATAAGGAAAAAATACTTTTGTTTTATTACAAAGAATAGGGGATTCGAACATTAAATAGGAAAATAAATTAATTAATATTTGGCAACCATCTTTAAATCTGTCCCATTGTTTTATTAATGATTCAATCACATTAGTAGTGAAAGTTCTGTTCTCACAGTGTGAGTGTGATGAGGGTGAGTGTTGTGTGAGTAAAATGATAGGTGTTGTACGTAGGTGTTGTAACACTCACGACAACATGCAACGGAAACGATATATTTAACACATCAACACTTAATTGAAATAATAACAAAACAGGAGACGAGATAGTTAATTATGCACAAGTATACAATACTTGTGCGGTGCCTCAGGGCAAAATAATTCACTAGAAAAACTTGCAAGTTTACAAAAACCAATACTAGTGAAAGAATAAAACAACTCCCTTATAAAGGCGAGTAACAAATTGCATCCTAAGCCTCTAACAAACCGTAACTCCAGTACACAAGGGATGCATCAACCGAGAAGTAAAAAGTCTTCAAAAATCAACACACCAATCAACACAACGATTAGGTGTTGTCGCCATCGGATGTAAGCACTTCTCGGCAACACTCAAAACAGTAGTACGGGATGGCTTCTTTCTCGAAAAACTCTTCGAACTTCTTCGTCTCTCACTCCAAAAAAAAACCCCAGAGATAAGTATCTTTATCTCTTATTTATACCCACTTCATTTTTTAGTCCTATTAAACATGGAAACCAATTTTATTAGGAAACAAACTCTATTGAAACAAAGATAATATATCTTAGAGATAATATCTTGAGTCTTTTGAATCCACACGAAATCATACTCCAGAAAGGCAAAAATACTAAGGATATTATCAAAAGGAAAGTAATTGATAAGGAAAATATATCAAGGAATAAACCAAGGAATAAAATTCCTTTCAATCTCCCCCTTTTTTGCCTTTCTGGACAAAACCAGTAAAATTGGAAACTCCCCCTGGATTAGTCAACCAGTTGTTGACTCCCCCTGAAAAACAAACCCAGTAAAATTTGCAAGTTAGATGTTGTAGGTTAGATGTTGCAACACTCAGATTATAACATCGATTAGTTCAATAGCAAGGGGAAACTAAGAACAGAACAGAAGCAGTTAAGGCACACCAATGTCAGAATTTTATGAACTACAACCACAAAAACATCAGTCAGTTTCCTTCACTCCGGTCCGCGTCATCATCAGCCATTTTTGTCCCACTGGTCCCAGCAGTGTCTGTGTCTACTCCCCCTTATTGTCCAGAATGGATACTCGCAGCAAGCAGAAGCTCATAATTAACCACTTGGTTTTCATAATGCACGATGGTCGCCCTAGCATTATCAATCTGTCGTCAACCATAGGCGATTTGAGCACGAATGTAGGAGAGGGACAGTGTAACATAGCCAGCAGGAGGTGTCGGGGGCAGACTCGAAATGTCAGGCAAAGGGTCAGATGTTGTTTCACCAATGTGGCCAACATCTGCAGCAACACTTGAACCCAGCCAAGGCAGATCGACTTTTCTTTTGCCTTTGAAGTACGCTGGGGAAATCTTCAGGGAATTGCCAACAGGGCAGAGCTCTTCATCAATATCCGGAATGAACCCTTGAGATTCCAGGATGCCATAGATGAGCGAAGGGTAAGGAAGCTTGGTTTTCTTGAAATCCCCTTGAGCGTATTGCACTGTATTCTGAAAAACCAGCTTCCCAAAGTTAAAGGCACGCCCG
Organism: Primulina eburnea; assembly: GCF_022965805.1. Lineage (NCBI taxonomy): Eukaryota > Viridiplantae > Streptophyta > Magnoliopsida > Lamiales > Gesneriaceae > Primulina > Primulina eburnea. The sequence goes on along the minus strand of NC_133109.1, from coordinate 7,775,430 downwards.
GTTCCAATAGCAAATAGCATGATGGCCTGTCAGCGAGTCACCGTGGTCGTGTTGCTCGATGGTGTCCAGTTCCAAATGGCGGTTTTATGTAGAACAGAAAAGAAGGAGGTGAGATTTGCAGCACTCAATTTCTTGGGATGATCAGGGAAAATTTTGACAACACCTCCAGTAAGTACAGTGGTAACATCATGAATATCTAAGTCCTCTTCAGCCTCTTCAATATCTGGGGTGTCATAAAATGCATTGATCACAGTCGGTGAGAAATTGTAAATACGATCCCGAACGAACACTTTGCCGTATTTCACCGAGTCCTCATCGGCCACACTTCTCAAAAGATTGCAATAAAACTCCAATACCACTCTGCGACAGTAGGGCATGACTGCGGTGACAGTTGAGAGCAGCCTTCGGCTCTTCAAAAATTCAATCAGATTATGCTTTCCATACGCATCAAAGTCAATGTTTTTCTCTTCAATTAACTCTCGATGAATAAATATGGGCCACAATGCCAAGGCCTCTTCTGAGTAAAACTTCGGAGAGAAGGATTTACTGAGATCATAATCAGCAGAGTCAGTGTTGTGGGAGGTGTTGTCAGCATCCTCCTCAACACCAGGTGCAGCAGCAGCAGCAGCAGCAGCATTCTCAGAGGACTCGTTAGTTTCAGAGTTAGTGTCCTCAGATGCATCATCACCTTGTTCCTCTGACTCAAAGTCAGACACAGACGAAGAGGAGGAGTCGTCAGAAGCGCCAGGCCGGTTTTGTTCAAATTCCTTCATCATTTCTGAATCAGGTTCTTCCTCCTGAGCCATTTTTCTCTTGGCCGCCTTATCTTCTTTAAGCTGAGCAAGAAACTCGGCCAGTGATTGCTCATCGTCTTCAGGCTCATCAGGAACCCTTTCTTCAGAAGCATCTTGGCTGTCCATTACTGGGTGATGCTTTTGGACACCAGAAGACGAGCCACTCTCCTTCGCAGCAGTAGTTGGTTTAGGGCGAGCCACCAACTCAAAATCCTAATTATTGGAGTCGTCTCCAGATGAAAAATCAAGGTCCAGAATAAATGGGACGGTGGATGCCCTTGGTTTCTTTGTAGGAACAAAGTCAGGGTCGAACCCTGCTTGTCTCTTTGACGTGCGACGCATAGGGACAGGGGGGAAAAGCTCTATTCACGGCCTCAAAATCTGGTGAATTTTCAATGTCGATTGCATTCCTGGGTTCACCAGGAGCAATAATTTCCAGCGGCACTGGTTCTTCTGGTACACTGACCATTGCCATCCCTTCCACATTGGTTTCGGCTGAGGGTGTTGGGTCAGGTGAGTTTTCTGCTGTCGTGACGATCGAAGCCAGCCATCTGTAGAATAAAGAGCACAAGAAATAGTGTGGATCGAAGGGACACAAGAAAACCCGAAGACAGAGATAATTTTTCGCAACAAATGAATAATGAGAGCAGGACAAAATCTTATACTGTGTGAGAAAATAACAGACGGTAAAGTTGTGCATCATCCATTCCTAAGTATTTAAGCATATTTCTCCAACTGTAACATTCTCTCGACCCGTAACTGCAGCCTCTTTCCAAATCAGAATTTACTCTCATCCAACGGTAACTTTCCGAGCCAGTGTAATCATTAAAAAAATCAGGCAGAATGAAAAGCCACATCGAATTAACCCCACTAACCGTTAGATAACACTGTATTTCAAGATTGGGTTGTTTGGGGTTTTTCTTCGTATTTCATTAGTCAAAAACTGATAGCCCACTGGACATGATGAATTTACATAACAGCAATATGAATAACTTAAAATTTATGCCTAAAATATGATCCAAAATGAATTATACACGCATGTGATCAAACTGTGATCAGCCTGTACTTGGGTGTTGGCAGCACCTCTTGGCAACACTCACTCGTGAGACCAAAACTTTCTTGAACTTTTTAATTCAGACATGGTAGCTCCCACTCCAGAGGAACGGTCTTCATAGGACTCCTCTAGGTAGCTTTTTCCATCTGTATTTTGACTTAGAAGTGGTAGCTCCCACACTAGAAGAACGGTCTTCATAGGACTCTTCTAGGTAGCTTTTTCCATTTTCTTCTAAACAATTTTTTGTTCAATTATTCTCATCTTTTCTATTTTTCACCTTATTGCTCAGCAGTTTTTCAAGTCGTTATCTGCATAGGATAAGATCATGTGGAACACAAACATCCGCAACAACTTTATGACTTAAATTGAGCACACTTCATACCTTTTAGAGAATTTTGATAGAAAGTTTGAATCACACCTGAGAGTGCACCATTTAGTGTCCTTCACTTGTTACAGGCTTCACACAAAACAAGATGTATGCACTATGTCTAGCATCCTACAAATAAAATGCACATGCATGATGAGTGTTGTCCGCCAGTGTTGAAACACCCAGGACAACATCCCTAAATGATCACTGTGCACACAAGCTGAGAGACTTCCTAAGATTGGAAAATCTCTCAAAATCCAATGGTTTGTAAAAATATCAGCCAGTTGGTTTTCAGTTCCAACAAATTCCATTCGAATTATTCCCTTTTCAACTAAATATCGAATAAAATGATGTCTAATGTCAATGTGTTTGGTTCGAGACTGTTGTACTGGATTTTTTGAAATATCGATTGCACTTGAATTGTCACAGTATATAATTAAGGTGTCACTGCTGAATCCATAATCATTAATCATTTGATTCATCCACAAAAGTTGTGAGCAACAACTAGCAGCCGCAACATATTCGGATTCAGCAGTGGACAAACACAAATTTGCTTTCTGCTGTACCATGACACCAAATTGTTACCAAGGTAAAAGCATCCACCAGTGGTACTCTTCCTATCGTCTAGGTTTCCTGCCCAATCCGCATCACTAAACCTCACTAAATTGGTGTTTGTTTCTTTGGTGTACCACAAACCTAAGTCAATTGTTCCAGATATATATCTCAAAATTCTTTTGACTGCTTTCAGATGCGTGACTTTAGGATCAGCCTGGTATCTAGCACATAAACATACACTAAACATGATATCGGGACGACTTGCGCTCAAGTAAAGGAGACTGCCTATGATACTGCGATGCTGGGTGTTGTCAACACCTGCGGCAACATCGTCCTTAGATAGTTTTTCAGTCGACCCCATTGGAGTTTTCATATGTTTAGTGTTTTCGGCATAAAATTTCGTTACCAAATTCTTGGCATACTTAGACTGACACATGAAAATAACATCATGCATTTGTTTAATTTTTAGTCCAAGAAAGAAACTCAATTCCCCTACCATGCTCATTTCAAATGTGGTTGACATACAGTTAACAAACTCATCAACATGCTTTTGAGAAGACGCCCCAAAAATGATGTCATCCACATAAATTTGACACACAAGTATATCATGCTTTGACTTTTTAATAAACAGAGTTTTATCAACTTCACCTCGTTTGAAGCCTAAGTCAAGCAGAAATTCCGTAAGCTTACCATACCATGCTCGTGGAGCTTGTTTAAGCCCATACAGTGCTTTCTTCAACTTGTCGACATGGTTCGGGTGGTGTGGATCTTCAAATCCTTTAGGTTGGCTTACATAAGCTTCTTCTTTCAAGATGCCTGTATTAGCCCGAATCCTATTTATTTAAATAAACATGATTAAGTATCTTTAATTAAGTAAATCATGTGTAATTTGGCTTTAGAGTTCGTGTGAGTAAGCCGAGGTGTAGCAGCCCGGGAATAGTATTTGGTTGACACGCCTGCCGGGCAGGTGTCAAGTGCATGGTAATTGTTGGACACGTTCATGCATGTAAGGTGAGGTGTCTTTGTGCATGCTGCCTAGCGACAGATGTCCGGATGCATGGGATTTGGTTGACACGTTCATGCAGGCTGAGGTCTATAAATAGGCCATGGGATTTCTCATTGTGGAGGGGGTACTGTGTGTTTAAATGCAAGTTTTAGCTCTCTAGAGCAGCCCAGAAAGGGAAGATCAGCCCGGGAAGGGAAGAGCAGCCAGGAAGGGAAGAGCAACCCGGGAAGGGAAGAGCAGCCAGGAAGGGAAGAGCAGCCCGGGAAGGGAAGATCAGCCCGGAAGGGAAGAGCAGCCCGGGAAGGGAAGATCAGCCCAGAAAGGGAAGATCAGCCCGGGAAGGGAAGATCAACCCGGGAAGGGAAGAGCAACCAGGAAGGGAAGAGCAGCCCGGGAAGGGAAGAGCAACCCGGGAAGGACAGAGCAGCCCGGACAGAGCAGCCGGGCATAGCCGACGGTCCGAGAAGGTCAGTCAGGGAGCTCAATATCGTCAGGGCTGACGACGGACTAGACCCGATTGATAGGATTTCCTGTGGACTAGGATTGCTTTACTAGAGGTACGAAAGTACTATCCGAGATATCCTGGTCGAGTATACATTCTTATATGTGTTGCATGATTATTTGCTGCATTGATATATGTCATATGATGCATGCTATTATGTCACGCTTATTGCTGCATGTTACATTTCATCTTGAGCCGTATCTCTTTCGAGATAGCCTTTATTGTTGAGCTGTATCTCTTTCGAGATAAGCTATATCTTGTGGGGCCGCTCAGCCCTGTCTTGTGGACGCATGGACACCGAGAGTACACAGTGGCCGACGGGTCCGGAGGACTTCGGTGATCCGGGACATTTTAGGTCCACGTCTGATCTTGTAGTGGACGCAGTGACCCAGAGGAGTACCGCGCGGCACTATCCACTTGGCGCCTCTAGACTGAGCATATTGAGATCTTTTGTGACTCATGTTTCTTGACTACCCTGGTATCATATCATAGCATGTGCATTTCATATAGGCTTGTATACTCATGCTTTTGTACTAGGCGTTCTTATCGCTCACGTCCTCGGTTTTGTTTATCTTGGACACCCCATTCCCACGGGGCAGGCCTTAGGTTGGATGGCTCAGGAGGAGGATGAGGAGGACGTTGAGTAGCCGGTTGAGTTAATTCTCCAGTACTGCTTTGTTTCGAGACAGTTGTACCATTTATTGTTGTTTGAATTATTCTAGACTTCGATTGGGTTGTATATCTATCGTTTGTTGACCTTTTCCGTCATTATCTCTGATTGTAATTAATTAGGTTAACTGCATGCTTAAATCTTGATTAGTAGGTGATTCTGGAACGGGTCACTACATTTATGGTATCAGAGCATGCTTATGATTTTGGGATATAGATTCTGTTTTGGGATTTCCGTTGACCATTTTACCATTTTTCCCCATTTTATCTTGTAGCGATGGCTGACCACCTTGGTGATGAGACTAGTCAGGGGAGTGTAGGTCGTTGGGGTGACCAGGGCGATCGTAGGCGTCATCGTGAACATCGTCATCGTCGTGATGGCCCTAGGCGTTTTGAGATGCACCGTTTCATTCAGATGGGGCCTAAGCCTTTAGTCGGTGGCGAGACTCCCGATGTTGCTGAGGATTGGTTAGAGCGCATGGAGAGTTGTTTCCGTGCATTCCAATGCACCGAAGAGCAGCAGATGGAGACCCTTGGTTTTCTTCTCGAGGGCCGTGCGCGCAAGTGGTGGCGATCGACTTCTGCGCCGATAGTCCAGTCTCAGGGTAGGGTGACTTGGGCCGAATTCCGTGCAGCTTTCATGCAGCTATATTTTCCTCCAGCCCTTCGCCAGGCAAATACGATTGAACTTCTGAATCTTAAGCAAGGGAGTATGTCTGTTGATGCATATCAGCAAAAGTTCTTCGAGTTGTTACCCTTTGCTCCTCATATTAGTGGCAGTTCTGAGGCCAAGTATGACCATTTCCTTCAGGGTCTTAACCAGGAGATCTTTGATCGAGTCACTGTCTGCGATAATCCTACTTCTTATGATGGGTTAGTGAACCGGTGTCGCCAGGCAGAGATCAGTCTCCAGCGTGGTAGGTCTATTCTTTCTTCTAGACCTCCGAATACTTTGAGCCCTCGATCTCAGTCTTTCAAGAAGTCAGGTTCTTCTTCTTCTGGATCTGGATCTCGGTCTAGCGGTGTTTTTCGCTTTGGTAAGAAGAAGGTTTCTTGTGTGCATTGTGGGAAGAACCATCCATCGGAGCAGTGCCGATCAGCCGCGGGAGCTTGTTTTCAGTGCGGAGAGATGGGTCATCTTAAGAAGAATTGTCCTCAGTTGCGAGGTGGAGCAGGATCTGGTTCCGGATCTCAGACGACTGTGCAGCAGAGGACACAAGGTCAGGCAGTGGGCGGTTCAAATCTTCGACCTCGTGCCCAAGGTCAGGTATTTGCACTGAACCAGGATCAGGCTGCAGATGAGACAGGGAGAGTCATAGCAGGTACTTTTTGTTTATGCGGTATTCCTGCTTTTGTTCTTATTGATACCGGAGCATCACATTCATTCATTTCTGCACGATTTGTTAAGCGTCATAAGTTACCGTATGTTTCTCTAGACGTCTTTCTTTCCGTTTTTACTCCGATGGGTCATTCGGTGTTAGCAAAGCGTCTAGTAATGGGTTGTCCTTTAGATTTTGAGGGTAACGAGTTGACTGCGAATCTTATGATCCTAGAGATGGAAGATTTTGATTGTATTCTGGGTATAGACCTGTTGACTACCTACCGAGCTACTGTGGATTGTTACCAGAAGCTTGTTCAGTTTCGTACGACTGAGAACTCTAGTTGGTTTTTCTATGGTGAGGGAGCGCGACCTCCGATGCCGGTGGTATCTGCTCTGAAAGCCTGTCGTGCTTTAGAGTCGGGCGGGGAAGGCTACCTCATCTATGCGATTGATTCATCCACAAGTAGTGTTGGTACAGATGATATTCCAGTGGTTTGTGAGTTTCCTGATGTTTTCCCAGATGAGATTCCTGGTTTTCCTCCGATTAGAGAGGTGGAATTTGGCATCGAGTTAATACCAGGGACTACACCGATTTCTCGTGCCCCCTATCGTCTTGCTCCGTCAGAGATGAGGGAATTGAAGCAGCAATTGCAGGATCTTCTTGATAAAGGTTATATTCGTCCGAGTGTTTCACCTTGGGGAGCTCCAGTCTTGTTTGTCAAGAAAAAGGATGGATCGATGCGATTGTGTATTGATTATCGCCAGCTGAATCGTGTGACGATCAAAAACAAGTATCCATTACCTCGTATTGATGACTTGTTTGATCAGCTTCAGGGTACCTCTGTTTACTCCAAGATTGACTTGCGATCGGGTTATCATCAGATGAGAGTCAGAGATGATGATATTTCCAAGACTGCATTTCGTACTCGATATGGGCATTACGAGTTTCTAGTTATGCCATTCGGATTGACAAATGCGCCAGCGGTGTTCATGGATCTGATGAACCGAGTCTTTCGGGATTTTCTAGATCAGTTTGTTGTGGTTTTCATCGACGATATTTTGATTTATTCTCACAGTGTGAAAGAGCATATTCATCACTTGAGGATGGTGTTGCAGATTCTTCGTGAGAAGCAATTGTATGCTAAGCTGAGTAAGTGCGAGTTCTGGATTAATCGTGTAGTATTCCTTGGTCATGTGATTTCCAAGGAAGGAGTTTCTGTGGATCCTAGCAAGATTGAGGCAGTGCTGAATTGGTCACGTCCGACGACAGTGGCCGAGATCCGTAGTTTTCTAGGTCTGGCAGGGTATTATCGTCGCTTCATCGTGAATTTCTCTCAGGTAGCTAGACCATTGACGCAGCTTACTCGGAAGGATGTTCCATTTGAGTGGTCATCTGAGTGCGAATATAGTTTCAGAGAGCTTCGTCGACTTCTGACTTCTGCACCTGTTTTGGCGTTACCGTCAGGATCTGATGGTTTCCGTGTTTATACCGATGCCTCCTTTCAAGGCTTAGGGTGTGTGTTGACGCAGAATGGTCATGTGATCGCTTATGCTTCCAGACAATTAAAATCTCACGAGGAAAAGTATCCTATTCATGATCTAGAGTTGGCAGCTATTGTGTTTGCGCTGAAGATCTGGCGTCATTATTTGTACGGTGTTCAGTTTGAAATCTTTACTGACCATAAGAGTCTTAAGTATCTGTTCACTCAGGCTGAGTTGAATATGAGACAACGTCGTTGGATGGATCTACTAAAGGATTATGACTGTGTGATCAAGTACCATCCAGGTTCTGCGAATCTCACAGCCGATGCTCTTAGTCGCAAGGTGAGAGCCTCTGCACTTCAGACCAATGCTATGTCTAGTGCTGTCCAGGATTGTTGTTCGTTGGGGTTTAAGTTCAAACATCGGAAAGGTATGGAGAGCATTCGTGTTGCTACCATTTTATCTGAGCCAACTTTGTTCACTCGGATTCGAGATGCTCAGATGTCTGATCTCAAGACTCAGAGATTAGCTCGGTTGGTTGGTGGAGATAGCAATTTCCATTATCAGACTAATGATCTTCTGTGTTTGTCTAATCGGGTTGTAGTACCAGAGGATGATACTTTGAGGGAAGAGATCTTGTCTCAGGCTCATCGAAGCAAGTTGAGTGTTCATCCGGGAAGCAATAAGATGTATAAAGATTTGAGGACACGATTTTGGTGGAAAGGGATGAAGCGCAGCATTTATCAGTTTGTCTCCAAGTGTCTAGTTTGTCAGCAGGTTAAGGCAGAGCACCGTCGACCTGGAGGATTATTGTTGAATTTACCTATTCCTGAGTGGAAGTGGGAGCATATCACGATGGACTTTATTACTCACTTGCCATTGTCTTCGAGGAACAGTGATGCTATTTGGGTAGTGGTGGATCGACTCACCAAGTCTGCTCATTTTCTGCCATATAACCGTGATTTCACTTTCGATCGTATGGCTCGATTGTATATTCAAGAGATTTTACGTTTGCATGGAGTGCCAGTCAGTATTGTTAGTGACAGAGATCCTCGTTTTACCTCACGATTTTGGGGTAGTTTCCAGTCAGCATTGGGTACTTCACTAAGTTTGAGTACGGCTTATCATCCAGAGACCGACGGTCAGTCAGAGAGGACTATCCGTACACTTGAGGATATGTTGCGAGCTTGTGTTATGGATTTCGGAACCGCTTGGCAGGATCATTTGCCTTTGATGGAGTTCGCGTACAACAACAGCTATCATCGTAGTATTGGTATGGCACCATTTGAGGCGTTGTATGGACGACGTTGTCGTACTCCATTATTCTGGGACGAAGTTGGGGAACGACATGTTGAGGGACCAGAGTTAGTCCAGCAGGCTATTGATAAGGTTGCAGTAATCAAGAAGCGGATTAAGACTGCTCAGGATCGACAGGCTAGTTATGCGAACATTAAGCGTCGACCTCTTCAATTTCAGCCAGGTGAGAAAGTGTTTCTCCGAGTTTCGCCTTTTCGCAGGATTTTGAGATTTGGTCTCAAGGGTAAGCTGTCTCCGAGATTTATTGGTCCATTTGAAATATTGGAAAGCGTGGGAGATTTGGCTTACAGACTTGCATTGCCGCCGTACCTATCAAGTATTCATGATGCGTTCCACGTATCTTTGTTGAGACGATATGTAGCAGATGAGTCTCACATCTTACATCCCTCTGAAGTTCAACTTGATTCGGATTTGTCTTACGTGGAACGACCAGTTCGGATTCTCGATCGCAAAGACAAGGTGTTGCGGAATAAGATCATTCCTCTTGTCTTAATTCAGTGGCAGCGCAGAGGCACTGAAGAAGCCACTTGGGAGTTAGAGAGCCGTATGCGTTCAGAGCATCCAGAGCTCTTTTGAGTTGTACTGTAGTTGTACTATGGATGTATGTGTGTTTTTCCGTTGTAAACCAAACATCGGTTGTATTCAACAGTATTTGAGCTGTTTATGTATTTGTGCTGTTTATCGATGCTGTGATTTCGTTTCGTTCTTCTTCTAGCCTGATTTCGAGGACGAAATCTTTTTAAGTGGGGGAGAATGTAGTAGCCCGAATCCTATTTATTTAAATAAACATGATTAAGTATCTTTAATTAAGTAAATCATGTGTAATTTGGCTTTAGAGTTCGTGTGAGTAAGCCGAGGTGTAGCAGCCCGGGAATAGTATTTGGTTGACACGCCTGCCGGGCAGGTGTCAAGTGCATGGTAATTGTTGGACACGTTCATGCATGTAAGGTGAGGTGTCTTTGTGCATGCTGCCTAGCGACAGATGTCCGGATGCATGGGATTTGGTTGACACGTTCATGCAGGCTGAGGTCTATAAATAGGCCATGGGATTTCTCATTGTGGAGGGGGTACTGTGTGTTTAAATGCAAGTTTTAGCTCTCTAGAGCAGCCCAGAAAGGGAAGATCAGCCCGGGAAGGGAAGAGCAGCCAGGAAGGGAAGAGCAACCCGGGAAGGGAAGAGCAGCCAGGAAGGGAAGAGCAGCCCGGGAAGGGAAGATCAGCCCGGGAAGGGAAGATCAGCCAGGAAGGGAAGAGCAGCCCGGGAAGGGAAGATCAGCCCAGAAAGGGAAGATCAGCCCGGGAAGGGAAGATCAACCCGGGAAGGGAAGAGCAGCCAGGAAGGGAAGAGCAGCCCGGGAAGGGAAGAGCAACCCGGGAAGGACAGAGCAGCCCGGACAGAGCAGCCGGGCATAGCCGACGGTCCGAGAAGGTCAGTCAGGGAGCTCAATATCGTCAGGGCTGACGACGGACTAGACCCGATTGATAGGATTTCCTGTGGACTAGGATTGCTTTACTAGAGGTACGAAAGTACTATCCGAGATATCCTGGTCGAGTATACATTCTTATATGTGTTGCATGATTATTTGCTGCATTGATATATGTCATATGATGCATGCTATTATGTCACGCTTATTGCTGCATGTTACATTTCATCTTGAGCCGTATCTCTTTCGAGATAGCCTTTATTGTTGAGCTGTATCTCTTTCGAGATAAGCTATATCTTGTGGGGCCGCTCAGCCCTGTCTTGTGGACGCATGGACACCGAGAGTACACAGTGGCCGACGGGTCCGGAGGGCTTCGGTGATTCGGGACATTTTAGGTCCACGTCTGATCTTGTAGTGGATGCAGTGACCCAGAGGAGTACCGCGCGGCACTATCCACTTGGCGCCTCTAGACTGAGCATATTGAGATCTTTTGTGACTCATGTTTCTTGACTACCCTGGTATCATATCATAGCATGTGCATTTCATATAGGCTTGTATACTCATGCTTTTGTACTGGGCGTTCTTATCGCTCACGTCCTCGGTTTTGTTTATCTTGGACACCCCATTCCCACGGGGCAGGCCTTAGGTTGGATGGCTCAGGAGGAGGATGAGGAGGACGTTGAGTAGCCGGTTGAGTTAATTCTCCAGTACTGCTTTGTTTCGAGACAGTTGTACCATTTATTGTTGTTTGAATTATTCTAGACTTCGATTGGGTTGTATATCTATCGTTTGTTGACCTTTTCCGTCATTATCTCTGATTGTAATTAATTAAGTTAACTGCATGCTTAAATCTTGATTAGTAGGTGATTCTGGAACGGGTCACTACAATGCCATTCAAGAAGGCACTTTTCACATCCATTTGATATAATTTTATGTCCATGTGACACGCAATAGCAAGTAAAAGTCTAACCGACTCAATCCGGGCAACAGGGGCAAACGTTTCATCAAAATCAATTCCTTCAATTTTAGTATACCCTTGAGCAACTAGCCTTGCTTTGTTTCTTACAACAATTCCAGACTCATCAGTTTTGTTTTTAAAAATCCATTTGGTTCCAATAAAATTCACATTATCGGGTCTGGGAACCAAATCCCACACATCATTCCTAACAAATTGTTCAAGTTCCTCATGCATTGCATCAACCCAAAATTCATCTTTTAAGGCTTCATTTATATTTTTGGGTTCCATGAGTGAAACAAAACAAGAGTGACTTACTTGAGAGTATATGGAAGTCATGCATACTAGTCCCATCATTTTGCGATATCTACCTTCTCCTTTCTTCTCGTTTGCATTCCTCCAAATGTTTCTCCAATGATCTGAGATGATGGATGATTTTTCTGAACCTTGCTAGGAATATCAATCTCATCATTGGTTACATTGTCATCATTCTCAGTATACTCTCCTAGTTCATCATTTGATTCTGCCAGTACAGGTGTTGTCTTCGGTGTGACAACACCGGGTGCAACATCTGTGTTAGGCAGTGTTTGACTTTCGTTCAGCAGCCCATCAATATCATCCTCGATTGTTTTTCCCGTTAGATCTGCAAGATCATCAAAAACAACATTAATAGACTCCATAGTCGTTCTTGTTCTCAGATTATACACGCGATAGGCACGACTATTAGATGAATAACCAACGAATAAACATTTGTCACTTTTAGAGTCAAACTTTGCAAGATGGTCTCGGTCATTCAAAACATAACATACACATCCAAAGACATGAAAATACTTGAGTTTCGGTCTCTTTCCCATGATGATTTCATAGGATGTCATAGTAGAACCACTCTTTAAATACACACGATTTGAAATATGACATGCTGTGTTCAAGGCCTCGGCCCAAAATCTCTTTGAAATATTCTTTGAACTTAACATGACCCTAGCCATTTCTTGCAGTGTCCTATTCTTCCTTTCGGCTATTCCATTTTGTTGAGGAGTCTTAGGGGCCGAAAATTCATGAGTTATCCCTCTCTTTTCACAAAATGATACAAAGTGTGAGTTTTCAAATTCTTTACCATGGTCGGTCCTTATCTTACCAACCCTCAGATTATGTAGATTAGTAATCTTAGCATGTAATTTCTTGAAAACATCAAATGTATCGGATTTTTCTCTAAGAAATCTTATCCAAGTAAAGCGAGAGAAATCATCCACACAAACACATGAATACTTCTTACCTCCAAGACTTTCCAATTCCATTGGACCCATAAGATCCATGTGCAAGAGTTCAAGACACCGTGTTGTCCCAAAGTGTTGCAACACTTGATGGGGAACACATGTTTGCTTACCTTTTTGACATGCACCACAAAAATACGGAATTCCAGAGGATAAATTAGGCATACCTCTCACAGCATCGTACTTACTAAGATTCTTTAATGTCTTGAAGTTTGCATGTCCCAATTTTTGATGCCACAAGTTTAATTCGCTCACCTTTGAATGATTGCATACTAAGTCTTCTCCAAGTTGATAGCAATTATCAGCAGACCTTGTACCTGTCAAAATACGAGTATTAGTATTATCAAACACTTCACAATTGTCTTTATCAAACTTAACATGCAAACCGTCATCACAAAGTTGGCTTATGCTTATTAAGTTTGAGTTAAGCCCTTCGACATAAAGCACATTGTGTAGATTAGGCAGTCCATCAACATTATTCAAGGTTCCTTTGCCAGCAATTCTTCCTTTAGCGCCACCACCATACGTCACATGACCACTTCTCAGTTCAACATAGTCAATCAAATGGTCTTTAGAACCTGTCATGTGGCGTGAACAGCCACTGTCAAAGTACCATATTCCTGCAATGTTAGTCTTTAATGAAGTATAAATAACGGAACATTGAATCTTAGCCTTTGGTACCCAAACCTTTTTTACCGTCGGTTTTCTGTTGGCAGTGTTGCGCCGGGTGTTATACAACACCTGTGGCAACACCTGTTCTGATTCCCATCTCTTGTAATCATCTCTCAGTTTAAAGCAGTAGGGTTTGATATGACCAGGTCTGTAACAGTAGTGACAGATAAAGTGGCGCTTTCTGGATTTAGACTTCTTGATAGACATTCGCCTTTTTGATGAAGCACCCTTTTCAGTGTGTGTGGCTTTCGAGGTTTCAACACTTCCTTTGACAAAAACAGTTGGTTTTCCCTTAGTATTGGAAGATTCTCCAATTTCGAACAGACTATTCGGATAACCAAGTCCAGCTTTGTCATTCTGTCCAATCATCAAAAGTGAATCAAGTTTGGATGAACTTGAATTCATCTTGGTAAGAATCTGAGTTGCTTCTCCAAGTTCCTCTTTGACTTTGCATAATTCCAAATCTTTCTTGCTTAAGATTACTTCAAGTCGTGAAATTTGTGACTTTAGCTCAGCATTCTCTTTGGAGATAATTGCATTTCCTTTAGTTTTTTTGATCCAGTCTTCATATAATTCTTCGTACATCGTCTGCACACTTTCTAGAGTGACTTCATCATCATCTACCTCTTGAGTTTCAGACTGACTTGCCTCCGCAAGGGTTGTAGATTTAAGACATACTGAATTCGAAGAGGTGTTGCGGCCAGGTATTGCAACACCTGTGGCAACACCCAAAGGATTGATTTGCATTGAGCGTTTTTCCTTGATCATAGAAGTCAACGATGTGTGATTTTCAGATTCACTTGATCCTTGATCATCATCAGACTCTTCATCACTCAGGGTGACAGTCATGCCTTTGTTTTTCCTAAGTCGATTGGCACACTCATTGGCATAGTGTCCATATCCCGAACACTCTCTACATTGCACCGAGTCCAGGTTTCTGACATTAGATTGGATTTGCACTTCGGTTTTTGGTCGAAACTGTCCTTTCATAGGAGTAAACTTTTGAGCTTTTGCAAAAGTGGAGTTATTGGGCAGCTCAGATTTTTGTCCAATTTTCTTCTTTTCTCTCATAGTCTTCAAATAATCACCAAATTTCTTAGTAAAAAGAGAGATCGATTCTTCACCTAAATCAGACTTATCCACCTCTTTAGATATTTGAAGGATTTCATCATAAGATTCGGTTGAGGCTTCAAAGGCTATTGTCTTCCCTTTATCCTTCCTTTGTAGATCAAGATTCATCTCAAAAGTTCTGAGAGAACTCATTAGTTCATCCAAGTTGATCGTTGAAGTGTCTTTAGATTCTTCAATAGCGCAAACTTTGACATTGAATCTCTCAGGAAGATATCTTAGAACCTTGTTCACCAATCTTTCATTTGGTATGAGATCTCCTAGGCCATGTGATTCATTTGAGAGTTGTCTCAACCGGCAGTCATACTCAAGAATAGACCCCTTGTCCTCCATTCTCAAACTTTCGAACTTTGATGTCACCATCCTTAGCCTAGTTTTCCGCACACTTGCGGATCCTTCACAGTGCTTCTGGAGTATCTCCCAAGCATCTTTGGCGCATACACAATTGGTGATTAAATTAAACATCCTTGTGTCAACAGATGAAAATACAGCATTGAGAGCCTTAGAATTAAAGTTTGAAGAATGCACTTCATCGACAGTCCATGTACTTTCAGGTTTGAGCCGTGTGTCTCCATCAGCATCCTCGAGTTTTGGTGGACTCCAACCATCAAGTACTCGTTGCCAAGCTCTTTCGTCAATGGATTTAATAAAAACCCTCATCTTTACTTTCCACAATGCATAGTTTGATCCATCCAACACGGGAGGCCTAAAAACAGTATTCGTTGATCCTTCCATAATTCCTTTTCACTCTGAAAACAAAACAAAACAGGATCTCACTTAGTAGCGTCAAGTGGAAGCTCTGATACCAGATGAAAGTTCTGTTCCCACAGTGTGAGTGTGATGAGGGTGAGTGTTGTGTGAGTAAGATGATATGTGTTGTACGTAGGTGTTGTAACACTCACGACAACATGCAGCGGAAACGATATATTTAACACATCAACACTTAATTGAAATAATAACAAAACAGGAGACGAGATAGTTAATTATGCACAAGTATACAATACTTGTGCGGTGCCTCAGGACAAAATAATTCACTAGAAAAACTTGCAAGTTTACAAAAACCAATACTAGTGAAAGAATAAAACAACTCCCTTATAAAGGCGAGTAACAAATTGCATCCTAAGCCTCTAACAAACCGTAACTCCAGTACACAAGGGATGCATCAACCGAGAAGTAAAAAGTCTTCAAAAATCAACACACTAATCAACACAATGATTAGGTGTTGTCGCCATCGGATGTAAGCACTTCTCGGCAACACTCAAAACAGTAGTACGGGATGGCTTCTTTCTCAAAAAACTCTTCGAACTTCTTCGTCTCTCACTCCAAAAAAAACCCCAGAGATAAGTATCTTTATCTCTTATTTATACCCACTTCATTTTTTAGTCCTATTAAACATGGAAACCAATTTTATTAGGAAACAAACTCTATTGAAACAAAGATAATATATCTTAGAGATAATATCTTGAGTCTTTTGAATCCACACGAAATCATACTCCAGAAAGGCAAAAATACTAAGGATATTATCAAAAGGAAAGTGATTGATAAGGAAAATATATCAAGGAATAAACCAAGGAATAAAATTCCTTTCAAGTAGATTTCTTTCAACTTGGGCTGCAGCAGGCTCATTAGCCATATTACAAAAGTTCTAAATATCTTCACATAATTTGTGTAGAACAACTAGGTCTAGTTCAGTATGATATATCTTATTTTTCAAAAAATATTGTATATTATATCGAATAATTTCATTACCGAAAAATAAATGTCGATACCAGTATGACGAACCAATAGTTGATTGAAAAAAAGAAAAAGAAAAACGGAGAGCCTTGTTCATAATCGATATTTTATATTATTTTGAATTTTTAATAAATATTTCTAGAATTAAATTAAATTTATGGTCGTATTTGGCTTTCGGGGTAGTCTAAATTGTAGAGCCCCCCACAAACCCGTGGGGATAGGCCACCCAACCTAACGTTTCCAGAAGAAAGTTCAATAATTAGACATAAATATTATTAGTTTTTAATTTAACGGGATATAAAAAAATTTTGAATCACATTTATCATGTGGGGGTGGTGGTCCCAGTTTATTATTTCCTCTTTACGCTACTATTTTTCCATCATCGTTCATACCAATCACTATGTTTTTGTATTAATATTTTTAAAAATTATTAATTCCGTTTTATAAATAAAATAAAGTATAAGAAATTTGAACTTTTAGGTGTTAATAATAAACTTTCTTTACATATACCAGAAAGAAAACGAGGGAAAATATATGTAAATGTCATTTTGTATGAGACATTTTAGATCTGAGTAATCATGGGATCTTATTTATATTTTCATGTAATTTTTTTTTAAATTATTCACTATTTTTTGATTTAATATGTTAAAATGTTTATTTTAAATGATAATGTATTTTTATGATGAAACGATAACGTTAAAAGATATGTTGCATGCTTGGTTTTAAAAAAAAACATTATATGCATCTTTAGTTTTTATAAAGTGATGAAAATACGAAGCATTGAAGGAAGTGAAATAATTGTGACTAATACCAATACAATTGTAATACCCGGTTACTCGTACAAATGATAATAATGTGTTTATGTCGTTTATTATGTAGTTATTTAGCTAATTAGATTTTACGTGATGATTGAAGTATCAATATTGAGATTGAACATGACTTTTATATTGCCCATGGTATATTGAGAATGAATATATGTCTAAATAGTTAGAGTAAGATGTGTAGGTAATGATAATGTAATGGAAGTTGTGGGAAATGAGATGTAAATATGGTAGTTCGTACGGGTTTTAGCATAATGAGTTGAATATTGATCCAAATTGTGGGAGGCCTTAACCATTAGGAAGCTAAGATATAATGCTACAACTTTCACGTTTTGGGTTTTGTCCAAATCATTGTGGAAGACAAGCCAAAAGCGCCCCGAAGTGAGTTGTGTGTATCGTCACTCCTACAATGACACATGTTGGAAGAATGGGCATAACTTTTTACTCAGACCTCCAAATGACATGAAATCAGTGGGAGATTCAAGCCACAACATAGAGCTACAACTTCCTAGTTTACCACTTTTCCAGATTATGAACGGAAGAGACGTTTCTGGAGTGATCTTTGATGAAGCAGTGCGCAGAAGCAGAATAGGTGGCGCCCGAGCGGTAAGAAATTACCGCCCGAGCGCCAATGGTTCTGGATTTTTGGTTTTGGACAGAAAGTGCCGCGCTCGAGCGGTAATTTATGACCGCCCGAGCGCCGCCTTGCATATAAGAAGATAAGTTTCGACATTTCTAAGGAATCCCATCAGTTTTTCTCCCCTTTTCCACAGCAAACTCGAAGGAAAACTTAATAAACTTTCTCCAACAGCTCCTTTCTTCATTCCTTTCAATGTTTTGAAGCTAGAACTTAGTTCTCCATCACAATAACTTCATAAGGGTGTAAGTTTCCTTCTCTTTTAGTTATGGTACATGTAGGTGACAATAAAAGAATGATTTTCATCTAGTTTATGCAATAGTAACTGAATTATTGGTATATTTGACGGTATAGGAGCGAGAAACATCGTCTCAAACAAATATTCGTACGATTGGACAGTAAGTTGGCATGTTCTTGAAGTAATACATGAGTAATATTATGATTTCAAATGATTCTCATTGATTATTGATATATGTACATTGTTAGAATATTTATTGTTGAAACATAGCACCATATTCCATTGTTATGTATTAAATATGTAAGGAACTCATGAATATTGAAGATGGGTGCTATGTCAAGAACAAGAACATGAACATGAAAGGAAAAGGACTGATTTTTACATGATATAGAGCTTGTTGACATCATGGGTGGTTTTAAGTCCACCAAAGCTATTGGCCAATATATGTTCATGGGGCGTGGGGTTGCCAAAGGTTGCTCCCTGACGTCCAACACAGTAGTAGCTATATAATAAAGCAAGCACAGTAGTACAGGTCAACTAATGAGGCTCAAGTACAAAATGAACATTGAATATATGCTACGGTATGACATGTTTTTAAGATTCATTATTGATCACGACTTGATATGTATGTTCCTTCGAAGCATATTGATACGTACAAGTGCCAACTTATTGAGTTTTATAAACTCACATAGCTCATGTGTTACAGGATCAGGTAGTGAAGATGCCTAGGATGCCGGTTCGCCAATGGATGCTAGTGACGTGCCCTACCTCGACAAGAACCGGGACTTCTTATTGTATAGCTTCCGCATATGTATTGTAGTAAATTTTATATGAGGGTTTGAAACAAGTTCCATGTTATGTATGATGATACAAAGTATGTTGGTATATGAGAATATGTTTATAAATGTGTATGAATAGTATTGCTTGAGTTTTGGTGTATACAAAATATAGGAACATCATGCCAAAATTTTTATAAACCATCAAAGTGATGCCTCTTGTTTTGATTTACTTCATACTATAGTTATATCATTCAAACCTTATTTTGATTACAAGTATAAGTATCATTAATCATGTCAAGTATAGAGTAAGGGTGTGACAATTTTTATGGTATCAGAGCCCACGGTTCTTTGACAGGGAAAACACTGCACTTCATCCATATGGAGAACTTGGCAAGTAAGTATCTTTGTATCCCATAGTTTATGTTAAGTTATGTGATCTATTTGTAGGTTAAGATAAGCGACGATGCCTCCGAAACGTAGGGTACATGAAGGAGAGTCATCTAGGGGCAAGGCCCCAGCGGTTGAAGGTGAAGGCAGTACACCACGACCTATAGATGATTTTGCTCAGCTCCTCCAACAACAAGCTAAAGTTCATGGGGAGCAGATACATCAATTACTGGAGATGCAACGAACTACACATGAGCAGGCACATGCACAAGCCATTCTTCCCAGACAAGGGCCTGTTCAAACTGATGTGTATGATCGTTTTCGACGTTTGAATCCTCCTGAATTCATGGGAAGTACCGATCCAGCAGTAGCAGAAGAGTGGATTAAGTCATTGGAGTCCATCTTCTCTTATCTTCATATGGAGGATGCAGACAAAGTAACTTGTGCCATATGTTTGTTAACAAAGCATGCAAGGATATGGTGGGAGAGTGCAAGGGTGGCATTACCTGCGATGCCATTGACATGGGAAACATTTAAATCCATGTTTTACAACAAATACTTTAGCAAAGATGTACGAGCCAAGAAAGCTAGTGACTTCCTGATTGAAGCAAGGAAACATGTCAATGACTGAATACATACAACAATTTGAAGCTGGAGTTCAATATGTACCATATATTGCACAGGATGACACAAGTAAGGGCGAACATTTCATGCGGGGACTTCGCCCTGAAATTAAACGAGATGTATGGATGGCGAAAGTTGTTACCTATGGGGAGATAGTGGAAAGAGCACTTATGGCAGAACAAGATGAACATGATATTGACAGAGACAGACAACAACGAAGGCAGCAGTACTTTCAGAAGAGCCAAGGACCAGGACAAGGCAAAAAGACTGATAGCAGAGGTACTCGACCAGAGGAACCCCGTGGCAAGGGTCCTCCTCCACGTAAAGAACAAGACAGACCCCCTTGTCCTAAATGTGGCAAACTTCATGGCGGGGAATGTATGCAAGGTTCCAATGTTTGCTATCGCTGCAAAAAGCCAGGGCATCTCGCCAAGAATTGTCCAGGGAGTTCTGAGAAAGTGCAGCGACGCCTTTTCTCCATGACCAAAGAAGAAGTGGATGCGGATACATCGATGATCACGGGTATGTTCTTGATTTCTGGTATTACTGCTATTGTTTTACTAGATTCAGGAGCCACGCATTCTTTTATTTCGGAATCGTTTGTAAGGAGACTGGGCATTACAGCAAGTACAACTGAGACACAACTCTCCATAGCCTTACCTTCCGGACAAGAATTACAGACAGATCATATTGTGCGAGGGTGTCCATTATATGTCCAAGGATATCAGATGTATGCTGACTTGATAGTTCTGAGGATGACAGATTTTGATGTGATATTGGGAATCGATTGGCTCTCGAAGTACAGAGTTAATATTGACTGTGGCCTGAAAATGATCAAGTTTGCACCAGTAGGAGCTGAACCATTCACAGTAGCAAGTGCAGATATATCCTTACCTCTTCGGATAATCTCTTGTATGAAGGCTTGTAAATTATTACAGAAGGGGTGTCAAGGATATTTAGCATCTGTTTTAGTTATTGATTCACCGGTTCGTGAACTAAAAGATACAGATGTCGTTTGTGAATTTCCAGAAGTATTTCCTGATGATGTAACAGGCTTACCCCCAGATAGAGAGATCGAATTTGTAATTGATGTTGTGACAGGAACTCATCCGATCTCCAAAGCTCCTTATCGATTAGCTCCTACAGAAATGAAAGAACTGAAAGAACAGTTACAGGAGTTGCTTGATAAAGGGTTTATTAGACCGAGCTTTTCACCGTGGGGTGCACCTGTTTTGTTTGTGAAAAAGAAAGACGGTACCCTTCGTCTATGCATTGATTATCGGGAGTTGAACAAAGTGACAATCAAAAATAAGTATCCACTCCCTAGAATTGATGATTTGTTTGATCAACTACAAGGAGCTGCTATCTTTTCGAAGATTGATTTACGATCAGGCTATCATCAATTAAAAGTGAAGTCAGATGATATTTATAAGACTGCCTTCCGAACCAGGTATGGGCATTATGAATTTCTTGTAATGCCATTTGGACTAACAAATGCACCAGCTGCATTTATGGATCTAATGAACAGAATTTTCAAGCCATTCCTAGACAATTTCGTGATTGTGTTTATAGATGATATTTTAATCTACTCACGAACTGTAGAGGAGCATCGAGAACATTTGCAATTAGTTTTGCAGACTTTGAAGGATAAACATTTATATGCCAAATGGAAGAAATGTGAATTTTGGCTTGAACAAGTAGCATTCTTGGGTCATATCATTTCAAAAGAAGGCATATCAGTGGATCCAAGTAAGATTGAAGCTGTTAATAACTGGCTACGACCTACCACTGTTACCGAGGTACGTAGTTTTCTTGGGCTATCTGGTTATTACCGTCGGTTTATAGCGGGATTTTCTAAGATAGCATTGCCTTTGACTGCTTTAACTCAAAAGAATGTGAAATTTGTATGGGACGAAGCATGTGATCGCAGTTTCCAAGAGTTAAAGGTAAAATTGACTTCAGCACCGGTCCTTGCTATTCAAGAAGGATCAGGAGATTTTGTAGTGTATAGTGATGCTTCGAAACAAGGTTTAGGAGCAGTCTTGATGCAACACGGGAAGGTGATTGCTTATGCCTCTAGGCAATTGAAAGAATATGAAAAGAACTATCCCACACATGATTTAGAACTGGCAGCAGTGGTATTTGCATTGAAAATATGGCGCCATTATCTGTATGGTGAACGGTGTGAAATTTACACAGACCACAAGAGTCTGAAATACTTATTCACGCAAAAAGAACTGAATATGAGACAACGACGTTGGTTGGAATTGGTGAAGGATTACGATTGTGTTATTAATTATCATCCAGGCAAAGCCAATGTTGTTGCAGATGCGTTAAGTCGAAAGTCCAGTTCTATTGCTGCAATGCAAGTACAAGAACAAATCCTATGGGATTTGCAGAACTTGAAACTTGATGTTATTCCAAAGGGAGCTGCAATTCATCTATCATCTCTTATGGTTCGACCAACGCTTGCAGACAGGATTAAGGTCGAACAAAACACAGATAATGAATTACAACAATTGAGGCAGCGAGATGAAGAAAAAGGAAATTTGAACTTTGAATTGGATGGGGAAGGAATATGGACATATCGAGGGAGACTGTGTGTACCAAAACAAGGAACGATCAGGAACGACATTCTTATTGATGCTCATGCTACTCCCTATTCGATCCATCCAGGAGGCACGAAAATGTACAAGGATTTGAAACCGTTATTTTGGTGGCCAAGTATGAAAAAGGACATTGCTCAATTTGTTGCACAATGTCTAACTTGTCAACAGGTCAAGATTGAACATCAAAGACCAGCAGGACTTCTGAAACCACTACCCATTCCTGAATGGAAATGGGAGCATATTACAATGGATTTCATCCTTGATTTGCCAAAAACACAAAGAGGATTCAATGCTATATGGGTTATTGTGGATCGACTTACAAAATCAGCTCACTTTCTTCCGGTGAAGACCACATACACGATGAATCAATATGCTGAAGAATACATCAAGGAGATAGTGAGGCTTCATGGTATCCCAGTGTCCATTGTATCAGATAGAGATCCAAAATTTACATCTGCATTTTGGAAAAGCTTGCATCATGCTATGGGAACTCGATTGTCATTCAGCACAGCATTCCACCCTCAAACTGATGGACAATCAGAACGAGTGAATCAGATCTTAGAAGATATGTTGAGGGCATGTACTATTGACTTCCCAGGTAGTTGGGACAGTAAACTACGTTGGCTGAGTTTACATATAACAATAGTTATCAGTCAAGCATTGGAATGGCACCATATACTGCATTATATGGTAGAAAATGTCGATCTCCAGTACATTGAGATGAAATAGGAGAAAGGAAATTGTTAGGCCCTGAATTGGTACAACAGACAGCTGAATTGTTAACCAAGATCAGAGAAAGAATGCATACGGCCCAGGGTCGACAGAAAAGCTATGCTGATGTGCGACGTCGTCGATTGGAATTTCAGGTTGGTGACCATGTATTTGTAAAGATATCACCACTGAAGGGCATTTTTCGTTTTGGCAAGAAGGGAAAATTGAGTCCAAGATATATCGGTCCATTTGAAATCTTGGAAAGGATAGGAGACAGGGCCTACCGAGTTGCTTTACCACCGAACTTATCAAATCTTCATAACGTTTTTCATGTTTCCTTGCTACGAAAGTATTTGGCCAATCCTTCTCACGTTCTTCATTACGAACCATTGGAGCTTGCATCGAATCTCTCGTATGAAGAACGGCCGGTCCAAATCCTCGATAGGAAATCAAAAGTGTTACGAGGCAAGGAAATACCCTTGGTGAAACTGTTATGGCGAAATCATGCAATAGAAGAAGCAACATGGGAACGAGAAGACGAGATTCAACAGAGATATCCCGAACTATATGGTACGTCAAATTTCGAGGACGAAATTCTTTGAAGGAGGGCAGAATTGTAATACCCGGTTACTCGTACAAATGATAATAATGTTTTTATGTCGTTTATTATGTAGTTATTTAGCTAATTAGATTTTACGTGATGATTGAAGTATCAATATTGAGATTGAACATGACTTTTATATTGCCCATGGTATATTGAGAATGAATATATGTCTAAATAGTTAGAGTAAGATGTGTAGGTAATGATAGTGTAATGGAAGTTGTGGGAAATGAGATGTAAATATGGTAGTTCGTAAGGGTTTTAGCATAATGAGTTGAATATTGATCCAAATTGTGGGAGGTCTTAACCATTAGGAAGCTAAGATATAATGCTACAACTTTCACGTTTTGGGTTTTGTCCAAATCATTGTGGAAGACAAGCCAAAAGCGCCCCGAAGTGAGTTGTATGTATCGTCACTCCTACAATGACACATGTTGGAAGAATGGGCATAACTTTTTACTCAGACCTCCAAATGATATGAAACCAGTGGGAGATTCAAGCCACGACATAGAGCTACAACTTCCTAGTTTACCACTTTTCCAGATTATGAACGGAAGAGACGTTTCTGGAGCGATCTTTGATGAAGCAGTGCGCAGAAGCAGAATAGGTGGCGCCCGAGCGGTAAGAAATTACCGCCCGAGCGCCAATGGTTCTGGATTTTTGGTTTTGGACAGAAAGTGCCGCGCTCGAGCGGTAATTTATGACCGCCCGAGCGCCGCCTTGCATATAAGAAGATAAGTTTCGACATTTCTAAGGAATCCCGTCAGTTTTTCTCCCCTTTTCCACAGCAAACTCGAAGGAAAACTTAAGAAACTTTCTCCAACAGCTCCTTTCTTCATTCCTTTCAATGTTTTGAAGCTAGAACTTAGTTCTCCATCACAATAACTTCATAAGGGTGTAAGTTTCCTTCTCTTTTAGTTATGGTACATGTAGGTGACAATAAAAGAATGATTTTCATCTAGTTTATGCAATAGTAACTGAATTATTGGTATATTTGACAGTATAGGAGCGAGAAACATCGTCTCAAACAAATATTCGTACGATTGGACAGTAAGTTGGCATGTTCTTGAAGTAATACATGAGTAATATTATGATTTCAAATGATTCTCATTGATTATTGATATATGTACATTGTTAGAATATTTATTGTTGAAACATAGCACCATATTCCATTGTTATGTATTAAATATGTAAGGAACTCATGAATATTGAAGATGGGTGCTATGTCAAGAACAAGAACATGAACATGAAAGGAAAAGGACTGATTTTTACATGATATAGAGCTTGTTGACATCATGGGTGGTTTTAAGCCCACCAAAGCTATTGGCCAATATATGTTCATGGGGCGTAGGGTTGCCAAAGGTTGCTCCCTGACGTCCAACACAGTAGTAGCTATATAATAAAGCAAGCACAGTAGTACAGGTCAACTAATGAGGCTCAAGTACAAAATGAACATTGAATATATGCTACGGTATGACATGTTTTTAAGATTCATTATTGATCACGACTTGATATGTATGTTCCTTCGAAGCATATTGATACGTACAATTGCCAACTTATTGAGTTTTATAAACTCACGTAGCTCATGTGTTACAGGATCAGGTAGTGAAGATGCCTAGGATGCCGGTTCGCCAATGGATGCTAGTGACGTGCCCTACCTCGACAAAAACCGGGACTTCTTATTGTATAGCTTCCGCATATGTATTGTAGTAAATTTTATATGAGGGTTTGAAACAAGTTCCATGTTATGTATGATGATACAAAGTATGTTGGTATATGAGAATATGTTTATAAATGTGTATGAATAGTATTGCTTGAGTTTTGGTGTATACAAAATATAGGGACATCATGCCAAAATTTTTATAAACCATCAAAGTGATGCCTCTTGTTTTGATTTACTTCATACTATAGTTATATCATTCAAACCTTATTTTGATTACAAGTATAAGTATCATTAATCATGTCAAGTATAGAGTAAGGGTGTGACAACAATGATATGTTAATACGTAAGGCCAATGCTCAGTTGACGGGTGAGAGTGTCGCTGATGTCTCCGTCGCCAAGTACTGTGGTTACATGCAGATGATCCATCGTCGAATACGAATACGAAAGTCACAATTAACGATCTGAATTCAACGAAATGAAATAGAATACGTACATGAATATGAACATGAAAATGAATATGGATATGTATATGAATATGAACATGAAAATGAATATGGATATGTATATGAATATGAACATGAAAATGAATATGGAATATAAATATGGATATGGATAAAAATATGAATATGAATATGAATATGTTTATGTTTATGATGATATGAAAACGTTTATGAAAAAGTTTATGAAAATGTTTATGTTTAAGTTTATGCGTCTTCATGAAAATGATATTTTACGTACAAGTATTTTCACTGTTGCATGTGGTTGTATACGTATTATGTTGTTATCAACATTATGGTGTGTTGAGTCTTTAGACTCACTAGGTGTGATCGATGCAGGTGATTATGATAATAATGATAATGGAGGTCTTGATGGTTGATCTGACTCGACTGAAGGTGCCCATAACACAAGGACTAGTTCTTCTATTTTTCCACATTTACGTTTATGATTTATGACTTTTAAGACTATGTTAAAAATATTTTATGACTTTGATTATGATTTGAGTGATTTTTGAGAGGTTGTTAGTTTTAGCAAATTCGCTAAGTAGGAGTTGAAAACGAGTGACGATTTTATGATTCAAACTATTTCCTTTGATTTTCAAATATTAGTTGGTTGTTTTATATTTTTAAAATGGTGCAAAATATTTTATAAATAAATAAATATATAAGAGAACGAGTAGTAGAATGATAAAAAAATTTCAAATATATGTAGTAGGAAGATAAATATATATATGTATTTCGGCTGATTAGTAGAAAGATAAAAAAAATTCTAGTACTTTTTAAGAAAACGAGTAGTAGACGTTTCACTTTATGTCATTCGAGAGTTTGTAAGATCTTTTTGCAATCTTTCTATTTTAAGATTTCATCTGTTATTGTTGACTTACAATATCCTTATGGGAAAATCCAAATCCAACCCTATGTGGAGTACCTATAGTACAAAGCAAACAATAGCTCGATCTTACACAATAAGTTATTATTTGTCATCATCAAAACTAATGGATCTAACAAATTTTATTAGCTTAATATCTTTTGTTCATCTCCTTGATCACGTTGTTAAACTCATGTTATTCCTAAAATGAGTGTAACATAGAGTGACCCATATAAAATATAGTATATTAAAAAATATAGCAGAGCTTAATATTTTTTAAATAATCTTTTTATTTTTTCAGTCCTTCTAGGTTTCAGATTCCAATTCTTATTTGTTAGGATCAGTTGATGTGTTTTAGAGGGAGTGAATAAACATCTAACATTTTTCTTTGCTTATGATTTTTAGGTGACATCTTGTGTTAATTAAGAGCAGAAGTCTAATCTTGACCG
Source organism: Primulina eburnea (assembly GCF_022965805.1). NCBI lineage: Eukaryota > Viridiplantae > Streptophyta > Magnoliopsida > Lamiales > Gesneriaceae > Primulina > Primulina eburnea. The sequence continues at coordinate 7,748,295 of NC_133109.1, read as the reverse complement.
ACAAAGTTCAGCAGACAACTGATGTGCAATGTATAATGGGTCTATCGAGGCTTTGTGTGAACATATACAAAATTAGTAGGATAATAAGTAAAACACGATAATTGTTTCTGGAAGTTCGAAAACTATAATATTTCTCCGTCTTCTCTTCTTGTGTTTCCAGAAGGTGTTTACAAAAAAAATTTTGGTAGTTAAAGCTTCTGTAAGCACCCATTTCGGTAGAACTTTAACACTACCGATTGAAATTATTAATATCAACTACTCTAGATTTTAAACACGCTTCTTATCAGAAATATTTTTCTGTCAGTTACAATAACTAACTCAAAAAATGACATAGGTACATTAAGATTATTGAGTCGAACAACACAAGATGATATCTAAAGATCTGATAAAACTTTAATGTGTACTTAGAATTTTTTCAGCAGAACTCTGAATCAATAGATGATGATAAATCGCGCAAGTATATGTCATCTTCTTGTTGAACCACGAGTAGGCTTTTTATAGATGATAGGATCTAAATGACTATAAATTACTCGTATTAAGGCCATAAATGCAAACATAGAACTTGTCATGCGCATTTGTCATGATCCAAAAAAAGAAGGCAACAATTAATGCTTACGCACAAACAGTCAGAATAAGGGTCTGGTCGATACTGGGTGTGGGGGCAGTGTCCCACACCCAATCAACGGTCCAGATCATTTCATGAGGGGGGGGAATTTTTTAAAAAAAAAAAAACCAAGGGCCAGAAAATTTCTGGCCCTTGGATCTGCCCCTGCAGGCCGTGCCTGCAGGGGCAGGGTCGAATTTTCCCAGAATAAGTTCCTTAAATAGCTTGCTGAATATTATCTGAATTTCTGAATTCATACTTCATTGAATAAGGAAGAAAACATAATATCATAAATAATTGTTGACATAATTCAGTAGAGAATGATCAGTAGGTGATGGTTTTCCATTCAGTTCGGTAGACCTTATTTAATTTTATGATAAGTATGCAAAAGTTGTCTACTGAATTTATCAGCTACAAAATTTCTCGGTATTGGATTTAATGGCTACTGAATTTCTCGATGTGCTAAATTTTAATATTTTTGAATTAATTTTTTAAGGCGAACATATCACCAAAACTTAAATGTTCCTAATGTTTCATCTCGCGTGATTATCTAATTTTAGGAAACGCAAATTGAGTAATAACTTTTCGGAAACGCAAATTAAATAAAAAGGATTATTTCAATTCAAATTTTACAAAATAACTTCAAATTTAATACTCTAACTACCTTGGCTGGTGACGGCAATTTTCTGAACACCCAAATTACAGCACGCGTTTGTTGACCAAGAGTCATCTATTTTCTCAATATATGTGAACATCTCGACTTTGTCAAATTATTAGTCTGGTTAATTATCAAAATATGATGAAAAATAATCTTTTAAAGTTTTTAATATAGTTTCTAAATATTTTATTGAAAACGTTTTACAACAATATATTAATAGGAAAAATTACAATGTTGGTTTTATATATTCGGCTATTTGCGAATTTAGATTTTTGTATTATCAAATTTCAATTTTAACTCGTCATATTCGTTTTTCTACTTCAATTCTTGTCTCTCTCTTTTCTTTTCTTTTAAATATAGCATTCATAGATTTATTTGTTATGTTTAATGTTGTTTTATGTCTTTTATTACCTTAATATGAGTGAACTTTGTAACTGTTTGAGACGGATATGCGCCAGGCACACATTTTCATGCTCACGATACAAGTTTATCATCTCCTTTTGAGTACTATGATCCATCTGTTATTGTGATATTAACTTGACGTTGACGTAACGTTCATATGTATAGTAACGTTCATATGTATAGTATTATATCAATGCTAAAACTCGATTTTGATACCATATTATTATGTAACAATTACTTTTTATGTACTCGTTTTTGAAAAAATTTGAGTGAAACATTTTTTGGCTGAGAGAAGAATTTATATTATTATAATTGAATATCGGACTCAAAACATAAGTCATCTCAAATATAGAGTCTTCGAGTTAAATAAATTATATGACGTCAATCTTTTGAATTTTTAAGATATAGATAAAATTATGTTTTTTTAAGTTGGGTTGCGTGGAGAAAAGGTTGATGATCCAAACAATTTCACCGTAACTACTAATATTATTCAATTGCGTGTTCATATTTAATTTCTCATTTTTTAATTAACAAGTCATATCAGATGGGGGAAATTGTGATTTTTTTGCGTGGAGAATGCAAATAATTTGGGCAAAAACTTATATGAGACGGTTACTCTTTATTGTGAATATCCGTAGGATTGACCTGTCTCACAGATAAAGATTCGTGATATCGTCTTACAAGATACCTACTCATTATTGATATTATTCAATTTCTTGGCCATTATTAATTTCTCATTGTTTAATTAATTAACATGTCATAAATTACCTCAAATTTCAACTTGCGAAATTACAACTATTTGAAAAAATATTTATAAAAAAATGTATATATATTATACATATACACTGTATAATAAAGATGTGTGGTATTCATAGTCAACAAATGTATGTTTTCCATTTTGTCCTTCAATAGTAATGGTTAACTAAACTGATTGTTTTAAACACACAAAAAAAATATAATATAATAAAATCAAAGCTTAAAAAAACTAAAAAAAATCTGTTTTAATTAAATTTATATTAAAACACTCACAAATATTCATTTTTAGATAATTGAGATAACATTTCACGGTCTTATTTGACAATTGAAGGCCATGCATGAAATATTTGAATGATCTGGTGGACTTCAAAAGAGTTGTCCGTACAATGTGGAGGCACAAAATTTGATGGCGTGACAAATTAACTCGGAATTATTCAATTCCTTGTGAATAATTAAATTACGTTCTGTATTTCAACACACACACACACACACACACACTAAGGGATAATACTTTAAAATATCTGTTAAGTCGATACTACATGTGGGGGGCTCTACTTCACATGGTTTGGATGGACAAGATTCACACACATATGTGATTTTTAAAAAATTAGTGGACCTCATGTATGTGTAGCTAAATTTGGGCCCTTGATTCCAGGGGCGGAGCCAGGATTCAAAATTACTTCGGGCTGGCTCCGTCCCATACTGTATTTAATAAATTAAATAATTAACTAAAAAATTTAAATTAAAAATATGTAAACATTGATTTCATGAAAACATAGAACAAAAATATTTAATATTAGTATCTTCAAAACATGGAGCTAAAACACTATTGAAGTTGTGTTCTTCGATTTTTTTTAGAATAAAACTCATTAATTATTAATTCAGCTCGATAAGTTATTTGGGTTGAAATCGATATTTTGTTTAACCATATACTGAATTGATGTATTGCCTTATCTTAATTCCAACAAAGATTTTTCAAATATTTTACTCTTAAAAATTATTGCGGTCAAAAGCCAAAGTTATTTCACATCATTTTTTGAAGCACATGGTAAAAAAAAATAATGACATTGACAAACATCAAAGAATAATATGGACATTAATAGAAAATAAAAGGTTTGATACATCATTTAAGTCATTATACACAAAATTTAAATCATTGATAAATCATATAATATCACATACTATGATTCACATGGAAAATATGCGCAATTTCTCAAAATCATTACTTTATTTTTCTCAAAATCAATTATTATAAACATATACTAGTTCATATTAAAAAATTAAAACTCTATAAAAATTTTAGTACTAATAAAAATTAAATAACGATATAATAAAATATTTAACAATACATAATTCTATTACCATATTAGCTAAATTTAATATATTTTTGTGTTATTGTAAATATAATCTAAAATTATATTTGAAATTTAAAGTTAATTTTAAAAATCAACTGATATCAAGTTCTTCAATCTTTTGAGCAAAATGCGAGAAAAAGTCAAATTTGATTATATATATTTGCATAAAATCATTTTTAAAAAGTACTCATGATTAAATTTTTTTTCAAATTTGCATCAATAAAATAAAGAAAAAAAACACTAAAATAAGACAAAAATAAAAAAATGTAGAAAAACTAAAAAAAAAATTATAAAATTTAGGTGGGGCTGGAGCCCACCCTAGTCCAAGGGTGGCTCCGCCCCTGCTTGATTCTATCATGAGGTAGTGTCCCTACATTTAGGATAGAATCAACCTAAAAAAATTCAATGTTATTGTCACTCTCATGTATAATTTTCTAACTAAATCCATTATTATATACCTTGAGGTAGGAACGAACGAGGTTTTGTTAAATGTTGTTGAATGAATCTACGAGAGGACCATCTGTTGCGACTACATGGTTGGGCTGTGAGGAGAATTCAATAAATCCCGGTGGACACGACTCGGAGAAATTTCGGTCAAAAAGGTAAATGATTTATTTTATCTTATGGAAGCATGATAGACCAACTCAGATATATTATATATAGGCTAAAACCTTGTGTAGTCTCATATATTTAGACATGTTTGATAGGTGTAACAATATCACGCACGCAGATAAAAAAAGGTCAATAAAAAAAACATAGGTAAAGTTGGAATTAAAGACATAATTGAGGTAAATCAGAAAATATGAAGGATTTAATCAGCACATAGGAAATTTGAGGATGAAAATGGGAATAGATTAAAACATTAAGGATATAATGTTGAATTATTCCTTTTTTGACGCTTCTTCGCCTTGGAATTCAACATAAAAAATGGAAATAAAAAACAAAAAATGTTTTGAAATGCAAAAAATTCTCGTGAGACAATTTCATATGTCAAATTTGTTAGACATATTTCTAATCTAGTCCAACCCATGAAAATTATTGTTTTTTATGTCCAAAATACGATATTTTTCTACAAAAAAATATCAGTTTTTTAAATGAAAACTATCAATTTTTGCATTAGTTATGTAATGAAAAAATAATGTGTAATATATGTTGATTTGAGTAAAAAAATATCACTTTTATGTACAAAATATTATTTTTCAATATAAATATATCATTTTTTGTTAGTTATATTATAAAGAAATATTGGATAATAAATGCTCGTTTGAATACTGTTAGATATGAATTTTATTGTGGCGATGATAACTTTAACCAGTAGACCAGCAGACCAGAACAACAAAATAGCTTTTCAGTAGCTGCTGCTCTAGTAAAACTAAACCAGTAGTAAAGAGATAACAATACAAACCAGTAGAGAACGTTTTCTAACGTTGATACCTTAATTGTTACCGTTAAAGAGTTCCTAGTACTAGTATTAATTGCAGCATTAAATACTATACGGAGTCATTTAATGCATATTACCCAATTAAGTATAAAACAAGACTGATTGTTTTATAGCTTTTCTGCAGGAACCTATTTCGATAATAAAGCTGATTGTATCAGTTATCTGAAGACTTCTCTGATTGTGAACGTTGAACTCAGTCGATTATATATACTTGGATCAAATCCTTGTTCGACACGACACTTCGCATAATATCATTTTTCAAAGAACAAAGCTACTCTCTTATCAAACGAATATCAGTTTTCCTTGAGCATTTTAAAGTTCAACACAAAGAAAAGTAGCACACGCTTCATAGCTTATATCTGATCTTTTGTAGATCATCTTGTGCTACTAATTCTTACACTCTTCACGATCTTTACTGCACTAATATTTTATCAGAAGAGTCTGTAATCTGAAAAGAGTCTTTTCAGAACTTTGTGTTTCGCATTTTTGTGAGTTGAGAAACTAAGAGTTTCAGTAGGCTGAGGTGTAAGTCCTTCTGAAGTGGGTGTGTACAAGTGTTGTACTGTAATATCCAAAGTCTCTTAGTTATACCTTCTGGAAACAGAAGAAGGGGAGACGTAGAAGAATTTATCTTCGAACTTCCATAAACAACTGCTGTCTACTGCTTTATTGTTTTTCCAACTACTTCATCAGATTGTTTCCGCACGTTCTACTGTAATCAGGTGAAAGTATTTGCACAAGATCAACTACTATCCGTAACAGGATTTTAGTACCTCATCAGAACGAAAAACGAGTAGAGTTTATTCACCCCTCCTCTAAACTCAACTTCAATCCTCAACAAATACAAAATATTATATTTTATATCAAATATATATTGTACAATATATATTAATTTGAGTAAAACATATTATTATTCATATAAAAAGTAACTTCGAATACCGTTGTTATTTGCAAAATTGATCTCACTAGAGAAATCATATTTTACTTTGTAACCACATAAAACGTCGTCAGATTGCTGATGTCAGCTAATCTTTTCCATGTGTCCATCTAAAGACAAATTAAATCTAACATTCTGTTTTTTTAGGTTTTTGTACGTTAAATTTTCAAATTTTTGTTTTAATACACTCACTGTTTTTTAATGTCAGTATTATTTCCTCGAATTGTTGACATAATACTAAAAATTGATGATTTATCTGGTATCACGTTAATATTTGGATCAAAAAATTAAAATTTAATGTATCAAAAATAGAAAAGCAAATAAGTTTGTATGGGAGTGCAGAACAAATTCTACAATGATTGAATCATCAATAAAAAGAAAAAAACGTGTGTGAGACGGTGCAGAACAAATTCTACCATGATTGAATCATAAATAAAAAGGCAAAAAATTGTGTGAGGCGGTCTCACGGATCGTATTTTGTGAGACGAATCTTTATTTGGGTAATCCATGCAAAAATATTACTTTTTATGCTAAGAGTATGATTTTTTATTGTGAATAACGGTAGGGTTGAGCCGTCTCACAGATAAAGATTTATGAGATCATCTCACAAGAGACATATTCAAATAAAAATATGAATTAATTTATTTTCTTATTTAACGTTGACCAATCAAAATTCGGAGGGCGTTCCAAGGGGGAAGCCCTCGGATCGTCCCAAGCTCTCTCTCTTCAATAATGCAGATTGAAATATATCGTCAAATTTGACTGATTAAAACATATTGTAAACGGGGCGTTAGTCCAATAGGTCAAATTCAACATATGAATTAGGTTGGTTAAGGTTCAAATTTCTCCCCTTCTGAAATAAAATATAAGTTTTTTTTGTTTTCTTATTTTAATTTTGGTAAAAACTTGTGTGAGACAGTCTCACGGGTCATATTTGTGAGACAGATCTCTTATTTGGGTCACCCATGCAAAAGTATTACTTTTATGCTAATAGTATTATTTTTTATTGTGAATATAAGTAGGGTTGATCCGTCTCACAGATTATGATCCGTGAGACGGTCTCACATGAGACCCAATATTTTATTTTAGTTCAACGGGAGACGATGTCCGCGTATTTTCACGTAAATCGTAGAGAAGTTATCAAAAGTTTGAAAATTTTGAAAAAATATAATTATAAAAAAGAAGAACAAAAACTATAAATAATTGAAGGTGCGCTAAACTTACTATTATTTAAAATATTTTATAAGATGACGAGAAACTTAAGCCACTATAATATTGCCAAATCTTCTAAAAATATAAGGCGAAATCATTTTTTAAGAAGTATGGACTTCAATTAAAATAACTAAAATTACCTTAACATCTATCAAATAATACTTATCCTCCAAGTTGCGTCCTTGCGATTCTGAATATCTTAGTTGTCAAGTTTCAATGTTAGTCCTACATCTTTAAATTTTTGGTAATTTTACCTTTTTTTTTTGCAACATGAGTGTCGATATGGTATTGTTGGATCTCGGTTTTCTTGTGCCCCAAACATAGTAGAAATTTTAAAATTTTTATTTTATTTTGACAATCAAAATATATTTATGTTTGAGCACTTGTATGATTTTATCATAAACATTCATAGGGCGTTAGAATTTCATACATTTGATGAATTAATCACACGGCTCCAACTATTTCGGATTTGACGGAGATAGCTCTCGATGAAATCTCTACGAACTTTCTTCCAGAACTGCTTTCTTCTAATCAGGTCCACGACTAGATGGTTTGATCCTTTTCTAATATGCACTAGAAAAATATAAGAGATTTTGCGTTGGATATTAAAACGAGAGCCGGCTCAAATCAATCCTTCAAAAGGAGGTGGCCGATTTTTCCAAGCTTTGGGAAGAGGATTTTCGAATTTCTCAAATAGTGGTGGCTATGGTTATGCTTGATTACCTCTATTTATAATCAAGTCATAACTTAATAACTATAATTAACATTAATGAGCTTGATTAATTAATTGAGCTAGTCTAACTAGTTTAATTAATTAATCAAAGTCCATTAAGACTTTAATTATTTAGTGGGCTTGTACTCCTACAATCTCATTAAACATATTTCCCACCAATTTATTTAATTTATTATTTAATGAACTCAACTTTTGAGCTTAATAAATTAAATACATTATAATTCAACATTTGAATTTAATATTATAAATTTAACTCCTTCATTCACCACCTCCATAATTTAATATTCAATAAACCCAACTTTTGAATTTAATAAATTAAATTCTCAAATTTTATAAATTCAAATCCTTGAATTTATTCTCCCATAATTTAATCATAAAAAAATTGACTCTTTGAATTTACTATATCATAATATAAATTCAACATATTGAATTTATTCTTTTTCAACGGGAACAAACGATCCAGTGCTTGTGTTATCCTCAATGGTTTAGGGATACAGCTAGCCGTGGGTTCACAACTCCTTGTGATTTAGGACATAATTCTTTATGCGGGCTTACCCTTATTTGTCACATTCTATGTATTAACAATTGATCATGAGAATGTCAGAAATCATATTTCTGATTAAACCCATCGAACCATGCAGGTAAGAGCGTCTAGTAGCATCGCCCCATGATTCCCTAGGTATCACTGATAGTGCCTGCAAGAACCAGTCGATTATGATTAGCGTACAGTACGGTCCCTTCATCTCATATATCCCGATCGAATCTGCAACCATTGGTTCTGTGACGCCCCGAAAATTTGAGGTCCACGTGAACCACATGCATGCAAGTTGTTAAACTCCTTATGTATTGTATTAAATAGTTTTAATGCAAGTTTATTTCATTAATTTTGGTTTTAATTCATGATTTATGAATTTGCATTATTTTTAAATTATAATATATTTAGTTGATTCACGTTAAAACGTTTTCCTCGAGTTTTATGTTTCAGGCGATTATTCGAGGCGGGATCGAGGAAATGAGACCGGCGACGATTTAGGTGATTTTAAAATGGGGTATTTTATTTCAAATCAAGAAAATGACATTTAAACGATTTATTAAAATTTAGCATTTTTAAAGCCTAATTTAATTTATTAGGCGATTTCAAGATTTTAAACTTTTCAAAAATACTAATTTGATTAGTTGGGGATTTTAAATATTGAAAATTTGACACTTGTGCATTTTATTCTAAATTAAGGGTGCTACTTAATTAGTGGGGTATTAGTATTTTATTTAGCATGTTAATTAGTTATTAGTATTTTCATTAATCTAATTAACTCCCCTAATTATCTCTCTAATCAATACACAAACCCCCTACACGTTCTACACCCCCCACACACACAATCAACACTCACACACACATTTTGCATTCTCATTTTCTTGAGAAAGAAACCTAGGGTTCTAAGAGACACAGCAGCCGCCCCCTCCCTCTCTGTTTTCTCCAGCAACTTTCAGTGATTTTATTGCAAGAAATTAGTGTCACGTTCGTCCCGGATCAATCCTCGCACTTGTTCCGCTTCGGTATCGTCGTTACGGTATTTTTAAATATCAAAAGGCACGTATAGTCTGTTCTTTCTGCATCGATCTTGTCATATTATGTGTTGTGTTATTTTTATGCGTAAAAATTCATGTGTGACGTTGTCGTTTGAGCAGAAAATGGTTTGGATCAGTTTTGAAATAATTTTTAGATCTGAAAACTCGTTTTTACTGTATTTTTAAATACTGCGACTTTTTGGTCGTGATTCTGAGAAAACTTTCAGTACGAAAATTGTAGAACTTTTTGATACATTCGAATTGACAGTAAATTCGAAATATTTGGATAAATATTGAGTGAGTTATGACGTTTTTCGTGGGACTGCTCAAACTACGTTTTCAGAAAATTATGTATTGATGTGTTCTTGAGATTTTATTGTTGCAGGCTTTGTTGGGGATCGACGGGTGATCGTTGCTGCGTCTAGGTATGATTAGTATGATGTTGGGTTGGTATTTTGTATGCTGGTTAGTGTCGATAGGAACTTGAATTCATTAGAAGTCGTAAGAAACGATTTTGGTGTCAATTGCCACTTTTTCGAATTGTATGTGTCATAGGGTGAACGTCGGTGCTTTGGGTGTTTGTACGCATTTGGTTTGATGTTACGACATGCTAGGATGGGTCTCGGGGTGTCGGTTCATGATCCGTACAATCGAGTCTAGAATGATAAGCATTGCATGTATTGAATTTTCGTGGGTTTGCTTGTCCCGTAGGTACACGGACCCACAGACGGACCCTAGCACGGGGTTCGTGTCCACCTTTCCTTTCGAGTCTTCTCACCCGAGTCTACACGGACCCCTACACGGAGGTAGGCACGGGGTCCGTGTCTTGCATATTTTGGGGAAAATATTTTAGCATGCTTTGAGGTTTGATGTCATGGTTTAGTGCAAGGATTATCAAGGTCGTGTCATGGGAAATTTTAGAATTTCCTAAGTAGTGGACGAACCCGAGAGTAAGTATGATTTCTACGTTAAGTTATGCACGTTAAGTATGCAAATTCATGTTAGTATGTGCAGCAACGTCCCCAGTCGAAGTCCAACGAATCCCTCAACGCCAAGTAAGTATGTCGACGTGTAAAAGAAAATATTTTAAGTTTTTGAGGTATGCTAATTGTCTCGTGACCAAATTATGAATGGGTTTGGAAGTCGGTGAACGTGGACGAGGACCTCTCCACCCCGTTAAATTATGAACGGGTTAGATCGTGGTTGGAAAGCGTTAAATTATGAACGGGGACCAACCAGACCGTTAAATTATGAACGGGGATCTCATGTATGTGGCAGTGGATACGTCCCTGTCAGCCAGTACTGTGGTTTGTCTGATCAGGCGTTTATTATGTATGGGTCACTTGCTTTGAAACATCCTCTACGCAAAATGATGAAGCCATGTATGTTTAAGTATGTTCAAGTATGCAAGAATGTTTAAGAAAAGTTTATGGCACGTCAAAGTAAGTATGTACGTACGTTCAAGTTTTACCTTGCAAGTTCAAGTTTAAAGTATGTATGTCTTATTTTAAAGTTGCATGTGTTTTTATTACGTAGTACTCGTTATTTCCAGTTTATATGTGTTGAGTCTTTAGACTCACTACACTTGATCGATGCAGGTGAGTATGTTGATGAGGAGACAGGAGGTGGCGACCAAGGGGCAGGCTTGGACTGAGCGGGAGGCTAACCCGAGGACCGAAAAGTTTATGTTTTTACGCAAATGTTAATTTTACTCTGATTTCTTGTTTCGAGAGAAATACTTTGAGCACACCTTTCGTGAGAAAACTTTATTTAAGCTATTTTGAGCAACCATATCTTATGGTGGACTTGGTTGAGTTATTTTATGGAAGACATTGAAAGCATTTTTACATTCAAGAAAATTTTTAATTTTTCCGCAAATTTTGAGTACGAAAAGTACGGTACGTTACAGTTGGTATCAGAGCGGTGTTCTTGTAAAGGTTTATGCCTACTGTCAGTTGCAAGAAGCTCACGAAGTCACACCTCAAGTCTGTAAGTTTTAATGTTTTAAAGTCTTTTAAGTAGTAAGCATCAAGTCATGATTTCAGCATGTGCATGTTTTAATTCTATCACCTGTATGTTTACATGACATACGTTTTAGAATATAGGTTTGCCTGTCGTTATGATTTGAGATTGGATCTTTAAAATTTTTATGCATATTACGACATGAAACGAGAAATTATTCAACTTTCTTGCATGCTGGTGTGGTGGAATTGGACATGAGTAAGAATTTTGCTTTTGGAAATTAGGAAAAGTTGGAAATGATTTGTCTATATTAATTTTTGGTTAGTTGTACTGATGTTATAATTGTGGGTCATAAGTTAAACTTGACAATTACGAACGCTTTTGAGACTTGTAGATTTTCTAAGAAGTTATTGATGGTTCGTGGTTGCTAGCTGAGTTTGTTTTTGAGAACTCTATGTAAGGATTAATGATTCGGGACTACGACGATCTTTGGAAGTTTACAAAGCGTAGAATTTATTTAGGATGCATGCTCCCCCTAGTTGGATTTAAGGATTGAATTGCACGAATTGAGAACTTTAAGGCATAATTGTAATAACCAATAATTTGAGGACCTAAGTGCAAAAATAAAATTCTAAGGGACTATTTTCGAATTTACCGAAGTTTGGGATTAAATTCTGAGTTTTGAGAATTTTAAGGTTTAATGAGGCTAAAATCAAAAATTTTATTGGGGACCGGAAATGCAAATTTCGTGTGGTTGTAGGGCCAAAATGGTAATTTTCAAGAACTTTAAGGGCCAAATTGCAAATTTCGAAATTTTTTATGATTAAATTCGAACTTGGAGGAACACTTGGGTTAAATAAGTAATTTTTCAAGGCTATGGAAATTGATTTTGGGCTTAATAAGCTTAAATTTATTGAACTTTATGATACATAGAAACTATAAAATGGAATTAGGAATGCCAAGAGCTATGGGTAATGGAGGAATTTTCGAAATTTAGGACAAATTGAATAATGTTTGAGGAAATTAAGAGCTAATATTTGCAATTTTAATAAATTTGCGGACTAGTCTAGCTGTAAGTTATAATTGAATAGTTTAAGTGATAGGAATTTTCGATGATTTGAGTTCGAAGGGATCATTAGAACCTTGGAGTATTTGGATTATAATATTATAAGAAATGGTAATCAAGGGAATGGTAGGATAAATCAACATTGGGCTCGAAAATTTAAGCGTTAGTAATTAATGTTGTGGAAAATTAAGAATTCAGGGTGATAACGATTTGAGGTAAAGTTGATCGGTCAGCTAAGTTATAAGAATAAACATTGAGTTCGCAAATTTTTGGGAACTTAAGTTTGATGTGTCATAAGTTTTATTCATGATCTTAACAGTTAAGATTCTACGTTGTGGGAATTTAATTTATCTAGGAAGTTGGGTATGACTGATGGTTAGGTTATTCGATAGATGAATATAAGAATTGAGGTAGACACCTTGTCTTGAGGAATTTTGAAAGCCATTAGCATCTTGGGACTAAGCGGATATATGTATTGGAGTTATACTATCTAATACTGCTTGTGTTGTGTAAGCTTGAATTTTAAGTTTATGAGATAGTTGTTCATACGGAATTTTTGGGTGAAATAAAAACAAAAGGGAATTAGTGGTGTTCAACATAAGTTATCAATGAATGAATATTAAGTAGTATGTCTATAAATAGTGGCATCACATGTATGGTTGGAGAACTCTTTCTCTAACGTACATCTCATACTCTAGCCAGAGATATCACACACTATAATTTCATAAGATCACATAGGATATTCACACCCACAGGTGAGCGGTGAATCCCCTACTACAATGCACTGGCTCCTATATGTGTCGTAAACTGTACCCAACCTCGCCACCTGATGACTCTCCTGGAGCCGGTAAACGAGTCAAAGCACAGCCCTAACATATAGAGCCTCATTGTTGTCCCGGGTCGTAAGGACTATGGTGTACAATCATAACCACAGACTTATCCTCTCGATGAATGATAACCACTTGGAAGAGGGTTTTTCGGTATAATCATCACATGACTATCCATCTGCATGTTTGGACATCTCTATGCCCTTACTAAGAAACGCAGTACACAACATCAAAAATTCTAGTTTCGAGCTCAAGCGACCTTTATCCATGTTTTAGGCGGCTGAATCGACTAGGAACAAATTTAGATTATACAGTGTTTACAAACGAGTTTCAACATCGAATTACGATTCATTTGTATTAAAGTATAATTAAGGTCTTTATCTATGTTATTCACATGGGTATACAGATAAAGAAATAACAAACCATGAAATAATGAATTATATTAAAATAAAGATTGTTAATTACAACTGAGTCAATAAAATCTTTAGCCAACAGTTGGTTTGCAGGGCATCTACTCTAACAGGTATTTCATGGTATCATATTAGATCCCTTAGTTTTGGCGATAAAAACAATGACTTACAATACTAGATCAAGATGCATTTTCCTGTATTAGAGTCACTCGACCGTTCTATTGAAGATTCAGAAGTAATCATTCAACCGGTCTCAAAGCAGCTTATTGACATATTTGACCACTCAAACTTACAAGTCTGTGGTATAAGACCACTCAACCATTCACTCTATCGAAGCATATTTGGAAACAGGTTGAGTAAAATTCTTCATATTCAAGCCACACATCTTACAAAGTTCCTACCAACTTGATTGTCGATGTGACATTTCATGTCGACATCATATTAACCTCATATCGGAAAAAGAACTAAAATTATTTAAAAAAAACAAAAATACCTGATCAAAACTACAATTTAAGAACATAATGATCAAAATCACATAGCGCCAAAATCATATGACATGGTGTTCAATATCTGTTTAATTGAAAGTTTAATCATAAAGTGTTCCATTTGATTTTAAACATAATATTAAAATAGCTTCAAAAAAATAAGTATTAAATTAAATTAAAGGGACATAGTTTTAAAATAGCTTCAAAAAATTTTAAAAATATTTGTTTTAAATAGAATTTTTAAAAAAACCCAAATATCAATTATTGGTTTTTGCAATATATATTTTAATACAATTTTACGACTATGGATGGGTCAGGGAGGAGCCACATTTGATTTAAGTGAATCCACGCCACCAGCTGAGCCAATTGACTACAGAAGTCATATTTGTCTGCACAGTAAATCGACGTCTGACGTCTCTATAAATTTACCTGAGCTAGCTCATGTATCGATCATCAAATCAAAGCAGCTCTCTATCTACACCGAGCAGAAAATGAGTTCCGAAATTTTCTTGCTGCTTTTCATCAGTTTCATCACAATTTTATTGTTGTTAAAATTGACGAAAAAGAAAAGAAAGCTCCCACTTGGTCCGAAGAAGCTCCCGATTATAGGCAACCTTCACCAGCTTGGAAAGTTGCCTCATAGGGCTCTCATTAAATTGTCCAAAACATATGGAGACCTCATGTTCTTGCAGCTAGGATCCGTGCCGACCCTCGTCGTGTCATCGGCCGATATGGCACGAGAAATCTTTAAGAAGCACGATATTATCTTTTCGGGGAGACCCGTCTTGTATTCTCTCAAGAGAATCACCTACAATTTAGGTACCATCTCCGTAGCACCGTATGGTGACTACTGGAGAGAAGCGAAGAAAATCGCTGTTCTGGAGCTGCTGTCAAACAAAAGGGTCCAATCTTTCGCAAAAGTACGTGATGAAGAGATGACCTTCATGATTGATCGTGTTGCTAATTCCGAAAACCCTGTGGATCTGAGCGTGCTCACGTTCGCTCTGTCGAATAATACCGTTCGTCGGGTGGCTTTCGGAGAGACTAGCAGTGCTGAAGAACATGAAGATTTCGATGAAAGGAGTGGCAAATATCAGCATGTGTTTCATGATACGCAGCAGTTGGCTGCTGAGTTCAACGTGGCTGATTATTTTCCATGGTTGGCTTGGCTAAACAAGTTCAATGGCGTAGACAGGAGATTGAAAAAAAATATGGAGGAAGTGGACATCTTTTTGAGCAAAAAAATGGAAGAACACAGAGACCCGAAGAGAGCTCAACAAGATCACGAAGACATCGTCGATGTATTGCTTCGAGTTCAAAAGGAAATGGAGAAAGAATTTACTCTAACAGATGTAAATTTGAAGGGTCTTCTCTTGGTATGTGTACTATATATATATATATATGACACCCAATCAACCCAATATTTGCTATATTATCCCTGTTTACATTCATGATTTTCTTATATATATTGTGGTAATCAATTGCAGGGCATATTCATGGCTGGCACCGATAGTTCCTCGGTGACAATCGTATGGGCGATGGCAGAACTGATGAGAAATCCGGAAGTCCTCAAGAAAGCTCAAGAAGAAGTTAGGAAAGTATGCAAAGGACAGTCAAAAGTAGAAGAAAGCGATCTCCCAAAACTCGCATACCTAAGAATGGTGATCAAAGAGGCATGGAGACTCCATCCACCCGCCCCACTATGGATCCCAAGAGAAACATTAGAGGACTGCGTGATCGACAACAAATACGAAATCCCGGCAAAAACCAGAGTGCTGTTCAATGCAGCAGCAATCGGAATGGATCCGAAACACTGGGAGAAGCCAGAAAGATTCTGGCCGGAGCGGTTTCTGAATAACGAGATTGACTTCAGAGGACAACATTTTGAGTTGTTACCCTTCGGTGCTGGGAGAAGAGGTTGCCCTGGAGCCAGTTTTGCCATCGCGGTTGTGGAACTCGCACTTGCGAATCTTTTGTTCCGCTTTGATTGGGAACTTCCCAAAGGGATGTCACCGGAGGATATTGATATGGAAGAAGCTACAGGGGTCGCTATGCGTAAGAAAATTCCACTCTGCTTGGTTGCTACACCAGCCAAGCTCCTTTGAGCAAACAATTTATCTGCGATTTATTATACTTTATATATATATATATATATATATATATATATATATATATATATATATATATATATATATATATTACGGGTTATTATAATATAAGGAAAATTAAAGATAAATAAGACGTAGAATATTATAATTTAATGTTTGGTTTGATTTTAATAAGAGTGATTAAATTTATCTTTTAGATTGTAATGGGTTAATTAGTTTTTTTTTTTTTTTTTTTTTTTTTTTATGTATTTTTGTTGAATGAACTAGGAGTGAAATAAATAAAATTTGTTGAGTCTTATGCTTGAGTTTGATCAAGTCATCAAGAAACGTACAGGCACGACTACTCAACTTTCAACTAGTAAAAATTTTATTTAATATATAATTCCTTAATATCTGTACTTTACGCGTGGGATATTTTAAAAAATTTGTCATAGAAAAAAATAATTGAATTTGTCGAAGTCAATTGATGATGCATTTATCACTCAATTATATATTTGTGGTAAATGGAACTCATACAATTGCAATGCCAAAACCAATTTGGATTTGAACAGTAATTAACAATCAATGAAATGGTGTCCAGCCAGACAAAAAATTGCAATTATTTATCAATTTATTTATTGTGATTTTTATACTCTATCAACTATGACTAGGGATGGCAATTTTCCCCACGGGTTTGGGGCCCCGCGAAGAAAATCCGAAACGGGGATGGGGATCTCCGATTTGTTCGGGTTTGGTTTCGGGTTCGGGGATTTAAAAAAATCCCCGATGTAGTTCGGGGCGAGTATGGGACTATTATCCCCATCCCCGAAATCCCCGAACCCGCCCCAAAAATAATATCGATAATAAATATTAGTATTAATAATATAATAATATTATTATTTTTTACAATATTAATAATAATATTATTATTAATATTGATATTGTTATGAATATTAATATTATCTCTAATAATAATAGATAATAATAAATTTTGGTTTGAGAAAATCTCCGAATCCATCATCGTCTTGCCATATTGATATTTTTGAAACGGGGATGGGGACGGGGATGGGATGTTGATTCCCGAAGTTTCCGGTTCGGGGATTCCCCGAACCCGAAAAAGCGGGGATGGGGACGGGGATGGGGGTGGGGATGGAATTCGAGGATGGAGATGGGGATGGCAAACCCGCCCCCGCCCCGGACCATTGCCATCCCTAACTATGACCATTAAGAGATATGGTTAAATTAGGGAATTTTGTACTCAAATATCTTCCCACAAATCAAATGCTAGTGGATCCACTAACAAAATCTTTAAATGGGGAGAATATCACAAAGGTTTCGAAAATCTGAGACTCTTGCAGATTAATATGATGTATCGATTGAAACCAACTTCATCTTAAAGTACAAGTCGTGAATTTGTCAATTTGATATAGGAGTTAAACCGGCAATTCAATATTAGATATTGGTGAAATGAAAACTTGGATATATTTCAAAGTGCATGACTTTGAAATCGTGTGGGTGACACTATTGAAAGGTCTCATATTTGGCCAATACACTTTTTTACCACGAAAAAAGCTGGTTGGATTAAATCCTTAATATGCTTATAACTTTGTTAAATGCGTTGTGGGCGTTATTGATCAGTCTACATATGCTAATAGAGAAGAGAGAGGGCGTTTCCTATGGATATTATCAATAAAATTATATGCGGAGTTTCCTTCTGGCATAGTAGAAAAGGAGCTTAAACCGACCGTTGGTAGGTCAAGCATTTTTGCGAACAACTTATGACATTATCCAGATACGATTGAATAGTTGCTTTAAAAGAACTACATTCATTATTGCTAAACCCTAAGTCAGTTTTGTATCTAGATGGTTTGCAACTCATGCATCTTCTCGATTGAAGCAGATAACTTGTTCCAAGAATTGACTAGAATTGTCAAATGTTTATTCTCATTAATTGTTGCTTGGAACACTTTTCGCATATAATCATTCTTAGCCGCTAACAGATATAATTTAATCATAAGACTTTCAAGTTCCTTTCACTGCATGGGAGCAGATAGAGTTTATTGACTTATCTGTTAGGCTTTTATTATCTTCTTTGACTTCCTCGAATTATTGTGAACGTCTCTTGTACTCATCTACGATGTTATGCATTGTCATGATAAGATTTGTTTTTATAAATACATCATAATCAAAATCAAATACCAAATCATCATCAGCAATCTCTAGCTCAACATTTGTTCTCTCCAGCTCAACATCTGCCATGATAAACTGGACCTTCTCATCCTCACTTTCGATTGTTGAGGTCTCTGAGCTTGATTGATATGAATCTAAACCAGCCCATCTATTCTTTTTTTCCTCATAAACTAGCACCTTTTGATCCTTCTTATTTTTGTAGCATCTTTTCTTATCTTTGAACTGTCTTTTTTCAAAATTATTCTCATCATCTTTCTAAGGATTGTTACAGTTTCTAATAAAATGAAATTATTTTCGATAGTTAAAATAAGCTTGATTGTCATCAGCTTGATTTTTATTATTAAAATAAATGAAATTAGATTGGTTCTTTCTCATAAAATTTTCAAAATTTTTAATAAATAAACACATTGTTTATCTGGTTAGTTTCTTTTCTGGTTGAAGTTTCTTTTCTAGTGGTCGGATATAAAATTTTTGCGGCCAGAGCTTTGGTGGGTTGAGGAGTAGATGTCTCTTTTTCTGTTCGGATCCTCAACTCGAACTCATAGGCTTTGAGATCTAAAAATAGGACATGCAACTCGGTTTGTTGTGACATTTGAGCTTTTGCATGGCTATGGTCTTTACATATCCCTCTCGTGGACGAGCTCTCATTGCTCGAAGTGCAACCTCTCTTTTGTTGTACTATTTCCCTAGAGCAGTTAGTTCGATCAAAATGCTGATAAATATCTCTTCGAACTCACTCATGGTCTCTCCAGCCTTCATTTTTATGATGCCAAACTTTTGATGACCATAATCAACGTTTTCTTTTGAGTCTGGTCATTACCTTCACAAAATTAGGTTAGTTTCTTCAAAATTTCTTTGGCATTTGAACAAGTTTTAATATTACTATATATATTTTTATCAAGCATCTTATAAAAGATATATTTGGTCACATTTTCAAGATTGAGCTTCTTCTTGTCTTCTGTAGTCCAATACGATCGGTGCTTTTCTACCATTTTTGGAGCACCCCCAGACATTGGTATTGCCGTATTTTATTTTAGACTCTTAATTGGACCATCGGTGATTACATAGCACATGTCATCATCTTGTTATCCGATTTTTTGAAAAGAAGAATATGATGATTGAAAGATTCATACGCAGGCAAGATTTCATTATAAGTACATAATTATCATAAATCAAAAGAAACCCAATGTGATATCACTCGTTGGGATCAAATTGGATCATATTAAAGTTTCAAGAGAAGAAAATAAACTCTTTTAAAATATTTTGCAAAACCTGAGCTTTTCTTAATATTTTTTAAGTTGTTAACAAAAATTCTTGAACTTACTAGATTTGTTGTACCAATGAAATTAAATAAGTGTCGAAACAGTCCGACTTGACTAGTATTAAGATATGTGTTTGATAAAATAACTAGTTAACAAGAAATGACTAGATATTCAAATATATAGGAAGAAATTTACTAAAAGACTTTAGTTTTTACAATACTTTATAACAACTCAATTTCATCTAGGACTTATCACTACCTAAGTTGATATTCTTAGTGTATGTTCAAAAAATTCGGGAAGTTTAAGAATTCTTAGTTCACCAGAAAACAACAATGTAATCTAACTGTCAACTTGAATGGATTTAGTTTGTAGCGATCTCATGCTCATCAACAAAAGCAGCAGATAAAAATGAATGAGATGCTCCAGTGTCTATCAATATACACGCAGGATAATAAAAAACATAGCAAATACCTGCAATCAATTCTCCTGGTGCATCCTGAGCCTGATCCTGAGTCAATGCATGTACTCTAGCCTGCTGTGGCACTAGAAATTGCTGTTGAGGAGGACCTCTAAGTGGTGGATAACTGGACTGCTGAAAAGACTGTGCAGAAGCATACGGCCTGAAAACTGGCCCTCGGGGAACCTGTCCAGACTGTTGTGGCTGAAATTGCTGTCTTTGTGCATTGAGGCACACTTTAGCAAAATGCCCAACTTGACCACATATAGCAAGACCTCTGAACTCCTACACATTGTGAACTAAAATGTCTTCCACCACAGCGGTCACAGTACACAGCATTCGAAGACCCAACAGCACTGCTCCCTCTAGTACTTCCTGAACTAAAGGAGCTGGATTGAGGTTAATTCTTAAATTGTTTACCTCTTGCCCTGAATCGTTGTTGCTTCGGTTGCTGGGATGACTATTGCGGCTGATAAGGAGGTAAACACGCTAGCATCGGCATATGACTTCCAGATCCTTGAAAAGTAGAAGCTGGAACTGAACTGGCCGTGATTCTACTCTGAGCAGACTAGCCTCTATCTTCTTCGCCATCTCTACTGCTTGAACACATGTATTAGGCGATCCAGTCATCACTAGAGTATGAAGTCCCTTGTAGCCCATGCAGGAAACGGGAAAGTTTGGACTGATCATTTCTTGCAACATGTGGCACATATGGCAAAAGAGTAGAAAATTGAGAAGCATAGTCAACATCCATTTTATTTCCTTGCACCAATTGGTTGAACTCTTCTTCCTTGGCATAATAATAAGAAGGTGTGCATATTCTTGGGTAAACTGAGCACATAATAGATCCCAAGTTATAATTTCACCAGATGCTTTCAGTGCTTCCTCTGCAGCTTCCCACCAGAGTTGTGCTTGGTCTTTTAACTGATAGATTGCTAGCTTCAGTCTGATACTCTAGGAATATTCAAGCAAATTGAATAGATGGTTTATGCTTTTCAACCATCCTGCTGCTTTTTCGCCACTTTCAGAGCCAAAGAATTTGGGAGGACGTAATTCTTGAAATTGAGATATTATCAACTATATCCCACCAACTTTTTGAGTCAACTGATCAACTTTTTGGTTCACCTCTTCTTCCACGTTTCTAGCAACCTGGGCTACAGGACGGCCACGTCTACCCTTGACAATATCTTCAAGTCCTCGGACATTTTGGGCTTCTGACTCCTGGAAAAATTCTTTTCCTTTTTTGCCTCTTCATCCAGGTGCCATTTTATAATACATGAGGATTTAATACCAAGGCAAAATAATTTAATAAGAACGAAAGAACCAAAGGAAAGCTGAAACTTAGTCTCATAGATAGTTATTAAACTAAGTTCAAAGTCTAGTCAACTAGTAATGCTAACTCAGAATTCAAATAAATCATAGCACATAATTTAAACAAGAGAAAATATTCAAACACATACGCAATCATTTTATTTGTGTCTAGACTCAAGTGCCTAGACTCTAATTCGAGCATATCCCAGTTACGCTCTGATACCAACTGTGGGGGCCGGTGCTCCGGATTAACGTTTAATGACCAAACAAAACAGAGTTTGTTAATGTGAACATCGAAAGAGATGAAAAATTTTCCTTTTGGGCCAATAGAAATTTCGGCATGACCTCCCCGTAAGTAGGACATCCCAAAAATTTCCAAGCAACACAAACAACATTTATATACTCGAAATAAAGTCATAACATCAATTGACAAACCTATAGCCGCATTGTCCAGGACTAACATATACAGAGCCGACAAAGCTCAATCACACAACTATCAATCCAAAACATAGTTAAAATAACAGTACAGCTACATAGGGCATTCTCTGGCAAAAGTATGACTCCATAATATAATATCTGAGAACTCTCAATCAACAACCCAACTATTGGGCACCGTTACCTGACGCACCACCAGGCGCGTCAAATCCTCCTGGATAATCTGCTATGGATAAAAAACAACCACCGCATAGACAGAAAAGAATGGTCAGGCTCCAGTACGACGAACCATAAAAATTATGACAATTATAACTGATGTGAAATAAAATCAAGTAAAATGCAATGAAATGCAATGCGTGTCGATAAAAACGAAATAACGGATACCAAAACGGAGTCCGAATGAAACACATCAGCAAAAGGATAGTGGACACCCGTGCCAGGAATGTAGCAACGTAATAACATGCCGCTGCTCATCCATGCACGTAGCATCGAGGGTCCGGTAGCGACCCGGTCAGTCCTCGAGCAGTCATCAGGAGTGTGCTAATCCTATCACTCGTTCCATCGATAAGATGTCAGGAGTGATCTAATCCTATCACTCGCTCCATAGATGACGCAACAGCTCAACCGATCAGCAATGATAGCAATCAACGGAGTCAAGGCTCGAAATGCTATGCACTAATAGTATCAACTCAAATAAATGCATGAATGCAATCACGTATTCATAGAAGCACATAAAGTACGCCACAACTCATTACAAAATACTTAACGTCATTCCACAAGGATATAGACGTCATAATAAAATAGTTCATGCGTACCTCAACTGATACCTAATTTACCACCGAAATATCTTAAGGATTTCTCGCAGAATCCAATCCTGTGGCAAATAATACATTTCATATCAAGTTCCATTTATTTTTCTATTATTTTGACAATTTATCCTAAAATTCCAAAAAACTATAATTTAGGCTTTACAATTTCTAAAATTAATATACGACAATTCTATAACATCTAAACATCTACTTATTGAACGCTATCTGAATTTTTGAATTTAATCCAAAGAAATTCCGAAAATCTGATAGATACCTCTAATCGGCTCAATTCTTGTACCTACAATCAATAATATAATAAATATCCATATTGGTACCAAAGTTAACCCAAAAAATATAGCAACCTTGAATAATTTATGGAATCGTGATTTATACCTCAGTATATATACCAAAATGAAGCTTACGACCCAGAGAACAAAAGCCTTCAATGAATTTTTGAACTCCGGCGATGTATGGCGAAAGATGCGACAGGTTTCCGACGGGTTACTGAGAGTCGCAATTTTTCCTAGCAAAAAAGGTATCACTGGATAGCCCTTGTCGAGGGGATTTTGAATATGTATTTACTTTAATTTTTCGATCACCGGTGTGACCAAGTTATAGAATCATTATAGCTAGGATTATTAAAATAGATGATATGAGGTTTAAAAATCACACTTCTGTTTTTTTGTTTTTTTTTGTTTTTTTCCATTGAAAATAGAAGAAAATCAGAATTAAATCGAACTAGTTATTAGGAATCGAAAACTATCGGGATCAATAGAAAATTGGTTATAGTTTCTTCACCTTCTACTTGAACCAGAATTAAAAGCTCAAGAATTCAGACTATGGAATTTTGGAACATTAATATGTAGATAATCTTTGATAATTTATATAAAAAAAAATTGGACATTGTGACTCTGTATTCATGTACACATGGTTCATACCTCATATTATATAACTAAAACAATTCCAAACATCTAACTATTATATTACAAATTGATCTTAGTTTTATAGGGATGCTTTCAAAGGCTAAACGAAAGTGTGACATAAAAATCTTTAAAGTGATTTATAAAATTTCGACAACATTTTCGTGTAAATAGAATCTATCAGAAAATAAAATCAATCACCAGATTACTAAATAACGATATTGTTTCAAGTAAATATCAGACATATATATCTATCTATATATTCACCAATATTTGGATTCAAATTAAGAAACCGGACACACATTTAATGAAATACCAAGACTCCAAGCTCAACCATTACATATGTATTTGACCTCAAATCCATTGAAACCATAATATAATTAGTATCCCACAAACAAACCACGGTGTTTATTTCACTTGATAACATGTTTCTAATATTTATTAGCGCAAGCGCGCGCGCACACACATATATATGTATAAGGCGTTCGTAGTCTTCTCTATGTTCAGTGTCTGTCACTCTGTGCATGTTGCTAATTATGCCATATAATTCATATTTTTACTCATTTCATATAATATTAATCTCATATTACAATAATTTGATACAAGGATATACATGAGCCCTTTCATTCTTTATCGTTTTAAAATTTGTTTAATGACTAAATGCATTCCTTTTATTCTTTCACAATAGGTGAATTCATCTATAATACATAGTATACAAGGAAATCATATACCAAGCACATATAGCATGCATGATTCATTACCTTTCAAAATCATGTTAAAACATAATATACCCGTATGAAGCATAAAAGAAAAGCCCCACTTACAGTACAAGCTTTGGAATGATGGGTAATATAATTTGCTTGATTCTATGCTGTGAAAAACATCATAAACTCAGTCAATATCCTTCTTTTTTGGACGTAATTTAGAAATTCAACCTATGTGATCATCTACAAAAATGAAAACATGAACTCTATGAATACTTACAATTAACCCTAGGGAAGGATCTTCAATGTAGAATTGGAATTCCCTTTCAATTTGACGAAGAAGAAAGAGTCGAGGAGAGATATCTGAAGAAGAAAGTTCAAATCCCTAGTAATATGGTTTGAATTTTTGAGTTTGGGGTGAAGAAATAAGGAATGTGTGAAATCTTGTTTAAATACTTGGAAAAACGTGTTTTTCAGGTTAAGCGCGTTGGGGTGACTGTTTTTACCAGCATATTGTGGGTGGTGAGACAATTGAGGGCGCTGGGGTGGTAATTTTATCCGCCCTAACTCTCGGTTCACTACCCGAAAACATATTCTGGCTTGCCGAATTTGCAAGAATGGTCAACATAAAATTTTTAGGTCTATCTATACATTGGATTTTATTTGCAATTCATCTCACTCCATCGGAAGACCCGACACTCATTTTACCAAAATGTGTTAGTGTAGAAATAACAATACACACAACACATTTCGTTGTGGTTTGGGCCTTATTTTTATTATATTTGGCCAAAACCTAAAATATAAAAGTTGTAGTCTTATAAATTGGAATTCTAACAAAAAATTTCTCGTCTCATTTGGATTAATATTAAGATTTTTTATTCTTAATACCGTAACTAGTGATGAACTTCTCATATTATTTTCTACACTTTAATCACTTAGTTAGCTCACACTCAACATTCTATTATACAATTTCATTTCCATATCCATAATCAATCTCTAAACATCACCATTACTCCAATCCTTCATTATTAACATACTCCAACTTACACATAACATATACATGAAAGCATGACGTATATATTCTTAGTTCCTCGTAGTCACAACTCAATGTAAGCACAATGCATAGACGACTAATGTACGATATATCAATGTAATATTTCAAGAAATTAATAACATAATATAATTATTAACGATAAAAAATACGAAAATACGAGTTAATCATTTTTAGAGAAGACTAGTCGTTACAATTCCTCCCTCCTTAGAAAAATTTCATCCTCCAAATTGAAATTACTTCACAAGTCAGGATATTTATATCGTATTTCTTATTCACATTCCCATGTAGCCTCCTCTATGTTGTAGTTCCACTACAACACCTTCACTAATTGGATTTCCTTGTTTCTCAAGGTTTTGGACTTTCGATTAAGTATTTGTACTGATCGCTCTTCATATGACATATTAGGATCAAGCTCCAGAGGTTCATAATGGAGTACATGAGAAGGATTTGCCAAATATTTTCTTAACATCGACACATTGAATACATTATGCACATTTGACAAATCTGGAGGTAAAGAAAACTTATAAGCTTGTTCCCCAATCCGTTCCAGAATCTCAAATG
Organism: Primulina eburnea; assembly: GCF_022965805.1. Taxonomy (NCBI): domain Eukaryota; kingdom Viridiplantae; phylum Streptophyta; class Magnoliopsida; order Lamiales; family Gesneriaceae; genus Primulina; species Primulina eburnea. The sequence goes on along the minus strand of NC_133109.1, from coordinate 7,722,091 downwards.
GACCGATGGATATAAAAATTAATTTTACATGCTTAACAAAACGTAGGAAACCTTTCGTTGGTGATATATTCACAAAAACATGATCACAAAAAGTAGGACATCCCAATATTTCCAAGCAACACAAACAACATTTATATACTCGAAATAAAGTCATAACATCAATTGACAAACCTATAGCCGCATTGGCCAGGACTAACATATACAGAGCCGACAAAGCTCAATCACACAACTATCAATCCAAAACATAGTTAAAATAACAGTACAGCTACACAGGGTATTCTCCGGCAAAAGTATGACTCCATAATATAATATCTGAGAACTCTCAATCAACAACCCAACTATTGGGCACCGTTACCTGACGCACCACCAGGCGCGTCAAATCCTCCTGGATAATCTGCTATGGATAAAAAACAACCACAACATAGACAGAAAAGAAGGGTCAGGCTCCAGTACGACGAACCATAAAAATTATGACAATTATAACTGATGTGAAATAAAATCAAGTAAAATGCAATGAAATGCAATGCGTGTCGATAACAACAAAATAACGGATACCAAAACGGATTCAGAATGAAACACATCAGCAAAAGGACAGTGGACACCCGTGCCAGGAATGCAGCAACGTAATATCATGCCGCTGCTCATCCATGCAAGTAGCATCGAGGGTCCGATAGCGACCCGGTCAGTCCTCGAGCAGTCATCAGGAGTGTGCTAATCCTATCACTCGTTCCATCGATAAGATGTCAGGAGTGATCTAATCCTATCACTCGCTCCATAGATAACGCAACAGCTCAACGGATCAGCAATGATAGCAATCAACGGAGTCAAGGCTCGAAATGCTATGCACTAATAGTATCAACTCAAATAAATGCATGAATGCAATCACGTATTCACAGAAGCACATAAAGCACGCCACAACTCATTACAAAATACTTAACGTCTTTCCACATCGATATAGACGTCATAATAAAATAGTTCATGCGTACCTCAACTGATACCTAATTTACCACCGAAATATCTTAAGGATTTCTCGCAGAATCCAATCCTGTGGCAAATAATACATTTCATATCAAGTTCCATTTATTTTCTATTATTTTGACAATTTATCCTAAAATTCCAAAAAACTATAATTTAGGCTTTACAATTTCTAAAATTAATATACGACAATTCTATAGCATCTAAACATCTACTTATTGAACGCTATCTGAATTTTTGAATTTAATCCAAAGAAATTCCGAAAATCTGATAGATACCTCTAATCGGCTCAATTCTTGTACCTACAATCAATAATATAATAAATATCAATATTGGTACCAAAGTTAACCCAAAAAATATAGCAACCTTGAATAATTTATGGAATCGTGATTTATACCTCACTATATATACCAAAATGAAGCTTACGACCCAGAGAACAAAAGCCTTCAATGAATTTTTGAACTCCGGCGATGTACGGCGAAAGATGCGACAGGTTTCCGACGGGTTACTGAGAGTCGCAATTTTTCCTAGCAAAAAGGGTATCACTGGATAGCCCTTGTCGAGGGGATTCCGAATATGTATTTACTTTAATTTTAATTTCAATCACCGGTGTGACCAAGTTATAGAATCATTATAGCTAGGATTATTAAAATAGATGATATGAGGTTTAAAAATCACACTTCTGTTTTTTTTGTTTTTTTGTTTTTTTCCATTCAAAGTAGAAGAAAATCAGAATAAAATCGAACTAGTTATTAGGAATCGAAAACTATCGGGATCAATAGAAAATTGGTTATAGTTTCTTCACCTTCTACTTGAACCAGAATTAAAAGCTCAAGAATTCAGACTATGGAATTTTGGAACATTAATATGTAGATAATCTTTGATAATTTATATAAAAAAAAATTGGATATAGTGACTCTGTATTCATGCACACATGGTTCATACCTCATATTATATAACTAAAACAATTCCAAACATCTAACTATTATATTACAAATTGATCTTAGTTTTATAGGGATGCTTTCAAAGGCTAAACGAAAGTGTGACATAAAAATCTTTAAAGTGATTTATAAAATTTCGACAACATTTTCGTGTAAATAGAATCTATCAGAAAATAAAATCAATCAGCAGATTACTAAATAACGATATTGTTTCAAGTAAATATCAGACATATATATCTATCTATATATTCACCAATATTTGGATTCACACATATATATGTATAAGGCGTTCGTAGTCTTGTCTATGTTCAGTGTCTGTCACTCTGTGCATGTTGCTACTTATGCCATATAATTCATATTTTTACTCATTTCATATAATATTAATCTCATATTACAATAATTTGATACAAGGATATATACATGAGCCCTTTCATTCTTTATCGTTTAAAAATTTGTTTAATGACTAAATGCATTCCTTTTATTCTTTCACAATAGGGGAATCCATCTATAATACATACTATACAAGGAAATCATATGCCAAGCACATATAGCATGATTCATTACCTTTCAAAATCATGTTAAAACATAATATACCCGTATGAAGCATAAAAGAAAAGCCCCACTTACGGTACAAGCTTTGGAAATATGGGTAATATGATTAGCTTGATTCTATGCTGTGAAAAACATCATAAACTCAGCCAATATCCTTCTTTTTTGGACGTAATTTAGAATTCAACCTATGTGATCATCTACAAAACTGAAAACATGAATTCTATGAATACTTACAATTAACCCTAGGGAAGGATCTTCAATGTAGAATTGGAATTCCCTTTCAATTTGACGAAGAAGAAAGAGTCGAGGAGAGATATCTGAAGAAGAAAGTTCAAAACCCTAGTAATACGGTTTGAAGTTTTGAGTTTGGGGTGAAGAAATAAGGAATGTGTGAAATCTTGTTTAATTACTTGGAAAAACGTGTTTTTCAGGTTAAGCGCGTTGGGGTGACTGTTTTTACCACCATATTGTGGGTGGTGAAACAATTGAGGGCGCTGGGGTGGTAATTTTATCCGCCCTAGCTCTCGGTTCACTACCCAAAAACATATTCTGGCTTGCCGAATTTGCAAAAATGGTCAACATAAAATTTTTAGGTCTATATATACATTGGATTTTTTTTTCAATTCACCTGACTCCATCAAAAGACCCCGACACTCATTTTACCAAAATGTGTTAGTGTAGAAATAACAATACACACAACACATTTCGTTGTGGTTTGGGCCTTCTTTTGATTATATTTGGCCAAAACCTAAAATATAAAAGTTGTAGTTTTATAAGATTTTTTATTCTAAACATCCGTAACCAGTGATGAACTTTTCATATTATATATTTTCTACACTTTAATCACTTAGTTAGCTCACACTCAACATTCTATTATACAATTTCATTTCCATATCCATAATCAATCTCTAAACATCACCATTACTCCATTCCTTCATTATTAACATACTCCAACTTACACATAACATATACATTGAAAGCATGACGTATATATTCTTAGTTCCTCGTAGTCACAACTCAATGTAAGCACAATCCATAGAAGACTAATGTACGAAATATCAATGTAATATTTCAAGACATTAATAACATAATATAATTATTAACGATAAAAAATAAGAAAATACGAGTTAATCATTTTTAGAGAAGACTAGTCGTTACAATTCTTCCATCCTTAGAAAAATTTCATCCTCCAAATTGAACTTACTTCACAAGTCAGGATATTTATGTCGTATTTCTTATTCACATTCCCATTTAGCCTCCTCTATGTTGTACTTCCACAACAACACCTTCACTAATTGGATTTCCTTGTTTCTCAAGGTTTTGGACTTTCGGTTAAGTGTATGTACTGATCGCTCTTCATACGACATATTGGGATCAAGCTCCGGAGGTTTATAATGGAGTACATGAGAAGGATTTGCCAAATATTTTCTTAACATCGACACATTGAATACATTATGCACATTTGACAAATCTGGAGGTAAAGAAAACTTATAAGCTTGTTCTCCAATTCGTTCCGGAATCTCAAATGGACCGATGAATATAAGAATTAATTTTCCATTCTTACCAAAACGTAGGAAACCTTTCGTTGGTGATATATTCACAAAAACATGATCACCAACCGTAAATTATAATTTCCCATGACGCATGAAACGTCTGTTATTCGTTTTTCTTAAAACATGCTAATTTTTTTTTCAACCTCACATAGCATTTGAACCGAACAATAAAATATTTTTGGAACCATTTTAAAATAAATCAACCAACTCTGATTTGAAAATCAAAGGAAATGGTTTAGCATAAAATTATCCAAAATTTTACTAAACCTAATAATAACATTTGAAAAGTATAGCACATACTATAACCTCTCAAAAACAACTCAAATCATAAATAAAAGTTATAAAAATATCTTTAACATCACTTTAAATCATAACTCATAACTAGTGCGGAATTTAGCGTCGGTCCTCAGGTTATGTGCACCTTCAGTCCAGCAAAGTCAATCATCAATACCTCCATTATCATATACATAATCAATATCACCTGCATCAATCACACCTAGTGAGTCTAAAGACTCAACACACCATAATCTTAATAATCAATATCACATGCATCAATCACACCTAGTGAGTCTAAAGACTCAACACACCATAATCTTAATAAAAAGTACTACATATACAGATCACATGCAACAGTGAAAAATATTTGTATTTAAAATATCGTTTTCATGAAGATGCATAAAATTTAAACATAACCATTTTTGTAAACATTTTCATGTTGCATGAACTTTAAATAAAAAAACATTTCATAATGATGCATTAACTTTAAACATAAACATTTCCGTAAATTTTTTCATAAACATTTTTGTAAACCTTTTCGTAAACATTTTCATATCACCATCAACAAATTCATATGAACATGCATACTTTAAACTTCAACATTTTCCTTTTCCTCATTCATAACATGCATCCTTTCATCATGATCATAAACATTTCTTTTTTTTTTTTTTTTTATTGAATTCAGATCGTTAATTGTGACTTTCCTCAATCCTCAAAAAGTTGATGGATCCATCTACATGTAACCACAGTACTGGGTGGCGGGGACATCAGCGACGATCTCTCGTCAACTGTGCCTTGGCCTATCCTCATCGAATGGAAATGAGGCCTTCTCCCATAAATGGGCTTCCTCTTGGGGCTTTTCCCTCATGATATCCCCATTCTTATCATCATATCCTCATATCCTCAATAGTCACAATTATTTCACTTTCTTCAACGTTTTACATTTTCATCACTTTATAAAAATCACTCATTTAATATCATTTTCCTTTTAAAAACAAGCATGCCACATTTAATCTTTTAACTTTATCGTTTCCTCATAAAAATCGATAAACATTTTAAAAGAAAATTTTTAACATATAAAATCCATAAATATTTTAAATAAAATTTCAACATCATAAACATTTAAAATATGCATTTAAATCATAAACATTTAAAATACACATTTTAACATATTAAATCATAACCTTTTAAAATAACATTTTGACATAATAAATCATAAACATTTAAACTCCATGTCATAAAAATGCGTAAACATTTGAAATAATTATATTAGCATGTAAAACAACATTCAGGACACTGCCACGACGTATACTAATTTCTAAGTGTAAAATGACTGTTTTACCCTTGGACGTAAAATTTCACGTTTTTGACTTTTTCTTTATTCCATTGACTCTAACATGTCCCAAATAATTATTTAAGCCTACATGAATTTTTTCATATTTTTATTAATTCGAGGTCTTTTAAATTAATCTTTAAATATAACGTATTACTGCGTTTTATTCCCGAATTAAACCAAACTTTAATATAAAATTCCCATATTTCAAACTTAGACTTATAATAATTATTTGAGCTTAAATATAATTTTCCATAATTTTATTAATCTAAAATCTAGGCGTTTCAACTAATTTGTTAATTAGCATTTAATGCGGCGATTAAATCCCGGATAAATCTAAAACTCGTTATTTTGATCCAAAATTTTAAACATAGCACTTTTATCTTTTATTATACCCTTATAAATCATGAGTCACCCCCGTGGACCCATGGATTCAATTTTTGTTCTTAAATTTTCGTTTTTGACACCTTATCGAACACACCGAGCCATCTCCTAATTTACTCGAGCCACGCCCGAGCCACCTCAATCCAAACCCTAGACAACACACCTAGGGACCCTACTGACCAAGCCCAGCCCAAAGAACCAGCCCTGGCCTGCTCAAAAACGTGCTGGACAAAAGACCTGTTTGCATGCTTGTGTGCGTGTTTTAGTGTCCCTAGTGTATTAGGTTTCCTAGTTGCCTAGGACTCATCAAGCCATCTAACCACTGACCCCTCATGACCCTAACCTTCCCTGGACCATGCCCAGACCAAGCCCAGACCAGCCCAAGCCCCTAAACCCGAGCAGCGAGCCCCTGAAGCTTGACAGCAACCTCACGCACACCCTTGCTGCCATGCACCTTCCTCTTGTTCCTCGAACCAACAGCCAACCCAGCTGTCCCAGCCCCTGGCTCGACCCATGCCCATCATCCTAGGACCATAAAGACCTATCCTAGCCCAGCCCAGAGCCCCCTAGCCAAGCCAACACTCCCTGCGCAAGCTCCACATACACCAGCACCCCTAAAGCTTCTCGGGTGGGAGTTCTAGCTTGCTAGGACTCCTACCAGCCCTCTTAACTCCAGTCCTAGCATGGCTAGGATTCTACCCCGGACTCACTCATGGTATTAGCTCGGTCCTGGCCTCAACCGAACCCAGGCTAAGCCATTATCCCATGAACACCGAACCATGTAATCAACCTATGCCAGAATTGGTTCCAGCTAGCATGTTTCTTGTTTGTTGTGATTGTGTTTGTGTTCCAGGCCTTCAAACCCATGTAAAACAATGTGTGATCATAACCTAAATCATGACAGCCCTTTAGCACATACAAAACATGATTTTTGAATGAAAATACAAGCCAAAAGATTGACCTATGCCATAAAACCGAAAATAATTCAAAGTGACCCTTGTTTTTCCATACTTTTCATGCATAAAAACATATTATGGTGTGATGGTGAGTAAAAGGAGAATATGGCATTCCTTTGCGTATTTTACGCACGAATTTACGTTGACCATTGCGAAGAACGGTGACGACGGGACCTTGGCTTGGAACCCTTGAAGCTTCTTCGAATTTTCTTCAAATCATTGTGTGTGTGTCTCGTGTACCATGTTTTGAAATAGTTTGAATCTGATTGTGGGTGTGTGGCCGTGAGTATGTAGGGTTAAGGGTGGTGTTTAACATATTTTATAGTCTAATTAATCACTAATTAGGCTTAGGCCCATTAAGTATATAAATTAGGTCCATTAGTTGTGAATTTATTAGTCTAGTTGCCAAAACATTTGCATTTTTATTGAAAAACCAACCCCGATAAAATATTCGTCCCGACGTATAAAATCACCTCAAAACTCCTTATTTTCAAAAATATGAAAAAGCATCACTCATATTTTAAATAATTAAAATTAATTATTTAATAAAAACATTTTACGTTTTTCAGTCCTCGGTCTTCGTCCCTCGATCGCAACTCGAATAACCTTTAAAAATATATTTTCATGCAACCATGTAAAAAATATAATTTAAACATGCAAATATGCACAACATAATTAATTCATGCAATTAAAATATTTAATTAAAATACAGGAGAATTTAATAATTGGATGCACGTGGTTTGCGTGGACCATTAAATATTCGGGGCGTTACAACGCATTTCAGCATAGATTTTCTGCTGACTATGTGCTATTTTCATCCTTAGCTTGCTCGTACTTTTTCCAATATTTCTGTTGTTTGTTGAATCAACTCTGGACCAAACTTTTTCCTTTCACCAAGCTAGTCCTAGTGTAACATAGATATTTCCAGCCATAAAATGTCTCGTACAGTGCCATTTCGATTGTAGCTTGATAATTGTGGCTGTATGTGAACTCAGCTAAAAGCAACTTGTTATCCCAAATTCCTAGATAATAAAAGATACAAGCCCTCAACATATCCTCCAATATCTCGTTCTGATTTTCCATCTGTCTGAGGACGGAAAGCTGTACTGAATTACAGTCTCGTTCCCATGGCTTGATGCAAACTTTGCCAAAATTTAGAGGTGAACTTTGGATACCTATCTGATATAATTGATACTTGGATGCCATGAAGTCTCACTATATCCCAATCTTCGGCATATTGATTCATGGTATTGTTGGTTTTCACCGGAAGAAAGTAAGTTGATTTGGTCAAACTATCCAAGATCACCCATATTGAATTATAACCTCTATGTGCCTTAGGTATCCAGACAAAATCCATTGTAATATGTTACCAATTCCATTCTTGTGTGGGCAATAATTTCAGTAATTTCGCATCTATTTGATGTTCTGTTTTTACTCGGCAACGAATCATGCTACATCATTTTTCGTTCTTGGCCACTAGAAGTGGTGTTGTAGGTATTTATACATTTCGTGCCTCCTTCGGAGATTGAATAAGGTGTAACATGAGCATTCATCAAGATGTCCTATTTAAGATTCTTTGTTTCTGGCACACAGAAATGTCCCTTAAACATTAACGCTCCTTCAATGTTGGTGATGAAATTAGATGTCTCTCTCTCTGGTTTACTTTATTCAATTCATCATCTGACACTTGTTCAAACTTAATCTTCTATACTAATGTAGGTAGTACTATCAACATAGCAAATTTGAGTTCAACATATTTAGGTACAATACCCACATTTAGATTTTTCAAGTCTCGTAATATATGTAACTGTACACTCAAACTATCAACTGAACCTGATTTCTACTTAGTGAATTTCTACAACATTTGATTTTCTAGGGTGGTAATTGATTGTGAAATCATAAACTTTTACAAGTTCCACCACTTTTGTCGTCGCATATTCAGTTCATTTTGCATGAAAAAGCAATTGAGGCTCTTATGATTAGTGTAGATTTCGCACTTCTCACTACACAAGTAATCCTTCCACATATTTTCAAAGCAAAGACTACTGCTACTAATTCCAAATCTTGTGTCAGGTATTTCTTTTCATATTCTTCCAACTGTCTTGAAGTATACACAATAATTTTTCCATGTTGCATCAACACTGTCCTTAATCCATGTTTCGAAGTATCACTATAGACTAAAAACTTGCTTGTACATTTCGGGATGGCGAGAAGAGGTGTTGTAATCAACTCAGCCTTAAAATTTTGAAACCTTTGATCACTATAGATAGTACAAACATATTTACATCATTTTGGGTCTAAGAAGTTAGTGGCAGCGATGACTGTGAAATCCTGGTGCAAAATGATAATAGTCATCCAAGCAAGAAAATTACGTTTCTATGAAACATTGGTTGGTTTGCGACATTTATTAATTGCCTCAATCTTACTTGGATCTACTGCAACACCCTTCTTTGAAATTATATCTCCTAAAAAGGTTATATGTTCCGACCAGAATTCACATATATTCCATTTTGCATACAATTATGTTTTCTTCAATGTTTGTAGTACTGATCTCAAGTTTTCTTGATGTTTTTATTTGGTTAGAGAATATGCTATTGCATCATATATTAACACAATTACAAATTAATCAAAAAAACTGCTTAAAAAAGCGGTTAATCAAGTATATAAAAGCAGCTAGTGAATTGGTAAACCCAAATGGCATTACCAATAATTCATAGTGGCCATACCTTGTCCGAAAGGTCGTTTTCAGAACTTCTTCCTCCTTTATATTCAACTTGTGATAGTCTAAACGTAGATCAATCTTGGAGAATATGGCATCTCCATGCAGTTGATCAAATAAATAATCTATCCTCAGGATGAGGTATTTTTTTATAGGTAGTTTGTTCAATTCCCAATATTATCAAATCAGAATACATCTCTTAGTCTTGTACATATACTGGTCATGATCGAACAATCTTGTTTATGTGAAGCCTTTGCGCTGAAGGCAATGCCATGTCGAATTGTATTCTTTTAGTAGTAGATGTACTGCCCAATTTCCATACAAATGACTCAAAAATTAAAAAATGTGTAGCAACATATTCGATTAATACAATGGCTGTCATACAAGAAATCAGAAACATACATGTGATCATAGAGGCATCAAGATCCATCTCCTCAATAGTCATTAACTACAATCTCTCTTGAACTCGATTGATACAAAAACTTGAGTCGCATAGACAATGTTTGGTTATGTCTCGTTTTCTTGCAACGATAAAATCTGTTTGTTCCTTGGAAGAATTCACAAAATTGAGGCTTTTGGAAATTATTACATAGAGGTTTCTCTTTTATCATTGAGGTCGTAGGTGATGCGATCGTGGTAGCCTTGCACGTGAGTATGAGCAAAGAAGATGGATTTACGTACGAGGATCAAAATGATGAAGGGGTCTTGATGCATGGGAGTATGCTGGAAGGCCAAAGGAACATGATTCAAACATTATTCTCATCGGCCGAGTCTGCACGGACCAGCACACGGACCTGCACACGGGGTCCGTGCCCTTTACACCCCGAGATGAGCAACTACAGAGCCTGCACGGACCTGAAGACGGACCCAGGCACGGGGTCCGTGCCCTATGTATTTGGCGAAGACAGTGCCTACACGGACCCGTACACGGAGGTGAGCACGGGGTCCGTGTCCCTTGATCCCGACTGAAGATGAGTTACAGTATGTACACGGACCCAGACACGGAGGTCTGCACGGGGTCCGTGCCTAGTATTTTCTGCGCGACAAAATTACCTTTTTTAGAGTTTTATTTTGTTAGGAAACTAGATTTCATGGTATCTTTTGATATCTAGACTATATTGGACGAAATTCTAAACACAATACACATATTATTTTGAGTTTATCAAATTTGTGAGATTTTTCTCTCAACTTTTCAAGGCTTTAGCTTTGTTAAAACAAATCAAACTTATCAAAGTTTATAACTTTGTGGCGTTTGTCGATCGTGCTTGTGCGGATTGTCGTAGGCGTCGTTCTTCGAAGGTTCGTATCAAATTTCGATTGTTATTCTCGTGTTTATTTGTTGCTAAACTTTTATAGTTTAGAGGTGAATAACACAACCTTACTTGATTCAAAAGATCGGGAAAAACACACGAATCTTATTATCGTAATTGAATAGAGGGTGCGATTTATTTTTAATCGTGTTTGCTATTTATTCGTACAAAGATTCACATCATTTGGTATCAGAGCTTTAGGTTTATTGAATTCAAGTAAATTATCTTGTTCTTAAATTGCAGATCTCTATTATTTCTTCGTTTATTTTCAGATCTGTTTTGTTCTATCGTTCTTCGTAATTTTTTCGTGAATCTGTGATTCTCGAAATTTGTTGGTGATTTTTTTTTGGGATTTTCGAGTAGTACTCAAGCAAAAAAAAAAGAGTACAAAAATTCCGAAAATTCACCATTAATTCTTTTTGATATCTTGTTCTATTTCCTTTAGAGAGTCATATTTAATTATCTCTCACAGTCAAAAAAAATATATATATACATATATATTATATTCGAATTTCGTGTTTACACAGTCCAAGTGAGTCGGTTGCAATTGTTCACAAGTTGAAACTTGATTGTTTGATTTACTCAAAACACAAAGCTTGAAGCTCTTGAGAGAACTCTCAAATTTGAGTGATATTAATTGAGTGTGAGTGTTATTTCTTTGGAGTGACTAGTGAGTATTTGTTGTGAGCAAAAAAAAAAAAAAATAAGAGAGGAGAGACGAGTGAATTTCGTTGGAGTGACTGTGAGCATTTGGGTGAGGATTATTTTATTTCTACTAATCTTTTCTTGCAGGTACAAATTTGAAATTAAATGGAGAGGGAGGTAGGAGATAGTTCGAATTCGGGGGTGTCCAAGGCCCAACTAGATGCGTTGTTTGGGGATTTTAGTAGGGTGATGACGACCCAAATGGAGTCGTTGCATGAGAGGTTGGGTAAACTTGAGGTTAGTGTTAGTGGGGGTAAACCTAAGCCTAGGGATTTGGGTAAAGATGACGAGGAGTATGATCTAGGAGGAGGCGATGAGAGTCAAAATGAGAATTGGGGTAGGAATGGAAGAGATAGAGGATTTGGGAGAGGAAGAAGAGAAGCCATGCGGGGTAGGTATGAGGAGACTAGGGAAGATGGTCACATGGGTAGCATTAAGATGAAAATCCCTTCATTCCATGGGAAATCTGACCCGGAGGCGTACCTAGAATGGGAAAAGAGGGTAGAGTTTGTATTTGAATGTCACCACTACTCCGAATAAAAGAAGGTGAGGTTGGCGGTGGTTGAATTCTTAGACTATGCTCTCATTTGGTGGGATCAATTAGTGACCACTAAAAGAAAGTATAATGAGAGATCCATTGAATCTTGGGATGAGATGAAGAGGGTAATGAGGAAGAGGTTTGTGCCTAACCACTATTATAGGGATATGTTTAAGAGGTTACAAACTTTGAGGCAAGGGTTGAAGAGTGTTGAGGACTATTATAAGGAGATGGAAGTACTCATGATTAGGGAAAATACTGAGGAGGATAATGAAGCAACTATGGCTCGTTTTCTTTGTGGCTTGAACAGGGAGATTCAAGATCTAGTGGAGCTTAGGCACTACTTGGATCTAAACGAGATGGTGCAAATGGCCATAAAGGTGGAGCAACAACTCAAAAGGCGTGGAGTTGGCCGCGCCAATCAAAGTGGGAGCTCGTCAACTTCTTGGCGACCAAACGGAGCAAAACTTGATGAAAGTAAAGAGGTGACCAAACCCAAGATGGAGGCCAAGCACGAAACACCTAAGCAAGGAGTCCAAGGTAAATCTGAAACTCCTTCTAATCGTTCTGGGGATACTAAATGCTTTAGATGTCAAGGGTTGGGTCATATTGCTAGTGAATGTCCTAATAAGAGGGTGATGGTTTTGAATGCTTATGGTGAGTATGAGTCCCAAAGCGAGGGTAGTGATGATGATATGCCTGCATTGGAGGATCTCGATGAGGGATATGATGCGGTTGTAGGAGAATCATTGGTAACTAGGCGTACCATGATTGGCCAAGTCGAGGAGGAGGAGACCAATCAAAGGGGGAACTTGTTCCATACTAGGTGCTTTGTGAACGAAAAGGTTTGCAACGTTATTATAGATGGGGGAAGTTGTACCAACGTAGCCAGTTGTGAGATGGTGGAGAAGTGGAGTTTGCCTACTTTAAAGCACCCTCAACCATATAGACTTCAATGGTTGACTGATTGTGCGGAGGTGAAAGTAAATAGGCAAGTTCTAGTGTCTTTTTCTATTGGGAAGTATGTGGATGAGGTTTTGTGTGACGTGGTGCCTATGCATACTTGTCATATCTTGTTGGGTAGACCTTTGCAATTCGATAGGAAGGTAACACATGATGGTTTCAAGAATAGGTACTCATTTGCCCTAAACAAAGAACCAATTGTATTACTACCTTTGTCACCAAAACAAATACTTGAGGACCAATTGAAAAAGAAAAAAAGAGATGAGGCCGAAAAAAAGAGTGTCCAAAAGAGTGAGATGGCCTTAGAAAAAGAAAAAGAAAAATATATGGTCGAAAGAAAGAGTGAACAAAAGAGTGAGATCACCATAGAAAAGAAAAAAGAGAGAGAAAAAGAGGCCAAAGAAAAAGAAAATAAAAATCATTTGATGGCCCAAAGGAGTGAAAAGAGTGAGGTTGAGAGTTGTTTATTATTGCATAAACCATTACATGTACCTTTGTACAAAGTGGTTTACCCATATTGTGATGAAATCGCCGGTTCAATCACGAGCATTGCTATTTCTTATTTGCAGGATCGTGGAGTTATCATGACAAGGAGACAAGTGAATCCTGTCGAAGGGAGAACCCAAAGTTTGAGCCTAGAGAATGCAAGTGCAATCACGGCGAGGTAAGGTTAGTTGCCACTACAACAACTATGAGGTATGATTTTCTTCTTTACCTTAATTCATTGTTGTCTTGTCTTCAAGAGTTATGGGAGCAACTTGAAAATGTGATGTTTAGGAGATATGAATGTGATTTAATCTTGTTGCCTAAGTGTCATAGAAATGAGGAGGGAGATGTATTGCATGAATTAGATTCGAATGTTATTGATTTTGAGTGTTCAAAGTTTGTCCAATTGACACTTTGTCATGACAATGACCTATGTGCATTAGAATTAAATTCATGTGGTGAGTTAAATGAATATAATAATTTCTTTGTTCATGATGAATATAATTTTAAGGAGATTAAATTGTTCATGTTATGCTCATTTTATGAAATAATCGTTAGTGAGGCGTATTGTTGTGATTTCATCATTGACAAAATTCATGGATTTCTATGTTGGTTGCATATGAAGAGGTATGTTAAACGGAATAGCAAAGAATGCATTGCCTATAGGGCTAGGGCACCTGAGCTTGATTTCTATAAGTTGCTTGAAGCCATTCTTATTCCTAGTGAGCTATGGTCGTACACGTGTATGGATTTCATTTTTGTGTTGACTAGGTCTAAGAAGGGGAGGAACTTTATTTTTGTGATACTTAATGGTATTCTATCATTTTATGTCATTTATTATTTGGTATATGTTGATGTTGGTGAGTTGATAGTGAATGCTGCCATGGAGTTAGGGATCAAGGCGTTGATGGCGCGTGTGGGCAATGGCATCTACAAACTTGCGCTTAAAGGTAAGTATGTTGATAATATCCTCCTTGTTGTTACTAACTTGCTTCGTTTTTGTGCAAGGGGGCAAGATTTGAGGACAAATCCTTTTCAAGAAGGGGAGGATGATGCGATCGTGGTAGCCTTGCACGGGAGTATGAGCAAAGAAGATGGATTTACGTGCGAGGAGCAAAATGATGAAGGGGTCTTGATGCATGGGAGTATGCTGGAAGGCCAAAGGAACATGATTCAAACATTATTCTCATCGGCCGAGTCTGCACGGACCAGCACACGGACCTGCACACGGGGTCCGTGCCCTTTACACCCCGAGATGAGCAACTACAGAGCCTGCACGGACCTGAAGACGGACCCAGGCACGGGGTCCGTGCCATATGTATTTGGCGAAGACAGTGCCTACACGGACCCGTACACGGAGGTGAGCACGGGGTCCGTGTCCCTTGATCCCGACTGAAGATGAGTTACAGTATGTACACGGACCCAGACACGGAGGTCTGCACGGGGTCCGTGCCTAGTATTTTCTGCGCGACAAAATTACCTTTTTTAGAGTTTTATTTTGTTAGGAAACTAGATTTCATGGTATCTTTTGATATCTAGACTATGTTGGACGAAATTCTAAACACAATACACATATTATTTTGAGTTTATCAAATTTGTGAGATTTTTCTCTCAACTTTTCAAGGCTTTAGCTTTGTTAAATCAAATCAAACTTATCAAAGTTTATAACTTTGTGGCGTTTGTCGATCGTGCTTGTGCGGATTGTCGTAGGCGTCGTTCTTCGAAGGTTCGTATCAAATTTCGATTGTTATTCTCGTGTTTATTTGTTGCTAAACTTTTATAGTTTAGAGGTGAATAACACAACCTTACTTGATTCAAAAGATAGGGAAAAACACACGAATCTTATTATCGTAATTGAATAGAGGGTGCGATTTATTTTTAATCGTGTTTGCTATTTATTCGTACAAAGATTCACATCAGTAGGTGCATGGGATCATTGTCCCTCTTGTCGACTACCTCAACCTTCAAATTTCTTTACCTACCCCCTTGATAAGTGTAAGATTTGTACTTAATTTATATTAGAATCCATTTTGAATTATGCATGTTTCGAACAGAATTATGAGGTTTTTGGTTTGTTTGTGTTGTCATTCCAGGAATGAAGAAATAGTGGAAACGAAGCCAATTGGACTAAGAAAACAGAGCGGTGCGCAAAAGTGGATAAGTTGCACAGCCGCGAGCACTCCATCCGACAGAGGTGGGCGCGCGGCCGCGACACTTCACGCGTAGCCGCGCGCACACAAATGAAACAGAAGACCAGAGGCGCGCGCATGGCCGCGCCACATCGCGCGCACCCGCGCATTCCCAGATACAACATGAAGACCCGAGAGCAGCGCGCGGTCACGCCACTTCACGCGCAACCGCGAGAGCACACATGAGACACCAGGCAGAAGCTCGCATGTGACCGCGCGACTTCTTGCGCAACCGCGCGCGCAGCGTCTAGAAAAGTTATAAAATGAGCGCCGCTAGGTCAGAATTGAGGGAGCAGCCGTCATTGGAGAAAAGCACGAGAAATCGGAGCGCATACACGAGATGAAGATTCAGAATGCGAAGAACAGTCACAAATACGAAGAACAACGGATCCGGGGACGGAGACGACACTTCGGATTTGTTATCTTTTCCTTCGCTTTCTATATTCTACTGTGTAGCGATGTCTAGAACTATGAATATGTCTTGTTTTCGCTTGGATTTTTCGTGATGAACTAAATTTCCATTCTAGAGAATGATGTAGTTTTGTGGATACGATAATTTGACGTGGTTATTTTATATGATTGAATTCCATTTTATATTTAATTGTGTTTCTCCGTGTTTATTTCTCTGCAATTTACTGGCCATAAATTGTTTGTTGTTTGATTAATTCTATAACTCGGGAGATGGACTAGGATTATAGATTATTAGAGACACATCATTGAATTTTTATATCGTTCGGAAGGCGTATAACTTTAGCAAGGCTTAGGTAAGAACAAGAGTTTGCATTTATCAACTAAACTTAGATTTTATTAGGTATAATTCAATCGAAGTTTGATTGATATAATTTATTCGTCACTTAGGAAAGGGGGAATAAATAATTAAGTGTTCTTGGCCATTAAATATTCGGAATTCAGGAATATAAATTTAACTGGGAATAATTATCGTGGAAACTTGGTGGAATCATTTCTCTAGATATCTTCTCTAATTGTTATTCTTCAATTTGATGATTAGATTAATCCTTTGTTTTCAATTAATTCGTTCAAACAAACCAATCTGGTTATTGATTTTTCTAGATAAAGTCTTGACTATTTTAATTACAAGCATTGATATATATTTGATTTACACGACTCGTGGGATCGACACTTGCACTCATACATTCATTTTACTATAACTTGACGTCGTGCGCTTGCGAGCAATTAAGAAAACACGCAACAAGTTTTTGGCTCCGCTGCCGGGGGAGTGTCAAATTTAATTTTATAACAGTATTGTTACCAATTAGTCTAGATTTTAATTTAGAGCTTTATTTTATTTTTATTTTTTTATTTATTGGGTTGTTCATTTTTTTTCTGTTTGACAGTGCATGCTAACATCTCAAAACCCAGACTCGTTTATTTGTGATCCAGAGATCGAACGAACTGCGAGAAGATTAAGAAAAGATAGAAGGGAAGAAATTCTAGCCATGGCTGAGAACAGAGAGAATGACAGACATATGCAGCCAGAAGCTATACCGATCAGATATCACTTCAGACCAGTGATCAATGCACATTATTCCGGCTTTGCTCAAGGGACCATAAATGCCAACAATTTCGAACTGAAGCCCGCCCTGATCAGTATGGTTCAACAAAACCAGTTCGCTGGAACTGCCACTTCAGATCCTCATGTTCACCTGAGAACCTTCTTGGAAATCACAGATACGGTAAAAATTAATAATGTTCCTGACGATATTATTAGATTGCGTTTGTTTCCATTTTCTCTCAGGGACCAAGCAAGAGGATCGCTCCAATCAGTGCCGTTAGGGAGCATCACGACTTGGCAAGAGCTGGCGACGAAGTTCCTTTCTAAATATTTTCCCCCTGCGAAGTCTGCACAATTAAAGATTGAGATCAGCACTTTTAGACAGACTGACTTCGAGAAGTTGTATGAAGCTTGGGAAAGGTATAAGGAGTTGTTGAGGAGGTGCCCAAATAATGGTTTTGAAGACTGGGTACAAATCGAGCTTTTCTATAATGGATTGAATGGTCAGACGCGTACAACGGTGGATGCAGCGGCAGGTGGCACAATCTTCGCCAAATCTCCTGCTCAAGCCTATGATTTACTTGAGCATATGACTATTAATAGCTACCAATGGCCGTCTGAGAGGTCAGGAGTACCGAGGACAGCTGGAGTTTATGCTGTGGATCCTATCACCTCACTCACTACACAAGTATCAGCATTGACTACACAGATAGCGACTATGAATAAAGTGAGTACATCAAACACTGAGGGAGAATCGTTTGTTGTTGAAGAATCGCAAATTCCTGAAGAAGTGCAACACATCAACAACAAGAATTTTGGAAGATATGGAGGATATCGAGTTAACCCTCCCCCTAATACTTGTCATCCGGGATTGAGAAATCATGAGAATTTTCATACGCAAATAATAAGAATGTGTTGAATCCTCCACCAGGGTTCAATACATCAAACGGGGAAGGGAAGAGATCATTTGAGGACTTGGTCGGGACATTCGTTTCTGAATCTGGTAAGAGGATAGCTAGGATTGAGTCTAGGCTTGAAAACCTAGAGACCCACATGGCAAGTATTGGTGTGACCTTGAAAATCCTTGAGTCGCAAGTGGGGCAGATAACGAAGCAACTCACGTCTCAACCATCAGGCGCAATACAAAAGACTGGAGACCAAATCTGAGGGAAGTGAATGCTATCTTTATACATCATGAGGAGATTAGGATGATAGAAGGAGAAGAGAAAAAAAATTGATCGCACATCCAACCAGGATGAAAAACCAACTCCAACCAAAGATCCCGAGGTAAGAAATATGAGAGGTATGATTTAAATCAATGCATTGATATTTCTTTACTTCCCTACCCCCAGAGATTTTTACAATTACAAGCTGAGTTTCACAAGAAGCAAGGTCTTGAAAATCTCAAGAACCTACACACTAATAATGAGTTTGCATATCAGGTGGAAGGTGAATTTCTAGAAGGAACACGAAGAAATCTTCCCCAAAAGCTGCAAGATCCAAGGGAATTTGTTGTACCATGTGAAATAGGGGGTAAATTGGTGAAAAAAGCTATATGTGACTCAGGAGCGAGCGTGAATATAATGTCAAGTTCTCTTTACGAGAAATTTGGATTGAGCAGGATAAAGCCCACAGGACTAAGCTTGCAAATGGCAGATAAATCGGTCAGGACACCGCTGGGTATTGTGGAAGATGTTGAACTTAAGATTGATAAAATAAGGCTTTGAGCAGATTTGTGGTGCTTGACATGGGGAACAGTCAGAATGTTCGTGCTATTTTAGGACGACCATTTTTGGCTACTGCTGGAGCTTTCATTGATTTTAGACAAGGAAAACTGACCATGGAGGTTGATGGTCAAAGCGTAAAACTCAAGGCTTCCAAGATATCCTACGACCCACCATGAACATGATTAGGAGAGTCGAGCTGATGACGTTAAACCAAGCGCTGTGTGGGAGGCAACCCACAATTATTTTTTAGCATTCGTTTTTTTTATTATTTTATTTTATTTTACTCCCTTACCTGTTGATTTTACCCACCACCAGATCTACCACTGCAGCCCATGTGTGATGATGCTGAAGATGCTGCGAACGATGCCTCGAGTCCCGAGTTCTGACACTCGTGTGCGAGGTATGTGTTGTCGTGCTCTTTATTTCTATACATTGAGGACAATGTATACTTTAAGTTTGGGGGTGGGGGGTGAAATTGCTTGTTTGCCTGTTAGAATTTTTATTTTTTTATCGCTCAGTAGTTAAATTGATTTTTTTTATTGCATGCTAGTTTTGTTAGGAAGAGTCATGGATAAGTAAAATATGTGGCCGATGATGAAAATTGAATTGCGGTCATGAAGTATATATATGTGTTCATGATAACTTAGGAGTCACAATCATTTTGCACTGTCGTGTTTGTTGATACTATCGTTGCTTAGAGACAAGTTGCATGCCTGTGATGCTAAATAGACGATGGAGATCTGATTCTTGGTAATTCTTGCATGACATTGATTGACACTTTCGCAAACATAGAAATGATCTAGGCAATTTTTCACAATATCTTTGGGCCTGTGTTCTTTGTTTACTGTCAATTGTAGCCCTTTGAGCTTCGAGTTAATTGAGCTGCTTAAAATTTCTTTTGTACCTACCTCGTATATCATTTTTGGTTGACCAAATTGCATGTGACTGGTGTGTATGAGTTGACTAATGGATTGACGGAAGTCTAGAATTTGTTTGAACACTTTTCGAGACGAAATACGGATAATATGTGACATAGGAATGATTCTACATCGGAAGTCTAGGCGATCTTTGGAGCCGTTTTGAGCCTTCGAGTCTACCAAAAGAAAATGAAATATCCCTAGTCTCCCATTTTGAGCCTACTAAAGAATCAAGTGGTGTATGTCAATGACACACAATAGCCCCCACTTGTATTATTCTACAAGCCCACAACAACTACCTAATGAAGCTTATACAATTGTTGTCCTACCTAATTTTGAGAGAAATAAGTTCATGGGTGTTGTAATGATCCAAACATCCTTGAAAAGAAAAAGAAAAAAATTGAATTGTGCAAAAAGGTGTTGAAAATAGACACAAAAGAAGGAGAAGAAAAACAATCAAAGGAATGAATCAAACAAAAGTGGTGAAAAAGAAAAAATTGGAAAATGGAGGATATGATTGGGAAGAAAACAATAAAGTGATGTTGAATGAAATGAGGATGAGAATTATAAAGTTCAATTATTTCTCTCAAATCTTTATCTCCATACCTGTGGTGACCCGGACGCTAATCATGTTCTTAATCATCATTGGGACAATTTAATCAATTATAATAAACATGTTGGAAACTAAATTCTGGAGTTTGACAAAACATAAATCAATCGACTAAACCAACTAATACATGAAAGCATATTCGGCAGCTGAACATTCAACTAAAATCAGTTGACACAAACTGATCATTTGAGAACTGATCAGTTAAAACAATCAGCCGAAAACATTAAAGCTTCTCAACTGAAGATACCTCGGGAAAGATCATTCAACAGACAAAAAGACATATCAGACAGCAACTGAATGTGGAAAGCCGCACTGCATAGAAAAATGTATTTCGGCTATTGAGATTAATACGCCGTCTTACAATAAATGATGAAGCGGCAATCAAGAACTCTATCCAAGAAATAATAAGGAGGCAATCAACGGATACGAGAATTCAAAATTACCGTTGAAAGATAAGTCTATAAATATGACTAAAGAGCAGTTGACAAAAGAGACGATTGACCAATCTCAAACTTGCCATTACTCTGTTAAAATCTCTGCTCACACCTATCAGATCTATTCGTAGCGATCAAGGCTACATATTGAGCAATCTAGCACTGTGAAATATTGATAACTCGATAAGTGCTAAGTTCAGTTACTTATAGAGATCATTGTATTATACTAAGAGTTTCAGTTCAGG
Source organism: Primulina eburnea (assembly GCF_022965805.1). Taxonomy (NCBI): domain Eukaryota; kingdom Viridiplantae; phylum Streptophyta; class Magnoliopsida; order Lamiales; family Gesneriaceae; genus Primulina; species Primulina eburnea. The sequence continues at coordinate 7,700,765 of NC_133109.1, read as the reverse complement.
CAATAGATAAGTCCTAACTGAAGTGGGTCTGTACAAGCGTTGTACTCGATCAAAGTCTTTTAGTGAATATCCTATCCTTGTGATAGAAGGGGTGACGTAGGAGTTATTCAATTCTCCGAACATCCAGAAACATATTGTGTTGTCTTTACTTCAGCTTTTTATTTCCAGTTAGATATTCTATCTTTCAATCAGTTTATTTTCCGCAACTGCTTATTCAGTTTAACTGATTGATAATTGACAGACGGGATACTCAGTTCAGTTTGTAACAAAACTGAACTACCCTTTTCGAAAAACATTTAAATTCCTAGAAGTGTTTATTCAACCCCCCCTTTCTAAACACTCCTTAGTCAATAACCGATCCTAACCAGTGGTATCAGAGCGAGGCATATCCTGTCAAAGATTATCTATCTTCAATCTAATCACTATGTCTTCAATCAATAAGATTCCAATGTTCTCCAGGGAAGATTTTGATGATTGGAAAATCAGAATGCAGGCTCATCTAGCTGCACAAGACGATGACATGTGGTACGTCATAACTGACGGACCCATGAAAATTTTGAAAGCAAACACAGTTGTTGCTATTACTGAAGGGGCACCTCACCGAATTGAAAAGCCTCGAGATGAGTGGACTACAGAGGACAAAAGAAAGGCAAATCTAGACAACGTTGCAAAAGACATATTGTATAAGACACTGGACAAAGTAACGTTCAGTAAGATCAAAATGTGCAAAACCGCCAAAGAAATTTGAGAGAAGTTAATTCAACTTTGCGAAGGAAATGATCAAACAAAAGAAAACAAACTTTCAGTTGCTATGCAGAAGTTCGACAACATCAGAATGAAGATGGGAGAAACAATGGATGAGTATGATGAAAGAACAAGCTGTATCATCAACGAACTAAATGCACTTGGAAAAGTGTATACAAATAAAGAAGTAGCGTTGAAAGTAATCAGAGGACTTCCCAAAGAATGGGATGTCAAAACTATGGCAATGAGGGAATCCAAAGATCTTAACAAAGTTGAACTTCATGATTTATTTGCAGATCTAAAAGCATATGAGTTTGAACTTCAAACTCGAGAAGGAGAACCATCTACTCCAGCAGCAACTACTGCCTTGACTGCTGTTAGAAATGAATCAACTGGTTCAGTTGAGAAAACTGCTGATCAGCTGAGCAATGATGCCATGTCTCTATTCATTAAGAAATTTGGAAGATTCATGAGGAAAAATCAAGGAAACAACTCCAGAGAAGAGTCTAATGTATGTTTCAACTGTGGCAAATCCGGTCACTTTATTGCCAACTGTCCAAAGCCTAAAAAGGACAATCAAATCTCAACTGAAAGAAAGAAGAAGATATATGAGCACAAAAGAAGATAAAGGACGAAAAGAAGCCTTACAAGAAGAAACATGAAGTACTCCTAGCTGAAGACAGCAAAGCCAAATGGGCAGAAACTGACAGCGAAGAGTCAGACCCAGAAAGCTCTTGCAGTTCAAGTGAGGATGAGGAAGAAGTAACATGCCTAATGGCAGATAACATAGAAGATCAATCAAGCTGCGAGCAGGTATTTGATTTTAGCTCTATTGATTTTACACGAGAAGAACTCATCTCAACTCTTCATGACATGGTCAATGAGTATCAAAAGCTTGCTTTATCATTTGAAAAACTCAGAGCAAAGCAAGATGATCCCAAAGACAATAAAACAAAAACTGATGAATCAGTTGAAATGTTGAGTCTAAAAAGGGAGATTGCTGAACTCACTAATGAAAGAAGCATGAATCAATCAATGATTCAGAAATTGTCGCTTGAAAATACAAAGCTCAATGAGCTCATTCAAGTTTGGAACAAATCATCTAAAACTTTAACTAATATACAGAACTCTCAGAAATCAGTTGATGATAAAAATGGTTTAGGATTCTGTGGTAAAGATGATTTGTCTTCCCAAGATACTCAACCAAAACTGAATATGAAAAAAGGGAAATATATTCACTTTGTAAAATTAGTTATGGTACAAAATCAAGAAGAGTCGAGCAAACTGACTGAACAGCCATCTCAGAATATGAATAAAGGCATGAGATGTGGAATTGGATATACTCCAAAGGGTAAGACTGACTCATGGAATCAGCAACCGAAAACTCTCAGCAGGAAATATTCATATGGCTACTCAAACTACTACAATAGTAAGCCAGTTCAGAAAAGATATCGGCTGAACAATCAGTTGAAAAAGAACAAAACACATGTCATGTCATCCACACACTATACACCAAGCACACACAGACAGGGAAAGACTATATGGAATACAGCAACAGGACAGTCAGTTAAACTGATTCAAGTCTGGATTCCAAAAGGACTAATCAACTATGGACCCAAATAGAAAAGGGTACCAGAATCTTATTTTGCGTTTAATTGCAGGCAACAGGAACAAGTATTGGATCAATATGGTATCTGGACAGTGGATGTTCACGACACATGACAGGAGATTCAAACTTATTGTCACAACTGGTCAAATACAATGGTCCAAACATCAGTTTTGGGGATAATCCAAAGGTAAAACTGTGGGTAAGGGTAAGCTTATCCATGGTAACTTCACCATTAATGATATTTTATTAGTCGAGAATCTTAAGTATAATCTGATAAGCATTAGTCAGTTATGCGATAATGGATTCTCAGTTCAGTTTGACAAACACTCTTGTTCAGTCAAAAACTCAACTGAAGAGATTATTCTAACTGGCAAAAGGTGTGGAAACACTTACAAAGTCAGTTGGAATGATCAACCTTATACACCAAACTTTGTTCAGCATGTCAGTATGGAAAACAAGTTCGATCCTCTTTCAAAAACAAAGGCTGTAAATCTTCATCCCGATGCTTAGAATTATTGCACATGGATCTCTTTGGTCCAATACCAATCATGAGCTTAGGGGGAATGAAATACACCTTAGTGGTCGTAGATGACTTTTCAAGATTTACTTGGGTTATATTTCTCAAATCCAAAGACCATACTGCTGCACAACTGATTAAACTTTTCAAAAGACTTTTAAATGAAAAATCAGTTGGGATTGATCGAATCAGATCTGATCGAGGAACTGAATTCATCAATCAAACACTTTCAAACTTTTTAGAAAATACTGGAATCAAGCATGAGTTCTCAGCAGCAAGGACACCTCAGCAAAACGGTGTAGCTGAGAGAAGGAATCAGACTCTTAAGGAAGCTGCTAGAACGATGCTTGCTGATTCAGGTATTTCTCAAAGATTTTGGGCAGAAGCAGTAAACACTGCATGCTACACTCAGAACAAATCAATGATTAATAAAAATCACAAGAAAACACCATATGAGATCTGGCATGGAAGAAAAAGCATAATCACTTACTTCAAAATATTTGGCTGTAGATGCTTTATTCATAACAATGGTAAAAATTATCTAAAAGCATTCGATGTCAAATCTGCAGAAGGAATATTCCTTGGATATTCATCAGTTAGCATAGCTTACAGAGTATTTAATAAGAAAACTTTGAATGTTGAAGAATCTGCACACGTTGATTTTGATGAAACTGCACTAATCGATAAGCCAACTGATCAAGTTGAGCTAGCTGATCGTTTTACAGATATCAGTCTGGAAGATGATGACTCAGACGAAGATCGTAATAATCAGAATATCTTTCATACACCTGAACCTGAGATATTGGATCAACCAGCTGAATTGGAAGCAAATCTTGACAATCAGTTGATGGAGCAAACTAATGGAAATCAATTATCAACTGAATCAGTTCCAACTGAAACTGAAAACATTCAGTTACCCAACGAAGAATTTGCTGGCTGTGAAGCAACAAATGCTGAATTTAGATGGAAGAAATCACACCCTCCAGAACTGGTAATAGGTAACCCATCTGATCCAGTAAGAACCAGAAATCAGGTGCTCAATCTATTTATTCATTCAGCTTTTGTATCTCAATTAGAACCAAAGAAAACTGACGAAACTCTTGCTGATCCTAATTGGATTAATGCAATGCAAGAAGAGCTAAATCAGTTTGTTCATAACAATGTCTGGAACTTAGTTCCAAGACCAGTTTCTAAAACTGTTATAGGTACAAAGTGGGTATACAGGAACAAACTGAACGAAGACGGTTCAGTTGTGCGCAACAAAGCAAGGCTCGTAGCACAAGGCTATAGAAAAGAAGAAGGGATAGATTATGATGAGACATTTGCACCAGTTGCAAGACTGGAGGCAATCAGAATATTTCTTGCTTATGCATCTTTCAAGAACTTTAAAGTCTATCAAATGGATGTGAAAAGTGCATTCCTAAATGGCCAATTGCAGGAAGAAGTCTACGTTGAACAACCTCCAGGTTTTATCAATCATAATTTCCCTGATCATGTTTATTATTTGAACAAGGCATTGTATGGTCTCAAACAAGCTCCACGAGCTTGGTATGAAACCCTATCAAAATTCCTAACTGATCATGATTTTACTGTTGGATCAGTTGATAAGACTTTGTTTAAATTCTCGAAAAATGATCATATCTTACTTGTTCAAATTTACGTTGATGATATTATATTTGAGTCAACTAACCCCAAATTATGCAAGAAATTTGCTAAGTTGATGTAGGAAAAGTTCGAGATGAGCATGATGGGTGAGCTGACATTCTTTCTTGGTTTACAAGTGAAGCAACTGGATTCAGGAACATTTATTAGTCAAACAAAATATACCAAGGAATTGCTGAAGAAATTTGGCATGGAATCTTGTTCAACAGCAAGTACTCCAATGAGCTCATCAGTTAAATTAGATACTGATCAAGGGGGAATATCAGTTGAGACGACACTTTAAAGAGGTTTAATAGGTTCTTTATTGTACCTAACTGCTAGTCGTCCTGATATTATGTTTGCTGTATGTATATGTGCAAGATTTCAAGCTAACCCTAAGCAATCACATTTTTCTGCGGCCAAACGTATCTTGAGATATCTTAAGGGCACGGAAAATGTTGGTTTATGGTACTCTAACGACTCATCTTTCAATTTAGTTGGCTATTCAGATGCAGATTATGCAGGATGCAAGCTTGATCGAAAAAGCACAAGTGGATCATGTCAGTTTCTAGGAGACAGACTGATCTCTTGGTTCAGTAAAAAGCAAACATCCTTAGCAACTTCCACAATTGAAGCAGAATATCTTGCTGCTGGAAGCTGCTGTGCACAACTGCTTTGGATTCAGCAACAACTGAAAGATTATGGTGTCGATGCAAAGGAGTCACCGATATTCTGTGACAACACAAGTACAATCGCTATAACATATAACCCAGTTCTTCACTCCAGAACCAAGCACATAGATGTCAGACATCACTTCATCAGGGATCATGCACTGAAGAAGAACATCAGATTGGAGTATGTCTCAACGGAACAACAAGCAGCAGACATCTTCACAAAACCACTACCAGAGGCTTTTAATTGATTTATCTTAAATATTATTAGAAATATAACTTCTTCAACAGAATTAAAAACAGAAAATAAGAACACAATAAATTAAGAATAATATTTCATTAAGAATACCAACGTTTCCAATTTACAGAATAAATCATAGATCCAACTGTATCTAGCCATGCTCTAACCCAATCATTCACCTCATAGATTCGAACTCTGGCAAATGCCCTAGACTTCGAAATTTTATCAACAACATGCCATTCCTTCCACAGCAGTGCCTCTAAAAGACATTTATCCTCCACCAACTCTCTAACATGGCTAACCTCAAAACGAGCAAGATATTTCAGTGCTCTCCTTTCCTGAGCACGAGTAGGAATGACACCACTGTCACTCACATTCTTCAACTCTTGAACTTTTTCCCAGGTTGTCAGTACCTTTTGAAAGACATATTTCTCCATTTTTCTTTTAATTTCAGCTAAACGAGGGGCTGACTGATCAGTCACATGAACATGAGTGCTACTGCCTGTATCATAATCAGACATATTGAAAGTTTTACTGATAATATATCCCATTGTGATCACTATTTATAGGAAAATGAAGAAGCCGAAGAGTTTTAAGTCATTAAATATGTCTTTCCTATTTACCAAGGATTTTTAGTTATGAGTTAATTATTAATAACTCATATTAGTTTGAATATTATAACCAACTTATTAAAATTAATCTTTTATTTGTTTATCACAACTGATATCAGTTAGCGTTTAAGTGTTTATATCTCATCGCAGATCATTGTGCACAAAAACAAAATAAAATGACACATTAATCAAAATAAATATTTCATTCATCCATAAATATTTGACAGGATTACATGATCATAAGTTTCCTTCACACTAGCTATCCACATGCTCATCCAAGCAGCTAGTGCTGAGGAAGAAGTTTTGCAGAAACTATGTGAAGATGCGATGCTGTTAAGAGTCTCCAACTCCTTACGCAACATCAATTCATAAAGGTGGCCCTCCTTGAAGGCATCCACCTCTGCAGAAATTTTTAAGTGCTCTCGCACTTCTCTCAACTGGGCCATCCGCCAAAGGTGGTGACCCTTCCTGAGTTGTACAGGAGCTCTAGCTCCTGTAACTCTTCCCAGTAGGGAAGACTAGCATAGAAGACCTTGTCTTCTATCGCAGCTTTTTGTGCCTCAAGTGAAACTGGAACGACGCTTGAACTACTTGCTCCTGCCATTTCTTCTTAAAAGTTTTCTGCTGATACTTGTGACTAACTTTTCAGTCTTATTTATAGGCAAGGACAAGGAAAACGAAAGGACGCTTCTCTCTGTGACGATTGATATGCCAAGCACTATACTCGTCTTTAATCATTACTGTCTATTGCCGTCATTTTTCTTTAATGCATTTATTTAGGGGGAATGATGGTTTAAGAGATTAACTGAGAAGACAGTTGTTAGTGAATTCCTAACTGAAAGGACTCAGTTTTTCCTAACCGATCGTTCAGTTGAAAATTCTACTAATCTTCTCATCAAAGTTAATAAATTAAACCTATTATATTCCAAATCAAATGACATGACTATCTGCTAAATCATGATGAATTTAAGTTTACAACGTGTACACGTTTTTAACCGCTCAAAATTGCACACACATGGCACGCGTACATTTTTTTTTTTGAAAAACACAAAATATTTACGGACTGACACGTGTCCAAAAATTTGAATAGTCACGAACATATGTACAATTGCCCGCTTCATTTCAGTTCTACTTTTTGATTATTCACAAACTGCCGAAAGAAAGAACAAATATCTTCTCTAAATTTCTCTTTCAGCAAATCACCCAGTACGAAATGACGACTCAGATTCCCGCTTACATGCTTAATGCTATGACAATCAATTTTGGATCCGTTTTATCTTTCGGAGATGATGAGGTCAAAAAGGTGTTTCAAAAACTCGAAAATGCTGGTCTGAGAACATTTCTGGGACAATCATCGCAGGATATATCCAAAAGAACTTCAAGACTTCTATTCCTCTGGCAAAGTTGACTCAGAAGGTATCATAAATTCTACTGTTAATGATCAGTTGCTGACTATATCTGAAGATTCTTTTGGGGAATTATTTTCTTTACCTTGTGACGGATTAGCACAACTTTCGGATGTCAAAGCATCTGATATTGATGAAATGAAAATCCTTTTATCTGCTGATGGACGGAAAATTAAAGTTTCCGATCCTAAGAAGGAACTGAAACATGAAATTCAGTTGCTTGCTGATATAATTGCTAAAGGACTCTTAGCAAAAGCATGATCATTTGCTGCACTTACATTGGAAAAGTTTCAAGCGATTACTACTATTATGACTGATCAAAAATTCAACTGGAAACGACTCATCTTCAACATACTGAAGAATATGTTCTTGTCGTCAAAACAATCCAAGGGTTTTGCCGTACAAATCAGTTATCTTTTGAAAGTAAAAGGTTTAGTGAATGCTGATTCTGAAAGATTATCGAAATTCAAGGTGTTCAATGCAAAGAACACTATGCCACCAAAAATCAACCTGGACATTTCTCCTGCCAAATTCGTCAAGATTAAGAAGGAGATTGGAATTGATCGGGCGACTACAAAATCAGAGAAGAAAGTCAAAAATCTATCTCAACGGAAGATTACTAAAAGAAAATTGATTCTGAGTACAACTGATTCAGAGAGAACTCCATCACCTCAGATTGTCAAGAGAGCAAGAACTCAAAGAGTGAGGTCGGTTACTGAAGTCACCATTGCTGCTGATCAGTCAATAACTACAGAGAGTCAGCAACCGATAGAAGCTGTTCCCTTGAACATCATTCCACCTGACGATTCAGCTAGCACAAAGAGAGAATCAGTTAGGGCCAAAGCTCCCTTAACTCAGATATCTCGACCAATTGGTGTCGCGCCCGCACGCCCGAAAGGCATCAAGTTTGTAGAAATGGTGGATTCAACTCGAACTGGATTAGAAATTCCACACCTCATGAGTGCTGACAAAGGAAAGGGGAAGATGATTGAAAAACCTCGACCAACAAATCCGATTCAAACCCACATTGACCTTGTTTGGGCAAAGTTAATGATTTTGCAGCTTCAAAAATTCAGGCCTATGATGCTTGGAAGGCCTACCGAACTGAAATTTTTGCCAAGAAATTGAAGAACAAATCTCAACAGAATAGATTTATTAAACTGGAAGATTATGTTCTGAAGACAGTAAAAGCAGCCTCCATTACTCTGGCTATGGAAAGGAAAAACCTACTTATTTGATCAAGTGAGAGCAAAGAAGTTGGCTCATATTATCGGCAAATTGAAAAACAACTATATTCCCACAAACCCAACTGCCTATGCTGATCAAGCAGTGATCACTCAGCTAGATTCTGATTTAGTTGGGTTGCTATCTCAGATTAAATTTTGGGAAATGGATCAGGAATTAGTCATTCATCAAGGGAATTCAGACACTGATGATGAAAACGAAGATGACGAATCACTAACTGAACAGCAGCAACCATCGTCTGAACTGGCTCTTGTTACAACTGACGTACCAGTTCTAGATAAGCTTCAATCACCTCCTACTGAACAACAACTATACACCGAAGCTGAGCTTTCCTTTGCTCACATCGATGAGATCATTTCAGTAATCGTTCAGGATTCTCACTTGAGTGAATCTACAAAAGACAAAATTGATCATCCAGTTGATCAAACCAATGAAGAGGCTCCTATCTCTGCAAAAGAACCAATTCAGCAAGCTTCATCTGCTGACATGAATACTTCAACGGACGATCCTCTTGCTTGTCAAGATCCTCCGTTACAGGAACCAGTGCTCAATTCTCCACCATCTGTTATTCTTAAGACCAGTCATTCTGCTGAACAGAATTCATCTCCTCCACCTACAGTTCAAGGAGAAATAATTGAAACTGATGTCTTGGTTCAAAATGTTGATGATCCAGTCTCAACTGACCACACATTGGTCGTCTCTGAACACACCACCAAAGAAACATGATCATCCTACCATTCTCCTCCTCAAAATTCTTCAGATATTGATCTTATTCTGGAAGAAGTTCAGCATTTACAGAATAATATGGAGCAAATGATTTCTACCATCTCCAAAATTCAGAACACGCAACTATCTCACACTCTAAAATTGGATCATCTAAATGAGTCCAACTTAGAGAAAATGAATGATCTCAGAGTCAAAATGGACTCCCTTGTCAAAACTATGGATCAAACAAAGCAGGGGTTACTCGACTCCTTATCTACAGAACAAGATGTAAACAGTCAAAGATTTCAGCGACTGGAAACCTTTGTTTCAAAGCAAATGGAGTTACTACAGACCTCCTTCACCACTATTGCCTCAAGCATCACATCAGATGTCAAAATTCTCTCTCTTAACGTTAAAAAACTATCGGACAAAATGGAGGTATTTGACAAAAAGGGGGAAAACATCTAAAGAATTATCTGAATGAATCAGATTATTATCAGATTATGATCAACTGATGTTATTTTCTCCAACTGATGTTATTCTCTCAGACTTTATATTATCTATAAGGAATTCTGCTATCCATATTATCTACAAGGAATTCTGCTATCTTATGATTCAGTTGCATAATCTATTATCAACAATGAGCTGAGTTAAATCTCTTGGTTTTGTCAAACACCATAAAGGGGGAAATTGTTAGAAACTAAATTCTGGAGTTTGATAAAACATAAATCAATCGACTAAACCAACTAATACATGAAAGAATATTCGGCAGCTGAACATTCAACTAAAATCAGTTGACACAAACTGATCAGCTGATCAGTTAAAACAATCAGCCGAAAACATTAAAGCTTCTCAACTGAAGATACCTCGGGAAAGATCATTCAACAGACAAAAAGACATATCAGACAGCAACTGAATGTGGAAAGCCGCACTGCATAGAAAAATGTATTTCGGCTATTGAGATTATTACGCCGTCTTACAATAAATGATGAAGCGGCAATCAAGAACTCTATCCAATAAATAATAAGAAGGCAATCAACGGATACGAGAATTCAAAATTACCGTTGAAAGATAAGTCTATAAATATGACTAAAGAGCAGTTGACAAAAGAGACGATTGACCAATCTCAAACTTGCCATTACTCTGTTAAAATCTCTGCTCACACCTATCAGATCTATTCGTAGCGATCAAGGCTACATATTGAGCAATCTAGCACTGTGAAATATTGATAACTCGATAAGTGCTAAGTTCAGTTACTTACAGAGATCATTGTATTATACTAAGAGTTTCAGTTCAGGCAATAGATAAGTCCTAACTGAAGTGGGTCTGTACAAGCGTTGTACTCGATCAAAGTCTTTTAGTGAATATCCTATCCTTGTGATAGAAGGGGTGACGTAGGAGTTATTCAATTCTCCGAACATCCAGAAACATATTGTGTTGTCTTTACTTCAGCTTTTTATTTCCAGTTAGATATTCTATCTTTCAATCAGTTTATTTTCCGCAACTTCTTATTCAGTTTAACTGATTGATAATTGACAGACGGGATACTCAGTTCAGTTTGTAACAAACTGAACTACCCTTTTCGAAAAACATTTAAATTCCTAGAAGTGTTTATTCAACCCCCCCTTCTAAACACTCCTTAGTCAATAACCGATCCTAACAAAACATGGTCTAAATTGTTTTTTTTATAAAATACAGTATTAAATGCGGAACGTAATGGAATACATTCTAATATACATGTCAGTATTAAAGTACAAATCTTATACTATATACAATCATTCAAACTAATGTTTAACAAGTAAATATCAAGTGTCCAAACCCTGTCTTTAATCAAGGTCTGTAGTCTCCACTCTAATCACGATCTCTCTTCATCTCCTCGACCCCGATCCTGTCCCACCTATTACCATGCACACATACAAACACGACAACAGCCGGATAACTCCGGTGAGAAATACATCCCAATATAAATCAACCAAACATACAATCATATAAACAATGTAAAAGCATGTAACAGATATCAGTAACATGTATCAAAATCTGAAACATAACCAATATAAAATCGTCAATCAGACTCGTGACTCAACATCTCAGACTAGACTCAATCCTAGTATAGGGATCACGGTTTCCAGACGTTGGCATTCCATATCGAATATCAGTAATAGAAGAAACTCCAACTCTATTCAACATCGATATAACCAAATATCCGGTGTCTTGACCTATCCGTCACAGACTTTGGCACTTTCGCCAAATCACTATCATATGACAATGTGCAATGTTCCAGTGACAATTCCATCACTATCGGCACATATGTCACAAGATCACTCGTCTAATACTCGTCTAATACATGCTTTCTATAAATCAATAGAACAAGCATATCAATTCAAATCAATGCACATAATAACAATAAGTATGTGATTTAAGGAAACTCAAGTATATCATACTCGAGTCGTTCTCCCGGTACCACATTGACTTATACATTTCTTTTATTGCAGTTCTGACAACGTTCAAGTCTGGACTTCGAAGTCTGTCAATACTCAATCTGGCAATGACAATATCAAGAATTACAATATCAATATACTGCTCAAATCAATACCAAATCTGATCAATCTGAATCTAAATCAAAATCATGGCATAACAGAACAATCTGAATATACCGAACAATACGAATCAATACATATCAATTCTTGCAACTCACAATCGATAACAACCCTAATTTGATATCAAATCTCAATCAGAAATTCATAACAATTTCTTATGGTATCTGTTCTTCAATCCGGTTTCGATTATACGATGTCTAACATGTCAAGAATATCATATATGAATCCTATCCAATTCTGACAATATCATAATTTCAAATCATAGTAGCTAAATAAGAATACTCACATTAGTGAAATAATTCTGGGAATCTCTGCCTCATATCTGATTCAGTCTCCCAGGTAGCTTCTTCGATGCCATGACGACTCCACTGAACCTTCACAAGCGGAATTGTCTTCGTTCTGAGTTGCTTTTCTTTTCGATCAAGAATCTGAATCGGCTTCTCAAAGTAGCGCAATGTCTCGTCAAGCTCGGCCTCATCTGGTTGCATAATATGTGAAGCATCAGGCAGGCCGTAGTAATGATACATGAAAGGCATCATGTATCCCAGATAAAGAAGGCGGCAATGCGAGTCGATAGGCACGATCTCTTATCTTCTCGAGAATCTCATACGGCCCAATGTATCGTGGAGACAACTTTCTTTTCTTGCCAAATCTGACAACACATCGGAAAGGTGAAATCTTCAGGAATACTCGGTCTCCAGTCTCAAATACCAACGGTCGTCGTCTGATGTTGGCATATTTGGCATGTCTGACTTGAGATGCCTTCATTTTCTTCTGAATCAGTTTCACTTTTTCAGTCATATCTCTGATCATGACATGTCCAATCTCAGGAACCTCAGAGATATCATCCCAATATAGAGGGGATTTGCAGCTCTTTCCATACAACGCCTCAAAAGGAGCCATATCAATACTCGTCTGATAGCTATTGCTGTATGAAAATTCACAAAGAGACAATGCATCTTGCCAATTAGTGCTAAAATCAAGCACTACAGCTCTCAGCATATCCTCCAGTGTCTGGATAGTCCGCTCTGACTGTCCGTTTGTCTGTGGATGATATGCAGTACTCAGATGTAACTTCGTACCTAGAGGCTGCTGCAAACTTTGCCAAAAGTGCGAAGTAAACCGAGGATCACGGTCTGAAAAAATCGACTTCTGCACTCCGTGCAATCTGACCATTTCTCTGACATAAATATCGGCCATCTGGTCATGTCTGTATGTCATCTTGTATGGAATAAAGCATGCAGATTTGGTCAATCGATCAATTACGACCCAAATCACATCACAACCTCTGGAGGATCTCGGTAACTGTGTCACAAAATCCATGGAAATGTGATCTCATTTCCATTAAGGAATAGACAAACTCTGTAACAATCCTCCTGGTTTCTTTCTTTCTGCTTTTACTTGTTGGCAATTCAGACACTTGGCTAAAAATTCAATAACATCCGATTTCATCTGTTTCCACCAATATTGTGTCTTCAAATCATTGTACATTTTTCTGTCACCAGGATGAATGCTAAAATGACTGCTGTGCGCTTCTTCTACTATCCATTGTCTCAAATATGAAACATTCAGTACAACAATACGGTTATTCACAAACGAAACACCGTCACGAACCTGATATTACGATTGATGTCCAGTTCTGACCATAGCAATCGAATTCTGTACATTCTGATCAACTTTCTGTGCCTCTTTGATTCTCAATATCAGTTCTGGTTCAGCTCGAATAGTACATAATCTCAGAGGTTGACGATCTGTTTCAAAAGCTAATCCAGAAAAACAGCAGTTTTCTATCAAATCGAAACACCGATCGTCGATAGGGATAAGAACATACCTTCCTACTCAGTGCATCAGCTGCTGTATTGGATTTTCCTGGATAATACTTGATTTCACAATCAAAATCCTTCAGTAAATCAAGTCATCTTCGTTGCCTCATATTCAACTCTGACTGTGAAAAGAGATATTTCAAGCTTTTATGATCAGAATAAATTTCGAACTTCTCGCCGTAAATGTAGTGTCGCCATATCTTCAATACAAAGACGATGGCAGCCAATTCAAGATCATGAATTGGGTAGCGAGTCTCGTGTGGCTTCAACTGTCGTGAAGCATAAGCGATAACATGGCCTCGCTGCATTAATACACATCCAAATCCCCTGTGAGAAGCGTCACAATAAACCACAAAATCACCAGTACCTGATGGGATAGTCAGTATCGGTGCACTGGTCAATCTCTCCTTCAATTCAAGAAAACAGGACTCACAGTCTTCTGACCAAATAAACGGAGCATTATTCTGAGTCAACTGAGTAATCGGCTTGGCAATGATGGAAAAATCTTTTATAAATCGACGGTAATATCCTGCCAAACCCATAAAACTGCGAATCTCGGGCACTGATGTCAGTCTCGGCCAAGAAATCACTGCCTCAACCTTACTGGGATCAACTGATATACCGTCTCTGGATATAATATGCCTCGGAAATACAATTTGTCTCAACCAAAACTCGCATTTCGACAGTTTAGCATACAGTTTCTCAGCCCTAAGAATTTTCAATACAGTTCTCAAACGCTCAGCATGTTCAATCGTATTCTTCGAATAAATCAAGATATCATCAATGAATATAATAACGAAATCATCAAGATACCTCTGGAATATCCGGTTCATCAGACCCATAAACACAGCTAGAGCATTAGTAACACCGAACGGCATGACAATAAATTCATAATGTCCATACCTGGTTCTAAATGCTGTCTTTGAGATATCAGAATCCCTGACTCTCAACTGATGATATTCCGATCTCAGATCGATCTTGGAATATACCAAAGAACCCTGCAACTGATCAAACAAATCATCAATACGAGGCAAAGGGTATTTATTCTTTACCGTTGCTTTGTTCAGTTGCCGGTAATCGATAAAGAGTCTCACCGAACCATCTTTTTTTCTCACAAACAAGACTGGAGCACCCCAAGGAGACACTCGGTCTGATATATCCCTTGGCCAGTAAATCCTCCAACTGTTCTTTCAACTCTTTCAACTCAATCGGTGCCATTCTGTATGGAGTCCTCGAAATCGGAACTGTACCTGGCATCAACTCATTGCTGAAGTCTATCTCTCGAATCGGAGGCGAACCAGGAATCTCATCTGGCAAGACATCAGCAAACTCACACACCACTGGCAAGTCCGCCAATGGTGGACTCGATTTCAGTAGATCAACTGAATAAACAAAGAATCCATCCAATCTTTTCTGTAACAATAGAGTCATATTCATAGCGGATATCAAAGGAATTCTGGCTCGAGAACCTTTACCGTAAAACTTCCACTCATCAGCCATTTCAGGTCTGAATTTCACAATCTTGTGGAAACAATCAAAAGTGGCTCTGTACTTGGTTAACATATCGATACCAATAATACAATCAAAATCAGACAACCCAAGCACAATACAATCTATCTCAATCTCATGCCCATCATACTGTAGCATACAATGTTTCACAGACTTTACTGATATCAACCATGTCCCCAAAGGAGAAGAGACATACACTACAGCAGATAATGACTCAATAGGTAATGCATGACTCAATGCAAATCGCTCAGATATAAATGTATGCGATGCACCAGTTGTGACGTCCCGAAAAATTTGAGTTCTACATGAACCACGTGCGTGCAAGTTATTAAATTCCTCATGTATTTTATTAAATGGTTTTAATGCATGTTTATTTCATTAATTTGTGTTTTAATTCATGATCTATGAATTTGCATTATTTTAAATTATTATATGATGCACGTTAAAACGTTTTCCTTGAGTTTTATATTTCAGGCGATTATTCGAGACGGGATCGAGGGAAAGAGACCGGCGACGAATTTAGGCGATTTAAAATGTGGTATTTATTTAAAGTCAAGAAAATGACATTTAAATGATTTATTAAGTGTTTAGCATTTTTTAAGGCTAATTTAATTTATTAGGTGATTTTAAGATTTTTTAAGCTTTTCAAAAATACTAATTTGAATAGTAGATGATTTTAAATTTTTGAAAAAATTGACACGTGTATTTTATTAAAATTAGGGGTTCTAGTAAAGTTAGTGGTGGATTAATATTATGGTTTAGTATTTAATTAGCTATTTTAATTAGCCTAATTAACCTCCTAATTAAGCCCCTAATTAACCCACTAATTAATCCCCTAATTAACCCCCTAATTAGTTTTCTCCTTAAACATTACACTCTCACGCACACACTAATACACATATACACACCTTACACATACACACACACACCCATCGCTCACACACACACACCCATTGGGTTTTCTTTCTTTTGAATGGAAAAAGTAGGGTTCTTTAGCTCTTCCAGCAGCCAACCCTTCCCCTAAAATTTTTCAGCAGCCTCTCGATTTTATTAGCAGCAAGAAAACGCGCCACAAGTAGTCCCGGATCGGCCTCGCATCATCCCCGCTTCGGTATCGTCATTTCGGTAAAGTTTATCATCAAAAGGCACGTATATTCTGTTCTTTCTGCATCGATCTTGTCATATTATGTGTTGTGTTATTTTTATGCGTAAAAAATTCATGTGTGACGTTCATCGTTTGAGCAGAAAATGGTTTGAATGCGTTTTGAAATATTTTTTAGATCTAAAATCTCGTAACTTACTATTCTATTGAAAACTGCGATTTTTCCGTCGGGATTTTGAGAAAACGTTCTCATAGAAAATTGTAGAACTTTTTGATTACTTCGATTTGATATAAAATTCGAGATTTTTGGATGAAAATTGAGTGAGTTATGGCACTTTTCGTGGGACTGCTCAAACTGCGACTTTTACAAAAATTGTGTTCTTGAAGTTTCTATGTTGCAGGCTTCGTTGGGGATCGACGGGTGATCGTTGCTGCGTCTAGGTATGATTAGTATGATGTTGGGATGTTAATTGATACGTCTTTTAGTGTCGATAGGCACTCGAATGCGTTAGAAGTCGTAGGAAATGAATTGCTGTCAATTGCTACGTTTTGAATTGGATGTGTCGTAGGGTGAACATCGTTGCTTTGGGTGGTTGCACGATTTTGGTTTGATGTTATGGCATGCTAGGATGGGTCTCGGGGTGTCGATTCATGGTACGTGCAATTGTGTCTAGGATGATAAGCATTGCGTGTTCAGAATTTTCGTGAATTTCAGATTTGCGCGGGTGAACGGACCCTTACCCGGACCTCTACACGGGGTCCGTGCCTTTGTTCTTCCGGAGTGCCTTTTTCCAGAGTCTACACGGACCCCTACACGGACCTAAGCACGGGGTCCGTGTCTCCCCCTTTCTGCACACACATTTTACAGTACCTACACGGACCCGAAGCCGGACCTGGGCACGGGGTCCGTGTCTTGCATATTTTGGGGAAAATATTTTAGCATGCTTTGAGGTTTGATGTCATGGTTTAGTGAAAGGATTATCAAGGTTGTGTCATGGGAAATTTTAGAATGTCCTAAGTAGTGGTCGAACTCGAGAGTAAGTATGATTTCTAAGTTAAGTTATGCAAGTTAAGTATGCAAATTCAAGCTAGTATGTACAGCAGCGACGGCCCCGATCGAAGTCCAATGAATCCCTCAACGCCAAGTAAGTATGTATGACGTGCAAGAAAATATTTTAAGTTTTTGAGGTATACTAAATGTCTTGTGACCAAATTATGAATGGGTTTGGAAGTCGGTGAACGTGGCCGAGGACCTCTCCACCCCGTTAAATTATGAACGGGTTAGATCATGGTTGGAAAGCGTTAAATTATGAACGGGGACCAACCAGCCCGTTAAATTATGAACGGGGATCTCATGTATCTGGCAGTGGATACGTCTCTGTCAGCCCAGTACTGTGGTTTGTCTTATCAGGCGTTTATTATGTATGGGTCACTTGCTTTGAAACATCCTCTACGCAAAATGATGAAGTATGTATGTTCAAGTATGTTCAAGTATGCAGCATGTTTACGAAAAGTTTATGTTGATGGCACATCTAAGTATGTATGTACGTATGTTCAAGTTTATGACTAGTTCAAGTTTCAAGTATGTATGTCATATTTTCAAGTTGCATGTGGTTTTATTACGTATTACTCGTTATTTATAGTTTATACGTGTTGAGTCTTTAGACTCACTAGACTTGGTCGATGCAGGTGAGTATGTTGTTGAGGAGACAGGAGGTGGCGACCAAGGGGCAGGCTTGGACTGAGCGGGAGGCTAGACCCGAGGACCGCCCATGTTATTTTAAAGATTTTAAGCATGAGAATATTTATACTCTGATTTTTTGTTTGGTGCGAGACGATTTGAGCAAGATTATCTTTTAACAAAATTTTATCGGTGAATGGATGATGTAGTGACGACCGTATTGATTTTATTTTCGTATTTAAGAAAATTTTTAATTTTTCCGCAAATTTTTAAGTATGAAAATACGGTACGTTACAGTTGGTATCAGAGCGGTGTTCTTGTAAAGGGTTATGCCTACTGCCAGTCGCAAGAAGCTCACGAAGTCACAGCTCAAGTCTGTAAGTTTTAAGGTTTTAAATTATTTCATGTAGTAAGCATCCAAGTCTTGATTTCAGCATGTGCATGTTTTAATGCAATCACATGTATGTTTACATGACCTACGTTTTAGAGTACAGGTTTATCTGTCGTTATGAGTTGAGATTGGATCTTTAAAATTTTTATGCATGTTACGACATGAAATGAGAAATTATTTAATTTTCTTGCATGCTGGTGTGGTGGATTGGACATGAGTAAGAATTTTGCTTTTGGGCGTTTGGAAAAGTTGGAAATGATTTGTCTATATTAATTTTTGATTAGTAGTACTGATGTTATATTTGTGGGTCATAAGTTAAACTTGACAATTATGAATGCTTTTGGGACTTGTAGATTTTCTAAGAAATTACTGATGGTTCGTGGTTGCTAGTTTAGTTAATTTTTTTGAGGATTTCATGTAAAGATTAATGATTCGAAGACTACGACGATCTTTGGAAGTATAAAGACGTAGAATTTATGTAAGATACATGCTCTATCTAGTTAGATTTAAGGATTGAATTGCATGAATTGCGAATTTTAAGGACCTAAGTGCAAAACAAAATTCTAAGGGATTATTTTCGAATTTACCAAATTTTGGGATTTAATTTTGAGTTCGAGAATTTTAAGGTTAGTGGGGTTAAATCGAAAATTTTCTGGGAACAACAATGCAAATTTCGAAGAGTTGTAGGACCAAAAATATAAATTTTGAGAACTTTGAGGGACAAATTGCAAAGTCCGAAATTTTTGAGGATTAAATACGAACTTTTGAGGAACACTTGAGATTTTAAGTATTTATAGAAATGTAAGACGGGTTATGGAAATTAATTTTTGGGTTTATTAAAATTAAGGCTATTGAACCTTATGATACGGGAAACCTATAAAATGAAATTGAGAACGCCGAGGACTTATGAGTAATTGTGGAATTTTCTAGATTGAGGTAAAATTCGATAATTTTCGAGGAAATTAAGTATTAATTTTGTAATTTTTAAGAAATTTGGAGACTAGGTTATCAGTAAGTGAGATCGAACGGTTTAAAAGATCGAAATTTTCGATGATATAGGCTCGAAGAGATATTTAGAACCTCGAAACATTTGGGTTATAAGATTATAAGGAATGGTAATCAAGGACATTGTTGGATGGATCAACCTTAGGCTTGAAAAGTTAAACGTAGGTGAATTAATGATGTGGCAAATTAAGAATTCAGATTAATGACGATTTAAGATAAAGCTGATCGGCTAGCTAAGTTATAAGACTAGACATTGAATTAGCAAATTTTTGGGAAATTAATTTTGATGTGTCGTAAGTTTCAATCCTGATCTTAACAGTTAGGACTATACCTTTACTAGAATTTAATTTTTCTAGAAAGTTGGGTATGTTTGATGGTTAGGTTAATCGATATGCGCATTTAAGAATTGAGGTACTTGTCTTGAGAAATTTTTGTAAGTTACTAAGAAACTTGGGAATAAGTGAATATGTGTGTTGGAATTATGTTATCCAAAACTATTTGGGTTGTGTAAGGTTGAATTTCAAATTTATGGGATATTTGTTCATACAGAATTTTTGGGTGAAACAAAAACAAAAGGGAATTAGTGGTGTTCAACATAAGTTATCAATGAATGAATATTAAGATTTTTATTGAGTAAGAAATCTAAAAGCTTGATATGAGGATTCTAGAATTCTATGGTTTATAAGTGAATTTGATTTATTAGAGTTAGTCTAAAGCTACTATGGGATAACTTATTAAATTTTATACGCTAGAATTAATTAAGTATTGAGGATACGCCTAAGTGGAACATTCGTTTCAATGAGGAAGGTCTAAGTGTCTTAGGCCTCAACTATATTGTAATCGTGAAGAAAATATTTTAAGCATGTGATTGATGCCAGAAAGGTTTTATTATTTAAGTAGAAGATCAACATTGTGTATGTTGAGTTTTATGGATTTTTGTTACTCGAATTTAAAGGTTGGCAACAATTTTATATTTGGGACGTACTTGTAAATAGCTAAGTTGCGTAAGTTTGGTGTTGTAAGGAAAGATCCGATTCAAGGATTGTAGGCCAATATTATTATGGGGTTAAGATAAGGTTTACCTTTTAAGTGTATTGCCGAGGATAGAAGTTGATCAGTAACCTTTGGTGCTAAGAGTTCTAAGTTGAACTGCATAAATGCTAACGTAATAGGTCGTTGATATTACAGGTATAGTATAAAGAAGGTAAGATACGATAAGTTTGAACCTCCATTTCTAATATTGGGAACGACGAGAAAAGTCAGAATTCGAGGTCGTAGTAAAGTAAACTAAGTTACCATAAGCCGTTTTAAGTTGTGATTCGCAAACGAGGTTTTTTGGTAGGCAATTTAATTAGGATTGAAGAGACGTAAGGACAACATAAGACTTATTTTTATTTAGAGTAGCGCAGCGGTAGCGTGGATCGTTGGGATACTAGAATTAAGAATCTAACTTTTGGATTATCGAAGATAAGCGAATTTCGGGGACGAAATTCAAATTAAGGGGGATAGATTGTGATGTCCCGAAAAATTTGAGTTCTACATGAACCACGTGCGTGCAAGTTATTAAATTCCTCATGTATTTTATTAAATGGTTTTAATGCATGTTTATTTCATTAATTTGTGTTTTAATTCATGATCTATGAATTTGCATTATTTTAAATTATTATATGATGCACGTTAAAACGTTTTCCTTGAGTTTTATATTTCAGGCGATTATTCGAGGCGGGATCGAGGGAAAGAGACCGGCGACGAATTTAGGCGATTTAAAATGTGGTATTTATTTAAAGTCAAGAAAATGACATTTAAATGATTTATTAAGTGTTTAGCATTTTTGAAGCCTAATTTATTTATTAGGTGATTTTAAGATTTTTTAAGCTTTTCAAAAATAATAATTTGAATAGTAGATTATTTTAAATTTTTGAAAAATTTGACACGTGTATTTTATTAAAATTAGGGGTTCTAGTAAAGTTAGTGGTGGATTAATATTATGGTTTAGTATTTAATTAGCTATTTTAATTAGCCTAATTAACCTCCTAATTAAATCCCTAATTAACCCACTAATTAATCCCCTAATTAACCCCCTAATTTGTTTTCCCCTTAAACACTACACTCTCACGCACACACTAATACACATATACACACCTTACACATACACACACACCCATCGCTCACACACACACACCCATTGGGTTTTCTTTCTTTTGAAAGGAAAAAGTAGGTTCTTGAGCTCTTCCAGCAGCCAACCCTTCCCCTAAAATTTTTCAGCAGCCTCTCGATTTTATTAGCAGCAAGAAAACGCGCCACAAGTAGTCCCGGATCGGCCTCGCATCATCCCCGCTTCGGTATCGTCATTTCGGTAAAGTTTATCATCAAAAGGCACGTATATTCTGTTCTTTCTGCATCGATCTTGTCATATTATGTGTTGTGTTATTTTTATGCGTAAAAAATTCATGTGTGACGTTCATCGTTTGAGCGAAAAATGGTTTGAATGCGTTTTGAAATATTTTTTAGATCTGAAATCTCGTAACTTGCTGTTCTGTTGAAACATGCGATTTTTTCGTCGGGATTTTGAGAAAACGTTCAACTAGAAAAATGTAGAACTTTTTGATGCCTTCGATTTGATATAAAATTCGAGATTTTTGGATGAAAATTGAGTGAGTTATGGCGCTTTTCGTGAGACTGCTCAAACTGCGACTTTTACGAAAATTGTGTTCTTGAAGTTTCTATGTTACAGGCTTCGTTGGGGATCGACGGGTGATCGTTGCTGCGTCTAGGTATGATTAGTATGATGTTGGGATGTTAATTGATACGTCTTTTAGTGTCGATAGGCACTCGAATGCATTAGAAGTCGTAGGAAATGAATTGGTGTCAATTGCTACGTTTTGAATTGGATGTGTCGTAGGGTGAACATCGTTGCTTTGGGTGGTTGCACGATTTTGGTTTGATGTTATGGCATGCTAGAATGGGTCTCGGGGTGTCGATTCATGGTACGTGCAATTGAGTCTAGGATGATAAGCATTGCGTGTTCAGAATTTTCGTGAATTTCAGATTTGCGGGGGTGAACGGACCCTTACCCGGACCTCTACACGGGGTCCGTGCTTTTGTTCTTCCAGAGTGTCTTTTTCCAGAGTCTACACGAACCTAAGCACGGGGTCCGTGTCTCCCCCTTTCTGCACACACATTTTACAGTACATACACGGACCCGAAGCCGGACCTGGGCACGGGGTCCGTGTCTTGCATATTTTGGGGAAAATATTTTAGCATGCGTTGAGGTTTGATGTCGTGGTTTAGTGAAAGGATTATCAAGGTCGTGTCATGGGAAATTTTAGAATGTCCTAAGTAGTGGTCGAACTCGAGAGTAAGTATGATTTCTAAGTTAAGTTATGCAAGTTAAGTATGCAAATTCAAGCTAGTATGTACAGCAGCGACGGCCTCGATCGAAGTCCAATGAATCCCCCAACGCCAAGTAAGTATGTATGACGTGCAAGAAAATATTTTAAGTTTTTGAGGTATGCTAAATGTCTTGTGACCAAATTATGAATGGGTTTGGAAGTCCGTGAACGTGGCCGAGGACCTCTCCACCCCGTTAAATTATGAACGGGTTAGATCATGGTTGGAAAGCGTTAAATTATGAACGGGGACCAACCAGCCCGTTAAATTATGAACGGGGATCTCATGTATGTGGCAGTGGATACGTTCCTGTCAGCCCAGTACTGTGATTTATCTGATCAGGCGTTTATTATGTATGGGTCACTTGCTTTGAAACATCCTCTACGCAAAATGATGAAGTATGTATGTTCAAGTATGTTCAAGTATGCAGCATGTTTACGAAAATTTTATGTTGATCGTCTAAGTATGTATGTACGTATGTTCAAGTTTATGACTAGTTCAAGTTTCAAGTATGTATGTCATATTTTCAAATTGCATGTGGTTTTATTACGTATTACTCGTTATTTCCAGTTTATACGTGTTGAGTCCTTAGACTCCCTAGACTTGGTCGATGCAGGTGAGTATGTTGTTGAGGATACAGGAGGTGGCGACCAAGGGGCAGGCTTGGACTGAGCGGGAGGCTAGACCCGAGGACCGCCCACGTTATTTTAAAGATTTTAAGCATGAGAATATTTATACTCTGATTTTATGTTTGGTGCGAGACGATTTGAGCAAGATTATCTTTTAACAAAATTTTATCGGTGAATGGATGATGTAGTGACGACCGTATTGATTTTATTTTCGTATTTAAGAAAATTTTTAATTTTTCCGCAAATTTTTAAGTATGAAAATACGGTACGTTACACCAGTATCTATCAATACATAGGCAGGATAACTAGAAATAAAACAGTTACCTGCCAAATCATCATCTGGTGCGTCCTGAGCCTGTTCTTCAGTCAAAGCGAACACTCTGGCCTGCTGTCTAGGAGGCTGACTAACTGTCTGGCTCCCTCCTAGCCTCGGTTGTGACTGGGATGGTGCTGGCTGGAAAGAGTGATCCGCAGATGGTCGTCTACCAGTCTGAGCTACTGATACAGATGACTCGGCACCCTGTGACCTCTGAGTATCTCTCTGGGGACAAACTCGAGCAAAATTTCCCTGCTGTCTATAAATACGGCAGGTGCCAAACACTCCTCGGCACTGCTCTGTGGAATGCTTCCCTCCACAAGTGCTGCAATAAGGTCCTGTATAACTCTGGCCCTGACCAGTCTGTCTCAAGCCACTAGAACTGGATGAACTGCTTCCAGATCTTTTAACTGATTCCCTCTAGCTTTAAGAAATTATTTCTTTCCACCACTACTGCTGCCACTCTCAAACCGGGGACGTGGTTGCTGTGGTCTCGGTGCTGGAGGCAGAAACGAAGCTCTTCTCTCTCTCATCAGACCGGCTTCGGCTCCCTTAGCTCTGTTCAAAGCATCATTAAAATTATTCGGTCTCCCGGTATTCACCAAGGTAAAGATTTCCGGATTCAGGCCATTAATGAACTGATCAGCAATGGCTTCGTCATTCTCGGCCACATGTGGAGCAAATCGTAGTAGTGTAGGGAACTTGGCCACATATTCCTCAATGTTCAGCTGACCCTGTCTCAAGTTTGCAAATTCTGCTCCCTTATCCTTCCTGTATGACACTGGAAAGAATCTCTGATAAAACTCAGTTCTAAATACATTCCAGATAAAAACTGTACCTCGATGCTCCAATGCACACTTGTTGTAATCCACCAGTTCTTTGCAACATCATGCAACTGGTGCCCCATCAGTTTCACTCTCCGCTCATTAGTGTAATCCAAGGACTCAAACAGCATCTCAATGTCATCTAGCCAACTCTCGCAATCAACTGAAGTCTCAGTACCCTTCAGAGTCGGTGGATGGAATGACTGAAATCTCTTCAGCAATGTTTCCATTGGTGTTGCTGTCACATCCATTGGAGGATTCGAAGTACTGCCCTGTTCTGGTTTTCTTCGAGGAGGCATATCTGATTATCAAAAGGGTTAGCAACAAAATACCACAACTCTGTTTCAGTCTTCCTCCGATCATCTTACTACTGATCAAGAATCGGTTCTGATTCATTCTCAATAACACACATTACCTTATCAAAAAATCATATAATCAAGTAAACATGTATTAAAGCAGTAAGTCATGCTAGCAATCAAAAGCAAGGAAAGAAAACTCAACCTACCTCGCTCACTAGCTTCTACAATCTAAAGGATCTATCGCTCTGATACCACCTATTGTGGTGACCCGGACGCTAATCAGGTTCTTAATCATCATTTGGACAATTTAATCAATTATAATAAACAGAGTCTAAATTGTTTTTTTTATAAAATACAGTATTAAATGCAGAACGTAATGGAATACATTCTAATATACATGTCAGTATTATACAAGTCTTGTACTATATAAATCATTCAAACTAAGGTTTAACAACTAAATATCAAGTGTCCAAACCCTGTCTCTAATCAAGGTCCGTAGTCTCCACTCTAATCACGATCTCTCTTCATCTCCTCGACCCCGATCATGTCCCACCTATTGCCATGCACACATACAAACACGACAACTGTAAGGTCCAAAAATAAGACGACGTAATCGAACTGCATGCAAATCTAGGGAATACGAAAAATGAGTAATTAACTTATTTTAATTGCTAATTAATTATGTGGACTTACTTGTTTACTTGCTAAATGAGATTTAATTGTCATCATGCATAAAATGATATTTAAAGGATATTCAAGTGACGATCGAGGAACGGGGACCGTGGGCTGAAGAAAATGTAAAATATTTTTATTAAATGATTATTTTTAATTAGTTAAAAGATGGTCGATATTTTTAATCATTTTTGAAAAAATAAGTGGTCTTGAGATGATTTTATACGCCGGGACGTGGATTTTATCGGTGTTGGTTTTTCAAACAAAAATCGAGCTTTTTAGCAATCCGGCTAGTAAATTCAAATTTTTATTAAAAGAAAACTTTACTATCTTTTTAATTGAATCCTAATTTAATTAATTGGGCTTTAATTTATGGCTTAATAGGCCTTAAGCCTAATTAATAATTGGTTAGCATATAAAATCAATTAAACCCTATGCTAAGCACTCACTTTTCACGCCCCACACACACTCAGACGCCGCACAAGAGATTCAAAAAAAAAATAAATCTCTCCTCGGCAGGAGGCTTCAGCCGTGAGGAGAGCAACTTTTCTCCTTCAAAGTTTTAAGAGTTCGAAGCTCCGGTTCTCCCCGTTCTTCGTCGTCAACGATAATCCGAGCGTAAAATACGCAAAGGCACACCTTAATCTCCTTTTCTCATCCATCATGTCATATTATTGTTTGATTTATGTATGCATGAAACTATGATTTTATTTTCAAAGGAATCTCGGCTGTGGCATGAATAAACCGAAGACTTGCTGTTTGGGCCCTTGTATTTTTTGTTCACGTAAATTGCTATGCCATCGTGATGCTTGTTTCATGATTAAACTAAGGGGCTGTCATGACCTAGGTAAGATTAAGGGAGGGTTTTGCATGTTCTAGACACACACACCCCACGTAATATGCAACACCATCAAAAGAAAAAGGAACAAGATTCACGCATGCAGAAAAACAGATTATTGAATCGAAAACTTGCTGTCATGGGGTTTGCTTTTGGGTTCCCTGTCCAGGGGCTGCCTTGGCTTCTTCATGGGCCAGGACAGCGGCTAGGGACTTGGTTGAGTCTAGGGCAGAGTCCTAGCCACACTAGGACTCAAGAGGGAAGGCTGCAAAGAGTCCTTCGCAAGAAGGACTCTAGCCGAGAGGCAGGACTGCAAGTGTGCAGTCTTGCGTGCTTCGTGGTGTAGGGATGTCAGGTGCTAGGGTTGTGGGTTAGTGTAGGGTGACTCTTTAAGGTCCTAGGAAGGTGTTCAGGAAGTTGGTTCGGGGGAAGAGTCGTCGGGTAGGGTGCTAAGGACACAAAACATAAGACCACGCAACCTGCTGCTCTCGGCCAGCATATGGTAAGCCGTTGGTTGCTTCGTTTTTTTTATTTTAGGTGTTTTCTTGACAAATTAGTGTCCAGTAGGTAATTTTAACATGTTAGGCACCTTTTGATTTGATATGGTTCGGGGGTAACTCGATAAAATTAAGAGATGGCTCCGGGTCGAAGTTTAGGTGTCAAATTGAGTTCTAAAACAAAGAAAAATAGGAAAACGACTCACGGGGGTCGAGTCGTGATCCATAAGGGCTAAAATAATATAAAAAGACTAAATTTAGAATTTAGGAATTTTATATTAAAGTTTGGTATTTTTCGGGATTAAAACACCGTTAAAATAATTAAGAAAAGATAATTGAAAAAGTCTAACATTAAGCCAAATAAAATTACGAAAAAATTCACGTAAGCTTAAATAATTATTTGGGACATGTTAGAGTCATGAAATCAAAAAAATAATCGAAAACGTAAAATGTCGAAGCCAGGGGTAAAACGGTCATTTTACACCGAAAAATTAGTAATGGTCATGGCAGTGCCCGAAATGTTTTTTTTATGTTATTATGATGATTTTGACATGTTTATGAGTTTCTCATGATTAAATTACGATTTTTAAATGTCTAAAGAATGCTCATGATTTAAGAAGACATTTAAAATACATGTTGCATGCTTGGGTTCAAAATGAAAAATGTTATGTTATGCATGATTTTTATAAAGTGATGTGAATGAAAAGTGTTGAAGGATGTGAAGTGATTGTGACTAGTTCGTTAATGGTGGCGATATCGTGAGGGTGATGGTCCCAGTGGGAGCCCGACGATCGTGTTTCCATTATTGCGAACAAGAGGTTAAGAGGTTATGAGGTTTGAGGTTAGGATAGGAATGTCGTGAGGGGAAAGCCCATTGGGAGCCCCGACGATCGTATTTCTATTCGATTCATGTTAGGCCAGGGCCAAGTTGACCGGTGAGAGTGTTGCTGGTGTGTCCCCCGCCGCCCAGTACTGTGGTTATATTTCTGATGGATCCATCGAGAGGTCATGTCATGAGAGGAAAGTCACAATTAACGATCTGAATTCAACAAAGGATAAAGAAAGAGGAAAATGTTATGTCAAAAGGATTTTTATGTCATGTTGAGGAAAATGTTAAAGTTGATGCATATCATGAAATGTTATTTTCACTTAAAAGTATTTTTACTGTTATATGTTGACTGTATTATGTATTACTCGTTATCAATATTATGGTGTGTTGAGTCTTTAGACTCACTAGGTGTGATGGATGCAGATGTTGATGTGGGAGTACTTGACGGATGATCTAGACTGGACTGAAGGTGCACACAACCCGAGGACCAGCGCTACATTTTCCGCATTTTGATTTAAGTTTTATGTTAAAGATTTTTAAGATTTTTAATTATGCCTTTTAGAGATTTTTGAGAGTTTAGTATGGGCTATACTTTCAACGTTTATTGCTTTTTAGGTTTGGTAAAACGTTATACAATTTCTGGTTGACAATTTCCTTTAAATTTTCAAATACTAGTTAGACGATTTAATTTAAAATGGTGCAAGATTATTTTTATGGGCACGTGCATGCAATGACCGAAAATGTGAGAGTTTTTTTAAAAAAAAATTCTAGTACTTTTTAAAGCAATAAAAAGATGAGGACGTTTCAGTTGGTATCAGAGCAGTGGTTCCTGTATAGGTTGTGCCACCATCAGCGCCGGGAAGATCAGTCGTCAAGCCTCCAAGTTGTAAGTTTTACATGCTTTATGTGATTTTATGATTTAACCTACATGAAGTTACGAATATTATGTTTACGATGCATGTTTATTAGCTTTTTGAGTATTTGTCCTTTGCATGCTTAATTTGCTAATTGAGTTAGGATTTGTCGCATGATTAGAGAACTTAGATTTAAACGCATGTTGGTTACGTTAGAATTTGGAAAACATTCAGATATAATGCCTCCTAGACGTGCTCACGCTCATGATAACCAAGCCGAGAACAGTGTTAACCGACGAGGGAACAGTCAAGGAAATGCACCACCACCACCACCACCACCCCCACCGGGGGATCCTGCTACTCGTGCATTAGAAGGCATGACTCGCCTCTTTGAGCAACAGATACAGCTGCAACAGTTGCAACAGCAGCAGTTACAACTGCAGTTACAGCAGATGCAGCAGCAGCAGCCGCCACCTAGGCCACAGCAGGACATTTATGAGCAGTTCTGGAGGCTAGGGCCAAAGGAATTTTCTGGCACTACCGATCCATTTGCTGCTTAGAGTTGGATCCGGTCGCTAGAGGTGCATTTCCGCTATCTGGACATGGGAGATGCCGACCGTGTGAGGTGCACCACTTATCTACTGAGGGATGATGCTTCTTTATGGTGGGAGGGAGCCGAGCATGGTGTTGACCTTGCTACACTTACATGGGCTCAGTTCAAGACGAAATTTTATGAGAAATACTTCACTGCTGATGTCCGCAGTCGGATAAAAAGGGAATTCATGACTCTCCGTCAGGGAGACGTACCTGTTGTTGACTTTGTGAAGAAGTTCGATAGGGGTTGCCACTTTGTGCCCCTTATTGTGGGAGATGCGGAGGAGAAGCTTAGGCACTTCATGGATGGCCTACGACCTATTGTTCGGGATAAGGTCATGATGATGAATCCGGGGAATTACGCTACGGCAGTTACATGTGCTTATCGGGCTGAGCAATCCTTGAAGGATATTGACTTTGAGCTACAGCGGAAGAGGCAACAGCATCATAATAATAATCAGCCTGCTAAGAAGCCGTATGCGGGACCTCCTAGACCTCAAGGGCCTCAAAATCCCCAAGGTCAAGTTAAGAAGCCAGTGCCGCCGATGCCACAGAATCCGGGAGCACCAAAGCCTAATGAGAGGCAACCTTGCAAGCAGTGCAACCGCTTTCATCTTGGCAAATGCGAATGGGGATCTCGTAAATGTTTCTTCTGCAAAGAGGATGGTCACATAGCCAATGATTGCCCAAGGAGATTAGCAGCTACTACGGCCCGAGCTTATGTGATGAACGCCGAGGAAGCTGAAGGGGAGGCAGACACTACACTCATCACGGGTAACCTAGTCATTTAACATTTTTATATTGCTTATTACTGCATGAAATGTTAAATTGGTTAGTAAGATTGAATTGAGATTAAGTTTCAACCTAGAATAAATTAGGTTGCATGTTCTACTTAGTTGGACTTAAGTAGTGACTCTAGAAACCATAGAGAAATGATTTGAATTTTGTGCCTTATTTTATGTGAAGGATGTTATGATTCCAAATAAAAAGTCTTAGGGCCAAAAATTAAAGAAAATCAATAAGGGGTTTTCGAATTTAGTGGGGGGCCAATATGCAATTTTCGAAACCTAAAGGACTTGAATGCAAATATTCGAAATTATTGGACCTAATTGCAAATTTCTGAACTCTTAAGGATCAAAATGCAATTCTCGAACATCAAGGATTAAATCAGAACTTCGAATAATATAAGGGCTTAATTGCAATAATTCGAAAATTATGGGTCAAATTTCCAAATTTCAAAAGTTAAGGGACTAATGTGCAAATCTTCCTAGAAATGTTTAAGATCAACCCGAAATCTTTGTCCAACCTTGGGAATTAATGATAGTAAATCCTTAAGTTTCAACACGAAAAGATTTAAAAGACATTTCCATCACAGAGAGGATCTTCATCCTAGGGGTAGCTACCTATGCTTTGCTAGATTCGGGAGCTACACATTGCTTCATATCAGAAACCTTCACCAAAAGACTGAATATTACTCCTCAAGATATGGGTTTGGGTTTCAAGGTTTCGATTCCTTCCGGTGATCAGATGCTCACATCTAAGATTGTTATGAATCTGGAGCTTCGTTTATTCAGAGATGTTGTTCGGGCAGATCTTATTGTGCTTCCTATGCCCGAATTCGATATTATACTTGGGATGGATTGGCTATCAGCGAATGGAGCTTCGATTGATTTTCGTCAGCGATCTGTATCTATCAGGCCACCCAGTGGCAAATCTTTTGTTTTCGAGGCGGCGAGAAACAAGCAAATGCCGCACATTATCTCTTGTCTTTGTGCGAGGAAGCTTATTAAGCATGGATGCCAGGCATATCTAGCATGTGTCACCACTACACATGATTCCACCAACCAGAAGTTAGAGGATGTTGATATTGTGAGAGATTTTCCTAGCGTCTTTCCCGAAGACGTTTCTGGCATTCCACCCGATCGTGAGGTGGAGTTCTCTATTGATCTCATGCCGGGCACTGTTCCTATATCTAAAGCACCATATCGTCTAGCACCCGCTGAAATGAAGGAATTGAAAGATCAAATTCAAGAACTGCTAGACAAGGGTTTCATTCGCCTTAGTTACTCTCCATGGGACGCTCCAGTTCTATTTGTGAAAAAGAAAGATGGTAGCATGCGTCTTTGCATTGATTATCGGGAGCTCAACAGGGTCACTATAAAAAATAAGTATCCATTACCGAGAATTGAGGATTTATTTGACCAATTGCAAGGAGCTTCGATATTTTCTAAAATTGATCTGCGATCAGGATACCATCAGTTGAAAGTTAAGGAGTCTGATGTTCACAAGACGGCTTTCCGCACAAGATATGGGCACTATGAGTTTATGGTCATGCCCTTCGGGTTGACCAATGCGCCAGCGATCTTCATGGATCTCATGAATCGCGTCTTTCAGCCGTTTCTGGATCAGTTTATTATTGTCTTCGTTGATGACATTTTGATCTATTCCAAGAGCAGAGAGGAGCATAGCCGTCATTTGAATACCGCACTGCAAGTACTGCAAGATAGAAAGTTGTATGCAAAATTCAGTAAGTGCGAGTTTTGGCTTGATAGAGTGGCGTTTTTAGGCCACATCATCTGTAGTAGTGGAGTAGAGGTCGATCCAAGTAAGGTGGAAACTGTGAGAGAGTGGCCATTACCAAAGAGCGTCACCGAGATTCGCAGTTTCTTGGGACTAGCTGGCTACTATCGCAAGTTTATTCAGGGGTTCTCATCTATAGCGGTACCCATGACCGCCTTGACAAAGAAGAATGAAAAATTTTTTTGGGGACCCGAGTGCCAAGACAGTTTTGACAAGTTGAAGCAAGCCTTGATATCAGCGCCAGTGCTATCTATGCCATCAGGGCAAGGGGATTATGTTCTTTATACCGACGCTTCTAAGCTTGGTCTAGGCGCAGTTCTTATGCAAAACGACCGAGTTATCGCCTATGCGTCAAGACAGTTGAAAATTCATGAAAAGAACTACCCCACTCGTGATATTGAGCTTGCAGCAGTAGTCTTCGCACTGAAAATTTGGAGACACTACCTTTATGGGGAGAAGTGCAAAATATTCACCGACCATAAAAGCTTGAAATACTTCTTCACCCAAAAGGAGTTGAATATGAGACAGCGCAGATGGCTTGAATTGGTAAAGGACTACGACTGTGAAATTAGCTACCATCCGGGAAAAGCTAATGTAGTGGCAGATGCATTGAGTAGAAAGGCAGCAGTTATCGCTCAATTATCACTCCAAAGACCGTTGCAGTCCGAGATACAGCGGTTTGAGCTTGCAGTATATGCCAGGGGCGAGGCCCCTAATCTCGCCATGATATCAGTCCAGTCGACATTGAGAGATCAGATCCGCGATGGACAGTCCACTGATGAGCAGTTGCAAAAGTGGAGAGCTAGAGATGAGGCCAAGGGCCGGAATCTATATTCAGTAGTGGATGGTTTTGTCCGTTATCGTGACCGGCTATGGGTTCCTAGTGACGATTCCTTGAGAAATCTTATTATGAGGGAAGCCCATGACACACCATATTCCATTCATCCGGGCAGTACCAAGATGTATAGAGATTTGCAGTTGTTATATTGGTGGCCCGGGATGAAGAGGGACATTATGTAGTATGTATCCGAGTGTTTGACTTGTCAGCAAGTCAAGGCAGAGCATCAGAGGCCAGCGGGAAAATTGAAGCAACTCCCTATTCCCGAGTGGAAATGTGAAAATATCACCATGGACTTTGTTGTGGGATTGCCTAAGACTGTTAGAGGACTGAATGCCATTTGGGTGATAGTTGATCGTCTTACGAAATCAGCGCATTTTCTTCCTATTAAGACGACATTCACCATGGTTCAGTATGCAGAGTTGTATATTCGTGAGATAGTTCGTCTGCATGGGATTCCAGTGTCCATTGTCTCTGACAGAGACTCGCGTTTCACTTCATCTTTTTGGAAGAGTCTGCATGCAGCGATGGGGACCAAGTTGCTATTCAGTACAGCATTCCATCCTCAGACCGATGGCCAGTCAGAGAGAGTTATTCAGATTTTGGAGGATCT
Source organism: Primulina eburnea (assembly GCF_022965805.1). NCBI lineage: Eukaryota > Viridiplantae > Streptophyta > Magnoliopsida > Lamiales > Gesneriaceae > Primulina > Primulina eburnea. The sequence goes on along the minus strand of NC_133109.1, from coordinate 7,667,494 downwards.
ACTGCGAGCTTGTGTTATTGACTTCCAAGGCAGTTGGGAACCAAAGTTACCTCTAGTGGAGTTCACCTACAATAATAGTTTCCAATCATCAATTGGGATGGCTCCTTTTGAGGCACTCTATGGAAGAAGATGTAGATCTCCTATTCATTGGGACGAGGTTGGGGAAAGAAGAGATATTGGTCCGGATGTGATTGAAGAGACGGCTGAGCTTGTAGTCAAAATTCGTGATAGAATGAAGACTGCACAAAGCCGACAAAAGAGTTATGCGGACAAGAGGCGAAGGGACTTAGAGTTTGCAGTGGGCGACCACGTGTTTGTGAAAATAGCACCTATGAAGGGTGTTATGTGCTTTGGCAAGAGAGGCAAGCTTAGTCCGAGATTTATTGGTCCGTTCGAGATTTTGGAGAGGATTGGGACACTAGCTTATAGAGTGGCACTGCCACCCGTACTTTCTGGAGTTCACAATGTGTTCCACATATCGATGCTGCGGAAGTACATGTCGAATCCGTCGCATGTGCTTAATTATGAACCTCTTCAACTAACTCCAAACATGACATATGAGGAAAGACCTGTCCAGATTCTGGCTAAACAAGAAAGACGATTGCGAAACAAAGTCATTCCAATGGTCAAGGTCAAGTGGCTGAATCACTCGGAAGAGGAAGCTACTTGGGAAACCGAGAGGGACTTGAAAGGTCGCTATCTGGAGTTATTCGGTAAGTTCTAATTTCGAGGACGAAATTTTATTTAAGGGGGGAAGAATAGTAAGGTCCAAAAATAAGACGACGTAATCCAACTGCATGCAAATCTAGGGAATACGAAAAATGAGTAATTAACTTATTTTAATTGCTAATTAATTATGTGACTTACTTGTTTACTTGCTAAATGAGATTTAATTGTCATCATGCATAAAATGATATTTAAAGGATATTCAATTGACGATCGAGGAACGGGGACCGTGGGCTGAAGAAAATGTAAAATATTTTTATTAAATGATTATTTTTAATTAGTTAAAAGATGGTCGATATTTTTAAGCATTTTTGAAAAAATAAGTGGTCTTGAGATGATTTTATACGCCGGGACGTGGATTTTATCGGTGTTGATTTTTCAAACAAAAATCGAGCTTTTTAGCAATCCGGCTAGTAAATTCAAATTTTTATTAAAAGAAAACTTTACTATCTTTTTAGTTAAATCCTAATTTAATTAATTGGGCTTTAATTTATGGCTTAATAGGCCTTAAGCCTAATTAATAATTGGTTAGCATATAAAATCAATTAAACGCTATGCTAATCACTCACTTTTCACGCCCCACACACACTCAGACGCCGCACAAGAGATTCAAAAAAAAATAAATCTCTCCTCGGCAGGAGGCTTCAGCCGTGAGGAGAGCAACTTTTCTCCTTCAAAGTTTTAAGAGTTCCAAGCTCCGGTTCTCCCCATTCTTCGTCGTCAACGATAATCCGAGCGTAAAATACGCAAAGGCACACCTTAATCTCCTTTTCTCATCCATCATGTCATATTATTGTTTGATTTATGTATGCATGAAACTATGATTTTATTTTCAAAGGAATCTCGGCTGTGGCATGAATAAACCGAAGACTTGCTGTTTGGGCCCTTGTATTTTTTGTTCACGTAAATTGCTATGCCATCGTGATGCTTGTTTCATGATTAAACTAAGGGGCTGTCATGACCTAGGTAATATTAAGGGAGGGTTTTGCATGTTCTAGACACACACACCCCACGTAATATGCAACACCATCAAAAGAAAAAGGAACAAGATTCACGCATGCAGAAAAACAGATTATTGAATCGAAAACTTGTTGTCATGGGGTTTGCTTTTGGGTTCCCTGTCCAGGGGCTGCCTTGGCTTCTTCATGGGCCAGGACAGCGGCTAGGGACTTGGTTGAGTCTAGGACAGAGTCCTAGCCACGCTAGGACTCAAGAGGGAAGGCTGCAAAGAGTCCTTCGCAAGAAGGACTCTAGCCGAGAGGCAGGACTGCAAGTGTGCAGTCTTGCGTGCTTCGTGGTGTAGGGATGTCAGGTGCTAGGGTTGTGGGTTAGTGTAGGGTGACTCTTTAAGGTCCTAGGAAGGTGTTCAGGAAGTTGGTTCGGGGGAAGAGTCGTCGGGTATGGTGCTAAGGACACAAAACATAAGACCACGCAACCTGCTGCTCTCGGCCAGCATATGGTAAGCCGTTGATTGCTTCGTTTTTTTTATTTTAGGTGTTTTATTGACAAATTAGTGTCCAGTAGGTAACTTTAACATGTTAGGCACCTTTTGATTTGATATGGTTCGGGGGTAACTCGATAAAATTAAGAGATGTCTCGGGGTCGAAGTTTAGGTGTCAAATTGAGTTCTAAAACAAAGAAAAATAGGAAAACGACTCACGGGGGTCGAGTCATGATCCATAAGGGCTAAAATAATATAAAAAGACTAAATTTAGAATTTAGGAATTTTATATTAAAGTTTGGTATTTTTCGGGATTAAAACACCGTTAAAATAATTAAGAAAAGATAATTGAAAAAGTATAACATTAAGCCAATTAAAATTACGAAAAAATTCACGTAAGCTTAAATAATTATTTGGGACATGTTAGAGTCATGCAATCAAGAAAATAATCGAAAACGTAAAATGTCGAAGCCAGGGGTAAAATGGTCATTTTACACCGAGAAATTAGTAATGGTCATGGCAGTGCCCGAAATGTTTTTTTTATGTTATTATGATGATTTTGACATGTTTATGAGTTTCCCATGATTAAATTACGATTTTTAAATGTCTAAAGAATGCTCATGATTTAAGAAGACATTTAAAATACATGTTGCATGCTTGAGTTCAAAATGAAAAATGTTATGTTATGCATGATTTTTATAAAGTGATGTGAATGAAAAGTGTTGAAGGATGTGAAGTGATTGTGACTAGTTCGTTAATGGTGGCGATATCGTGAGGGTGATGGTCCCAGTGGGAGCCCGACGATCGTGTTTCCATTATTGCGAACAAGAGGTTAAGAGGTTATGAGGTTTGAGGTTAGGATAGGAATGTCGTGAGGGGAAAGCCCATTGGGAGCCCCGACGATCGTATTTCTATTCGATTCATGTTAGGCCAGGGCCCAGTTGACCGGTGAGAGTGTTGCTGGTGTCCCCCCCCCCCCCGCCCAGTACTGTGGTTATATTTCTGATGGATCCATCGAGAGGTCATGTCATGAGAGGAAAGTCACAATTAACGATCTGAATTCAACAAAGGATAAAGAAAGAGGAAAATGTTATGTCAAAAGGATTTTTATGTCATGTTGAGGAAAATGTTAAAGTTGATGCATATCATGAAATGTTATTTTCACTTAAAAGTATTTTTACTGTTATATGTTGACTGTATTATGTATTACTCGTTATCAAGATTATGGTGTGTTGAGTCTTTAGACTCACTAGGTGTGATGGATGCAGATGTTGATGTGGGAGTACTTGACGGATGATCTAGACTGGACTGAAGGTGCACACAACCCGAGGACCAGCGCTACATTTTCCGCATTTTGATTTAAGTTTTATGTTAAAGATTTTTAAGATTTTTAATTATGCTTTTGAGAGATTTTTGAGAGTTTATTATGGGCTATACTTTCAACGTTTATTGCTTTTTAGGTTTGGTAAAACGTTATACAATTTCTGGTTGACAATTTCCTTTAAATTTTCAAATACTAGTTAGACGATTTAATTTAAAATGGTGCAAGATTATTTTTATGGGCACGTGCATGCAATGACCGAAAATGTGAGAGTTTTAAAAAAAAAATTCTAGTACTTTTTAAAGCAATAAAAAGATGAGGACGTTTCAACAACAGCCGGATAACTCCGGTGAGAAATACATCCCAGTATAAATAAACAAAACATTCAATCATATAAAAAATTTAAAAGCATGTAACAGATATCAGTAACATGTATCACAATCTGAAACATAACCAATATAAAATCGTCAATCAGACTCGTGACTCCACGTCTCAGACTAGACTCAATCCTAGTCTCGGGATCTCGGTTTCCAGACGTTGGAATTCCATATTGAATATCAGTAATAGAAGAAACTCCAATTCTATTCAACATCGTTATAACCAAACATCCGGTGCCTTGACCTATCCGTCACAGTCTTTGGCACTTTCGCCAAATCACTATCCTGTGACAATGTGCAATGTGCTAGTGATGATTCCATCACTATCGGCACCTATGTCACAAGATCAATCGTCTAATACTCGTCTAATACATGCTTTCTATAAATCAATAGAACAAGCATATCAATTCAAATCAATGCACATAATAACAATAAGTATGTGATTTAAGGAAACTCAAGTATATCATACTCGAGTCGTTCTCCCGGTACCACATTGACTTATACCTTTCTTTTATTGCAGTTCTGACAACGTTCAAGTCTGGACTTCGAAGTATGTCAATACTCAATCTGGCAATGACAATATCAAGAATTACAATATCAATATACTGCTCAAATCAATACCGAATCTGATCAATCTGAATCTAACTCAAAATCACGGCATAACGGAACAATCTGAATATACCGAGCAATACCAATCAATACGTATCAATTCTTGCAACTCAAAATCGATAACAACCCCAATTTGATATCAAATCTCAATCAGAAATTCATAACAATTTCCTATGGTATTCGTTCTTCAATCCGGTTTCGATTATACGATGTCTAACATGTCAAGAACATCATATATGAATCATATCCGATTCTGGCAATATCATAATTTCAAATCATAGTAGAAATCAATAAAACTTACGTCCAGTTGTAGCCTGCGTCGATAGGAACACAGTACTAAAGTCGGATTGAAAATCAGACGGACGGATTTTGCATCAATCAAAATTCTATATCAAGCACTTGATTTCCCTCAAAACTCTCGCTTTCCTTACTCTGAAAGTTGGGATGGAAGAATGGAATAATTCTACAGATTATATTGCATGGTGAGGCCAAGTGGCTCATTCCTTCACGCTGCACGTCTCGCGCATATGCGCAACATATCTCGGCGCATATGCGCGAGACAATATGTCTCGGCGCGTAGCATCGCGGCATATCACTTTCTGGAAATGGCATCTTGGCTACTAGACGCCCCGCGCATATGCGCGCCTTGACGCGGCGCACATGTGCCAACTCATATGGACTCGACAATTACCAATATACCTCCTCGCGCATATGCTCGCCCTTTCTTGCGCATATGCCCGTCCTTTCTCGCGCATATGCGCGAGGTCCTCTGCCTGCCTCGCGCATATGCGCGAGAGGTACTGTCCTCACACGCACATCATCACATGTAATCTCATTTCGTGTCTCGGAACGATCCTTCATAATCATATCAATTCATTAATCAATAATTACAGATTAACAGAATAAAATCTCGGGCTACAATACCTTTATTGTAGCCATGAGCCGTAGCCTAACATTACAAGCCTACAAGACTTATTGACTTTGTCACATTTATCCAATATACTAGTGGAGAAAAGCTGTTCAAGTCAAGCATATGGATACCTGAAAAACATTTTCAACACGTATAAACTTTAATCACTTGCTTGCAAGCATCTCATTGTGTGATTTCATCTTTAGCATAATTGTGTTGACTATCTTTCGAGCCAAATAATCACGGATAAAGTCCTATTTGATCTATGATGTGAATTTGTATTTTAATGAAGTGTGAGTTGCACTGAGCTGATGATTTCTTGATTCTGTAAGGCGAATAAGTATTACAACTCTATTTGAGCATTCGATTGGGTAAATGAACATTGAAATATCAGACACGCACGTGACTCTTGGGAAATCGTGAATCACATGAAATTAGATACGTCGGAGGCCAATATCACTTTTTGCATATCCATGACTATAGTCGTTAGCGTTATTTTTTCTTAATTATTTGCTTTTATTTTATTTTGCTCGGGGCTAGCAAAAGTTCAAATTTGGGGGGGGGGGGGGGGCCCAGAAACAGCATGACGAGCAGAGGTGGGCGCACGGCCGCTCCATTTCACGCGCAGCCGCGCGCGCACAAATGAAGCACGAAGACAAGATGCGCGCGGGTACCAGAGGCGTGCGTACACGCGCACGCCCAGATACAACATGAAGACTCGAGAGCAGCGCGCGGTCGCGCCACTTCACGCGCAACCACGCGCGCGCTGACATGAGCCACCAGGCAAAAGCTCGCGCGCGACCGTGCAACTTCATGCGCAACCGTGCGTGCAACGTCCAGAAAAGTTATAAAATGCGCGCCGTTAGGTCAGAATTGAGGGAGCAGCCATCATTGGAGAAAAGCACGAGAAATCGGAGCGCATACACGAGACGAATATTCAGAGTGCGAAGAACAGTCACAAATACGAAGAACAATGGATCTAGGGACGGAGACGACACTTTGGATTTATTATCTTTTCCTTCGCTTTCTATATTCTACTGTGTAGCGATGTCTAGAACTATGAATATGTCTTGTTTTCGCTTGGATTTTGTGATGAACTAAATTTTCATTCTAGAGAATGATGTAGCTTTGTGGATACAATAATTTGATGTGGTTATTTTATATGATTGAATTCCATTTTATATTTAATTGTGTTTCTCTGTGTTTATTTCTCTGCAATTTACTGGCCATAATTTGTTTTTTTTATTAATTCTATAACTCGGGAGAGGGACTAGGATTATAGATCATTAGAGACACATCGTTGAATGTTTATATCGTTCGGAAGGCGTATAAATTTAGCAATGCTTAGGTAAGAACAAACGTTTGCATTTATCAACTAAACTTAGATTTTATTAGGAATAATTCAATCGAAGTTTGATTGATATAATTTATTCGTCACTTGGGAAAGGGGGAATAAATAATTAAGTGTTCTTGGCCATTAAATATTTGGAATTCAGGAATATAAATTTAACTGGGAATAATTGTCGTGGAAACTTGGTGAAATCATTTTTCTAGATATCTTCTCTAATTGTTATTCTTCAATTCGTTGATTAGATTAATCATTTGTTTTCAATTAATTTGTTCAAACAAACCAATCTGGTTATTGATTTTTCTAGATAAAGTCTTGACTTTTTTAATTACAAACATTGATATATATTGATTTACACTCTTTGTGGGATCGACACTTGCACTCATAAATTCATTTTATTATAACTTGATGTCGTGCGCTTGCGAGCCATTAAGAAAACACGCAACACCCCTACTTGGCCCTCTTTGCAGAAATTGTTGTCACGCTGTTACCTTGATTTGTTAATCTCTTGCTCATCCTATTATACCATTAAAGCTTTATAAACTATCTAACAATAATCATCATCCTTCGATATTCGCAGATCACACTTAATTTATGACGTAGCCCACGAAGAAAATGCTCTCCTTCTTCAACATTGTTTTGGGCTGTGTGTGGCACGTACAGAATACCCTCTTCAAGTTCCTGAATGTATTTATCCATTGACATATTGTCTTGTTTAAAATCTAGGAAGTCCTTTGCCTTTTTTGCTCGTATACCTTTACTAAAATACTTTTTGAAGAATGCAGTTTTAAATTATTCTCAGGTAAGTTGTTCTACCCTCATCGAGATTCTAACACCTTCCCACCATATTCTTGCATGTCGAGTCAAAAAGAAAATGGCACAACTTATAACTCTTTCAGCGTTTATGTGTAGATAAGAGAAAACAGATTCAAGAGATTTTATCCATCCTATGGTATGGTAGGATTTGTCCCCCAGTGAACAACAGTGGATTCTTAGCACGAAACCTATCATAGACTCCGGTAGTTTGTTGATCATGACGTAATAGGGCCACAAATAGAGCTTGGACTTATTCTTGGGATGCTCTCTGCATATCTAACATCTTCTCTTCATGGCTCTTAGTTTTTTGGTGCAATAACTAAGTAAGGTTATACTCTATTTGAGCACCACTACCGTCACCAACATGTATTTCACGATTTTCATCTCATTCATGTGCCCCTCGACGACTCTCACCCTCAGTTTCTTTACGTTTTGGTGGCAATATATAATCCCAAATATAACTCACATCCATTAACTAAAAGGGAACTAGGGAATAGTAGATGTAGTTATATTTTTGTCGAGTTCCCGAAGCATGGATATATCCTCGTGACTTTCCTGTCCAAGAACCTGTGGCTTTGATACAATATAATTGTGATGCCGTATTCATGCACACATGGTTCATACCTCATATTATATAACAAAAAAATTCCGAAGATATACATATTCCCATTTTGAAGTGAGCTTAGACTTAAAGGGATGCTTTCAAAGGCTAAAAGGAAAATGTGATATAAAAGATTTAAATTGGTTTATAAAATTTCGACTGCATTTCCCTGTAAATAGAACCTATCAAAAAATAAAATCAAGCTTCAGTTGAAAAAAAAACGATAACGTTTCAATTAAATACCAGACACATATATTGGTGTAGTATGTGAATTAAGTTATGGTTTCAATGGATTTGAGGTCAAATACTTCTTTAATGGTTGAGCTTGGGGTCTTGGTGTTTCAATTAAATTGTTTCTTAGTTTGAGTCCAAATAGTGGTGAATATATATATATATATATATATATATATATATATATATATATTATTTTCACCTCGTGGTGAGATAGAAGAAGAGAAAGCACTCCTATGGATGTCGTTGAGGAAGTCAGTGACGATGGAGACATGATATACTAGGCTAGACTAATACTATGATTGTAATGAAAATATGTTATGAAAAGCAAGGAGTGTAAAATTTCCATTTTAAATAAAAACTTGATTATTATCATTATATTAAAATAAAAGCTTGTTTCAATAAATTTGAACCAATTAAGTATTTTATAAACCTACCAGTTAAACTATTTTTCACTCTTCTTAGGTATAGTAAATGGATGCCCAAGCTATCACATCCGAAATTCAAGGTCGACGTAGGACCAAGGATGTAGCATATGAGGAACTGAGGGAAAGAAACACAAGCTAGAAAGAGAGAACTATCAGTTGTACGGAAACAACATATGATTAGAAGATGACCTTTATCAAGCTCTAGACTGAGAGAAGAAGTTTCGTGATGAAGTCAGGCACTATGATGCTTTGCATCTCGGAGAAGAACATTATCATGATATCATGAATAAAAAATTGGACGAATCCCAAGAAGGATAATTGTACTCAAGAATCAAGAAGATAAGCTTAACAAGACAACTTACCAGCTCCAAGTGAAGATAGAAGAACATGAATTCAATGAGGCTGTAAATAAGTTGACAATACAAGAGCTTCAGTATAAAGTAAATTCTCTAAACGAATACAACATATTCATGGAATCTATATAGATCAACTGAAAAATGATACGATCAATTTGGAAGATCTCTAGAAGGAGCTCGAAGGAAACTTCGAGGAAAATCCAGTGGAAGAGGAAGTTGTTGGTGATATAGGAGATGGAGAAGTCTTGGATGATTAAGATAGAACCATAGGATAAGAATCAATTGTATTAGGGTCAATTGAACCATTCAATTTTTCTATCAAAAGATATGATTGTATGCATTTTGAAAATTAATTGGTTATGCCTTACTCGCCCTCAAATTTTTTAAGACCATAAAATTTCCATCAAATATGTTCAAAAAACTTTATAATTATAAGAAATGGTTGGCAGACCAACAAGGAACAATCGTAACCCACGCTACAACAAAAACAGTGAAAATTAAAACTCAAACCCACCTCCATCTCCAACTCCACCACCTAAGTTTAACCTTATCCAATAAGACAAGATGGCTATGCAACCATTGCGGCCGCGATGTAACAGGTGTTTAAGAGAAGCCGTATGATTATATAAAATACTCAGATATTGGAATAACCTGATCTGATACAAATTGTTATGATAAAAAAATTAGAGGAGGTTAATAATCACTTTAAAATATTAAGACAGATTTTGCAAACTTAAATTGTGTGAGGATCTCAAGTGAATTTCCTAGTCAAACTAATTACATATCAGTGCATAAATATCTCAATATATAAAGTGAAAAAGATATACTCAGATATAATCATATCAAGTAAGTAAATGATCGAAAGTAAGTAGAGATGAGAGTTTGCTTATGGAACTTCGAATGTTAAGCTTTTACATCTCCCTTCTTTCAGTTTCTAGAAGGATTCCTCCATAAGATTTAATTGATACATGTTTTGTGCAAAACCACTTCAACTCGGTTCATCCACCCTATTGAGCTGAAACTCCTAGTGATTATTCAAACAACTTAATATGCTCAGAAACACTTTTTAGACAATTACGAAGATTTTTTCAATGTAGTCTAGCTCATGTAATTAAAAGATATGTTAAAATAAAAGTGCACAAAGCGTCCTTGAACGATCTGATATACCTTTTTAGCTTGTGCAATTCAGCTTGAGATAAGATTTTGAGTGATGTTGATGATCAATAATATGATAGATTTAGAATTGTCGTTCTTTATATTTATGATGAATTCCCTTTTTATAGAGTTGATCTCACGTTCGTAAATATGGATAATACTCACAGTCGTACTGGATCCCCAAAAATTATACAGAGAATGTCACATTTCTTACTGATAGGATCGATTAGGTGGGTAATCGTTGAGCTACAATAGCTCGGTTCTTGAAATATTGAACACTAATAGATTAAATCGAGTTTGGTGTTCAAACTAATCGAAGGATACTCAAAATAATCCTTCGTAGAAACCAATTAAATATTTTGTAAAGCAATTAAAAATTATGCAAGTTGAATGAGTAAAAATATTTTGGTTGAAGCATTTTATCAAACACTTGGTATGCAATATTTTATTTGATGGACACATAAAATACTTCAACAATTCATTTTTAAAACTATAGACAGTGATAAGTAAATGCAATAAAAAAATAGACACGAATTTATTTATGGATGTTTAGAGACTTCAAATGCTCCTACGACACCCCTTCTTTCCCTTGAGAAGGATTCACTAGTAGAATTTGATTTATACAATTCTTTGTACAAAACAACTCAGCTAGGACTTACCCACTGCCTAAACCGAACTCCTAGCACTCAAGTTTGTAGGCAACACCTCACAATCAACATATTGTTTGTTGGAAACTAAATTCCGTCGTTTGACAAAATATGAACCAACTGAAAATACGAAGCAACTGATCGAGTAAAACTGAACTCAGCAACTGATCGAGTAAAACTGAACTCAGCAACTGATCGAGTAAACTGAACTCAGCAACCGATCGAGTAAACTGAACTCAGCAACTGAATCTAGTAAACCAATCTATGCAACTGAAACGCAATTCAGTTATTCTCCTCGTCGACTGACAGATAATACACTGAGCCGTATGCCTTTAAGCTAAGCATCCTTCAAACATGTCTCGGGAAATAACATTCAACCGACAAAGAGACATAGAAGATTGTTACTGAATATGAAACATCGCACTTCAATCAATACAGCTTAGAAAAACGCACTGCAGTTAAGACGCCGCATTACAATAAATGAAGCAAACAATTACCAAGGAATGATGAAGTGGCAATCAACGGATACAAAGATTCAAATATATCTCAAGTTACCGTTGGAAGGGAAGCTTATAAAAATGACAGAAGAACAGCTGAATAACAACGAGATTACATCATTCAAAGCTTGCTGTTATTCTGCCAAAATCTTAGCTCACTCTTACTTGATTTATTCGTACCAGTCAAGGCTACAATTTGAGCTCACCAGCACTTTGTAATAATCGGCAAATTCGATAGTGCTAAGATCAGTTACGCACTGAGAACATATTGTAATACTAAGAGTTTCAGTTTTTGGCAGTGATAAGTCCAAACTGAAGTGGGTCAGTACAAATCTTGTATTCGATCAAAGTCTTTTAGTGGAAATCCTATCCTTGAGATAGAAGGGGTGACGTAGGAGTAATTGAAATCTCCGAACATCCAGAAACAATCCTTGCGTATTTTATTTCAGTTTTGTATTCTATCTTTCAGTCAGTTAGTTTCCGCAACTACTTCAGTTTAACTAATTGTCATTGACCAACAAGATTCCGAGAATCAGTTTGTCACCAAACTGAACTCAAAATTCGAAAAGATCAGTTTTAATTGTGAGTGTTTATTCAACCCCCCCTTCTAAACACTCTTGATACATCAATCGATCCTATCAAGTGGTATCAGATCGGGTGAATCTTGTTCTTGAATAATTTTGATCTATAAACTAGCTAGCTGACTTCATTCAACAAAATTCCTATGTTCTCAAGAGAAGAATTTGATGATTGGAAAATCAGAATGCAGGCTCATTTAGCTGCACAAGATGATGACATGTGGTATGTCATAACTGATGGACTCATGAAGATTCTGAAAACAAACACAGCAGTTGCCATAACAGAAGGGGCGTCACAAAGAATAGAAAAGTCCAGAGATGAATGGACAACAGAAGATAAAAGAAAAAAAAAATCTTGATAATGTGGCTAAAGACATTCTGTACAAAACGCTGTACAAAGTAACCTTCAGCAAAATAAAGATGTGTAAGACAGCCAAATAAATTCGGGAAAAGCTGATCCAGCTGTGTGAAGGAAATGATCAAACCAAAGAAAATAAACTCTCTGTTGCTGTTCAAATGATTGATAACATCAAAATGAAAGCAGGAGAATCAATGCACGAGTATGATGAAAGAGTAAGCAGTATCGTCAATGAGTTAAATGTACTTGGAAAAGTGTATACCAACAAAGAGATAACACTAAAGGTAATGAGAGGTCTTCTCAAGGAATGGGATGTCAAGACCATGGACATGAGGGAGTCCAAAGATCTGAACCAAATTGAACTTCATGATCTGTTTGCTGATTTAAAGGCTTATGAATTTGAGCTACAAACCAGAGAAGGAGAACCATCTACCCCTGCAGCCACAACTGCTCTAGCAGCCGTCAGAACAGAACCAATCAGTTCAGTCGAGAAATCTGCTGATCAGTTGAGCAATGATGCTATGTCTTTGTTCATCAAAAAATTTGGAAGGTTCATGAGAAAGAATCAAGGAAACTTTCAGAAGCCATACCCAAGGAACAACTCCAAAGATGAATCAAATGCCTGCTACAACTGTGGCAAATCAGGGCACTTTATTGCTGATTGTCCTATACCCAAGAAGAACAGTCAGGGATCAACTGATAGAAGAAAAAAATCATATGAACACAAAAGAAGACCCAAGGAAGATAAGAAGTCCTTCAGAAAGAAACACGAGGTATTCTTAGCTGAAAAAAATAAATCTAAATGGGCAGAAACTGATAGTGAGGAGTCAGAACCAGAAAGCTCATGCAGCTCTAGTGATGATGAGGAAGTCAAGTGTTTCATGGCTAATGATGCAGAAGAAGAATCATCTAGCCAACATGTATTTGATTTCAGCTCAACTGATTTCACACGAGAAGAACTCATTCTAACACTACATGACATGGTAAATGAATATCAAAAGCTTGCATCATCATTTGAAAAAATCAAAGCAAAGCAAACTGCTCCCACAGACAATAAAACCAAAACTGATGAATCAGTTGATGGGTTGAGTCTAAAAAGGGAACTTGCTGAGTTAAAAGCAGAGAGAGACAAAAATCAGTCATTAATCCAGAAGTTGATTCTTGAAAACTCAAAATAGACTGAGCTCATTCAGTCTTGGAACAAGTCATCTACTGCACTGAATGAGTTGCAGAATTCACAAAAATCAGTTTCTGATAAAACTGGTTTAGGATTCAACACTCAAGGAGAAATGAATCCAAATTACACTCAACCAAAGCTAAAAATAGACAAAGGGAAATACGTTCACTTTGTCAAAGCAACAGTGCTACAAGAACAAATTGTGCCCAATAAACTGATTGAGCAACCTACTAAGAATATGAGTAAGGCTAGAAGATATGGGATTGGTTATAGTAAAAAATTCTCAACTAATTCACAAAGTCAGTCATCAAAGAGGTTTCACAAGAACTATTCAAATAGCTATTTCAGTTATTATAACTGCAAGCCAGTTCAGAAGATATATAGACTGAACAATCAGTTGAATAAAACTAAAACACATATTATATCATCTGTATACTACACACCAAGCACACAAAAGCCGAGAAAAACCATTTGGAATACAACTACTTGAAAGTCTGTTAGACTAATCCAAGTATGGGTTCCTAACGGACTAATCAGTTCAGGACCCAAATAGATATGAGTACCAAGTTATATTATGTGTGTGATTGCAGGTAACAGGTACAAACAAAAATTCAAGATGGTATTTGGACAGTGGATGTTCGCGACATATGACAGGAGATGCAAGTGCGTTATCTCAACTGATCAAATACAGTGGTCCAAACATTAGTTTCGGGGACAATTCCAAAGGTAGAACTTTGGGTAAGGGTAAGCTTATCCATGGTAACTTTACTTTTAAAGATGTTCTATTAGTAGAAAACCTGAAGTATAACTTGATTAGCATCAGTCAGTTATGCGACAGTGGATTCTTAGTACAATTTAACAAAAACTCATGTAACTTCAACTGATGAAATCATACTAACTGGCAAACGTTATGGAAACACATATAAAGTCAATTGGAATGATCAAACTTATGCACCAGTTTGTTTTATTGCTTCCAAATCATCTAAAACTGGTTGTGGCATAAGAGATTAAATCATTTAAACTTTAAAACCATTGCCTATCTGAGTAAACATGAACTTGTAACTGGTTTGCCCAAGATAGACTTTTCAAAAGAAAAAATTTGCTCAGCATGTCAGTTTGGAAAATAAGTAAAATCTTCTTTTAAAAACAAGGGTCGTAAATCTTCTTCCCGTTGCTTAGAGCTGTTACATTTGGATCTATTTGGTCCAATGTAGCTGACAGAAGAAATCGAACTCTTAAAGAAGCTGCTAGAACGATGCTTGCTGATTCTAGTATTTCTAAAAGATTTTGGGCAGAGGCAGTAAACACTGCGTGTTACACTCAGAACAGATCAATGAGTAATAAAATCATATGAAAACACCATATGAGATCTGGCATGGAAGAAAAGCATAATTACTTATTTCAAAATATTCGGGTGCAGATGTTTTATTCTTGATAATGGTAAAAATTATTTAAAAACGTTTGATGCTGAATCTGCACAAGGAATATTTCTTGGATATTCATCAGTTAGTATAGCTTATAGAGTCTTCAACAAGAAAATCCTAAATGTTGAAGAATCTGCTCATGTTGATTTCGATGAAACTGAACTAACTTATAAGCCAACTGATCAAGTTGAGCTAGTTGATCGATTTACAGATATCAGTTTGGAGGAAAATGATGAAGGAGACAATCATATAAATCAAAACAACCTCCAAACACCTGAACCAGAAGTGTTAGATCAATCAGCTGAACCAGAAGCCATTCCTAATAATCAGTTGATAGAGAAAACTGATGACATTCAGTTACCAACTGAATAAATTACTGATACAACAAATACTGAGTACAGATGGAGAAAATCACATCCACCTGAATTGGTAATAGGAAATCCATCTGATCCAGTAAGAACTCGCAATCAATTGCTAAATTTATTTATCTATTCAGCTTTTGTTTCACAACTAGAACCGAAGAAAACTGATGAAGCTCTTGTTGATTCTAACTGGGTAAATGCAATGCAAGAAGAGCTAAATTAGTTCACTCATAACAATGTCTGGAACTTAGTTCCAAGACCAATTTCAAAAACTATTATATGTACAAAATGGGTGTACAGGAACAAACTGAATGAGGATGGTTCAGTTGTGCGCAATAAAGCGAGACTAGTAGCACAAGGATATAGGCAAGAAGAAAGAATTGATTATGATGAAACATATGCACCAGTTGCAAGACTGGAAGTTATCAGAATATTCCTTGCATATGCTTCATTCAAGAACTTCAAAGTCTATCAAATGGATGTCAAGAGTGCATTCCTGAACGGTCAACTACAAGAGGAAGTATATGTTGAACAACCCCCAAGCTTTGTAAATCACAACTTTCCTGATCATGTATATCATTTAAACAAAGCTTTATATTGTCTTAAACAAGATCCTAGAGCTTGGTACGAAACTCTTTCAAAACTTCTAACTGATCATAATTTTTCTGTTGGATCAGTTGATAAGACCTTGTTCAAATTTTCCAAGAATAATCACATTTTACTTGTTCAAATTTATGTTGATGATATCATATTTGGGTCAACTAATCCCAAATTATGCGAGAAATTTGCTAAGTTGATGCAGGAAAAGTTCGAAATGAGCATGATGGGTGAACTGACATTCTTTCTTGGACTGCAAGTGAAGAAACTGGATACTGGTACATTCATCAGTCAGACTAAATATACAAAGGAGCTGCTAAAGAAATTTGGCATGGAGTCATGTTCAGCTGCAAATACTCCCATGAGTTCATCAGTAAAATTGGACACTGATCAAGGGGGAATATCAGTTGAGGCGACATTATATCGAGGTTTAATAGGCTCATTGTTGTATCTAACTGCCAGTCGCCCTGATATTGTATTTGCTGTTTGTATGTGTGCTAGATTTCAAGCAAATTCTAAGCAATCACATTTCTCAGCTGCTAAAAGAATTTTGAAATATCTTAAGGGTACACAAAATGTTGGGTTATGGTATTCTAAAGACTCATCTTTTAATTTAGTTGGCTATTCAGATGCAGATTATGCAGGATGTAAACTTGATCGAAAAAGCACAAGTGGATCATGTCAGTTTCTTGGAAACAGACTGATCTCCTGGTTCAGCAAAAAGCAGACATCCATAGCTACCTCAACAACTGAAGCAGAATATATTTCTGCTGGTAGTTATTGTGCACAACTGATCTGGATCCAGCAACAAGTGAGAGATTATGGAGTAATTACAAATGAATCGCCCATATTTTGTGACAATACAAGCACAATCGCCATCACTTATATCCCAGTTATTCACTCAAGGACCAAGCATATAGATGTCAGGCATCACTTCATTAGAGATCGTGCTTTGAAGAAGGACATTAGACTGGAGTATATCTCAACTGAGCAACAAGCAGCTGATATCTTAATCAAACCACTACCCGAGACTAAGTTTTCTCACTTTCGCAATATTCTTGGTTTAATTGACCTGTCTTAAAATTATTCTTGATGTTGTTTTACTAGTAAAATTATTTTCAGAAAATAAGAACACAACAACAAATAAAAAAATGTTACTTTATTAAGAATAAAATCGTTTCCATCTTACAAAAGAAATCTCGGAACCAACTGAATCTTGCCATTCTCTAATCCAATCATTCAACTCATACATTCGGATTCTAGAAAATGATTCAGTTGTAGAAATCTTCTCAATCACATTGTTGGAAACTAAATTCTGGAGTTTGACAAAAACATAAATCAATCGATTAAATCATCTAATACGCAAAAGCAGATTCGGCAACTGGACTTATCAACTGAAATCAGTTAACGCAAACTGATCAGTTGAGAACTGATCAGTTAAAACATTCAGCCGAAAATATTAAAATCTCTCAACTGAAGATACCTCGGGAAAGATCATATCAGCAACTGAATATGGAAAGTCGCACCTCGATCACTACGGCATAGAACAATGTGTTTCGGCTATTGCATTTAAGACGCCGTATCACAATCAATGAAGAGAACATTGCCCAAAGAAATATTGAAGAAGCAATCAACGGATACATAAATTGAAAGCTACCGTTGAAAGACAAGTCTATAAATATGACTAAAGAGCAGTTGAACACAACAACGATCTATCAAGCTCAAACTTGCTATTACTCTGTCAAAATCTCAGCTCACTCTTATTAGACTTATTCGTAGCAATCAAGGCTACAAATTGAGCAAACTAGCACTCTGTAATATTGATAATTCAACAAGTGCTAAAGTTCAGTTACTTACAGAGATCATTGTATTATACTAAGAGTTTCAGTTTAGGCAATAGATAAGTCCTGACAGAAGTGGGTCTGTACAAGTGTTGTACTCGATAAAAGTCTTTTAGTGAATATCCTATCCTTGAGATAGAAGGGGTGACGTAGGAGTTATTCAAATCTCCGAACAACCAGAAACATATTGTGTTGTCTTTACTGCAGCCTTTCTTTTCAGTTAGATATTCTATCTTTCAATCAGTTTATTTTCCGCAACTGCTTATTCAGTTTAACTGATTGTTATTGACCGACGGGATATTTAGTTCAGTTTGTAATGAAACTGAATTACCTTTTTCAAAAAACTTTTAAATTCATAGGAGTGTTTATTCAACCCCCCTTTCTAAACACTCCTTAGTCAATAACCGATCCTATCAAGTGGTATCAGAGCAAGACATATCCTATCAAAGACTATCTATACTCAATCTGATCACTATGTCCTCATTCAATAAGATTCCTATGTTCTCCAGAGAAGATTTCGATGATTGGAAAATAAGAATGCAGGCTCATCTAGCTGCACAAGACGATGACATGTGGTACGTTATAACCGACGGACCCATGAAGATTTTGAAAGCAAACACAGCTGTTGCTATCACTGAAGGGGCACCTCACCGAATTGAAAAGCCCAGAGATGAGTGGACTACTGAGGACAAGAGAAAGGCAAATCTAGAAAATGTCGCAAAAGACATATTGTACAAGACACTGGACAAAGTAACGTTCAGTAAAATCAAAATGTGCAAAACCGCCAAAGAAATTTGGGAGAAGTTAATTTAACTTTGCGAAGGCAATGAACAAACCAAGGAAAACAAACTTTCAGTTGCTGTGCAGAAGTTCGACAACATCAGAATGAAGATTGGAGAAACAATGCACGAATATGATGAAAGAACCAGCTGTATCATCAACGAACTGAATGCACTTGGAAAAGTGTATACAAATAAAGAAGTAGCGTTGAAAGTAATCAGAGGACTTCCCAAAGAATGGGATGTCAAAACTATGGCAATGAGGGAATCAAAAGATCTGAACAAAGTTGAATTTCATGATTTATTTGCTGACCTGAAAGCATATGAGTTTGAACTTCAAACTCGAGAAGGGGAACCATCTACCCCAGCAGCAACTACTGCCTTAACTGCTGTTAGAAGTGAACCAACTAGTTCAGTTGAGAAAGCTGCTGATCAACTGAGCAATGATGCTATGTCACTATTCATTAAGAAATTTGGAAGATTCATGAAGAAAAATCAAGGAAATTTTCAGAAAAATTATCAAAGAAACAACTCTAGAGAGAGTCTAATGTATGTTACAATTGTGGCAAATCTGGTCACTTTATTGCTAACTGTCTCAAGCCGAAAAAGGACAATCAAGTTTCAACTGAAAGAAAGAAGAAAGTGTATGAGCATAAGAAGAGATCTAAGGACGACAAGAAGCCTTACAGAAAGAAACATGAAGTACTCCTAGCTGAAGATAGCAAAGCCAAATGGGCAGAAACTGACAGCGAAGAGTCAGAACCAGAAAGTTCTTACAGTTCTAGTGAGGATGAAGAAGAAGTAAAATGTTTGATGGCTGATAACATAGAAGATCAATCAAACTATCAGCAGGTATTTGATTTTAGTTCAACTGATTTTACAAGAGAAGAACTCATATCAACTCTTCATGACATGGTCAGTGAGTATCAAAAGCTTGCCTTATCATTTGAAAAAATCAGAGCAAAGCAAGATGATCCCAAAGACAATAAGACAAAAACTGATGAATCAGTTGATATGTTGAGTCTGAGAAGGGAGATTGCTGAACTCAGAAATGAAAGAAGCAGGGATCAATTAATGATTCAAAAATTGTTGCTTGAAAATTCAAAGCACAATGAGCTTATTCAGGCTTGGAACAAATCATCTAAAGCTTTAACTAATATACAGAATTCTCAGAAATCAGTTGAAGATAAAACTGGTTTAGGATTCTGTAGTAAAGATGATTCGTCTTCCCAAGATACTCAACCAAAACTGAATATGAACAAAGGCAAATATATTCACTTTGTAAAATCAGTTATGGTACAAGAACAAGCAGAGTCGAGTAAACTGATTGTACAGCCATCTCAGAATATGAATAAAGGAAAGAGATGTGGGATTGGGTATAATCCAAAAAGTAAGACTGACTCATGGAGTCAGCAACTAAAAACTCTTAGCAGAAAATATTCAAATGGCTACTCAAACTACTACAACAGTAAGCCAGTTCAGAAAAGATATCGGTTGAAAAATCAGTTGAAAAAGGGCAAAACACATGTTGTATCATCCACACACCATACACAAAGCACAAACGGACAAGGAAGGATCATGTGGAATACAGCAACAGGACGGTCAGTTAGACTGATTCAAGTTTGGATTCATAAAGGACTAATCAACTTTGGACCCAAATAAAAAGGGGTACCAAAATCTTATTTTGTGTTTAATTGCAGAAAGTAGGTACAAGCATTGGATCAATATGGTATTTTGATAGTGGATGTTCACGACGTATGACAGGAGATTCAAATTTATTATCTCAACTGGTCAAATACACTGGTCCAAACATCAGTTTTGGGGATAACTCCAAAGGTAAAACTGTGGGTAAGGGTAAGCTTATCCATGGTAACTTCACCATTAATGATGTTTTATTAGTCGAGAATCTTAAGTATAATCTGATAAGTATTAGTCAGTTATGCGATAATGGATTCTCAGTTCAGTTTGACAAACACTCCTGTTCAGTCAAAAACTCAACTGAAGAGATTATTCTAACTGGCAAAAGGTGTGGAAACACCTACAAAGTCAGCTGGAATGATCAACCTTATACACCAGTATGCTTTATTGCATCTAAATCATCTCAAAACTGGTTGCGGCATAAAAGGTTAAATCATTTAAATTTTAAATCCCTTGCCTATCTGAGTAAGCATGAACTTGTAACTGGTCTGCCCAAAATAAATTTTTCAAAAGAAAAACTTTGCTCAGCAAGTCAGTATGGAAAACAAGTACGATCCTCTTTCAAAAACAAAGGCTGTAAATCTTCATCCCGATGCTTAGAATTATTGCACATGGATCTCTTTGGTCCAATATGAGTCATGAGCTTAGGGGGAATGAAATACACCTTGGTGGTCGTAGATGACTTTTCAAGATTTACTTGGGTTATATTTCTCAAATCCAAAGACCATACGACTGCACAACTGATTAAACTCTTCAAAAGACTTTTAAATGAAAAATCAGTTGGAATTGATCGAATCAGATCTGATCGAGGAACTGAATTCATCAATCAAACACTTTCAAGCTTTTTAGAAAATACTGGAATCAAGCATGAGCTCTCAGCAGCAAGAACACCTCAGCAAAACGGTGTAGCTGAGAGAAGAAATCGGACTCTTAAAGAAGCTGCTAGAACGATGCTTGCTGATTCTGGTATTTCTCAAAGATTTTGGGCAGAAGCAGTAAACACTACATGCTATACTCAGAACAGATCGATGATTAATAAGAACCACATGAAAACACCATATGAGATCTGGCATGGAAGAAAAAGCATAATCACTTACTTCAAAATATTTGGCTGTAAATGCTTCATTCATGATAATGGTAAAAATTATTTAAAGGCTTTTGATGCAAGATCTGCAGAAGGAATTTTCCTTGGATATTCATCAGTTAGCATAGCTTACAGAGTATTTAATAAGAAAACCTTAAATGTTGAAGAATCTGCACATGTTGATTTTGATGAAACAGCACTAATTGATAAGCCAACTGATCAAGTTGAGCTAGCTGATCAATTTACAGATATCAGTCTGGAAGATGATGACTCAGACGAAAGTCGTAATAATCAAAATATCCTTCATACATCTGAACCTGAGATATTGGATCAACCAGCTGAATTAGAAGCAAATCTTGACAATCATTTAGTGGAGCAAACTAATGTGAATCAGTTAACAACTGAATTAGCTCCAACTGAAACTGAGAACATTCAGTTACCTAACGAAGAATTTGCTGACAGTGTAGCAACAAATGCTGAACTTAGATGGAAGAAATCACACTCTCCAGAACTGGTAATAGGTAACCCATCTGATCCAGTAAGAACAAGAAATCAGATGCTCAATCTATTTACTCATTCAGCTTTTGTACCTCAATTAGAACCAACAAAAACTGACGAAGCTCTTGCTGATCCGAATTGGATTAATGCAATGCAAGAAGAGCTAAATCAGTTCGTTCATAACAGTGTCTGGAACTTAGTTCCAAGACCAGCTTTTAAAACTGTTATAGGAACAAAATGGGTGTACAGAAACAAACTAAACGAAGATGGTTCAGTTGTGCGCAACAAAGCAAGGCTAGTGGCACAAGGATATAGACAAGAAGAATGAATTGATTATGATGAAACATATGCACCAGTTGCAAGACTGGAGGCAATCAGAATATTTCTTGCCTATGCATCCTTCAAGAACTTTAAAGTTTATCAAATGGATGTCAAAAGTGCATTCCTAAATGGCCAATTGCAGGAAGAAGTCTACGTTGAACAACCTCCAGGTTTTGTCGATCACAACTACCCTGATCATGTCTATTATTTGAACAAAGTGTTATATGGTCTCAAACAAGCTCCAAGAGCTTGGTATGAAACCCTTTCAAAATTCCTAACTGATCATGATTTTTCTGTTGGATCAGTTGATAAGACTTTGTTTAAATTTTCGAAAAATGATCATATCTTACTTGTTCAAATTTACGTTGATGACATTATTTTTGGGTCAACTAACCCCAAATTATGCAAGAAATTTTCCAAGTTAATGCAGGATAAGTTCGAGATGAGCATGATGGGTGAGCTGACATTCTTTCTTGGTTCACAAGTGAAGCAACTGGATTCAGGAACATTTATCAGTCAAACCAAATATACCAAGGAATTGCTGAAGAAATTTGGCATGGAATCTTGTTCAGCAGCAAGCACTCCAATGAGCTCATCAGTTAAATTAGACACTGATCAAGGGGGAATATCAGTTGAGACAACACTATACAGAGGTTTAATAGGTTCATTATTGTACCTAACTGCTAGTCGTCCTGATATTATGTTTGCTGTATGTATATGTGCAAGATTTCAAGCTAACCCTAAGCAATCACACTTTTCTGCTGCCAAACGTATCTTGAAATATCTTAAAGGCACGGAAAATGTTTGATTATGGTACTCTAAAGACTCATCTTCCAATTTAGTTGGCTATTCAGATGCAGATTATGCAGGATGCAAGCTTGATCGGAAAAGTACAAGTGGGTCATGTCTGTAATGCCCGGAAATTTAATCCTAGTAATCTGTAATTATTGATTTATAATTTGATATGATTACGAAAGGGTTAATCGGGACACGAAATAAGATTTTATAAGAAGGGCAAAATTGTTGGACAGAACTGGTGGAGCCCGAGCGGTAAGGAATGACCGCCCGAGCGCCAAAGTCCAACAGCAATTCGTCTCGGGCAGAAGAAGTGGCGCCCGGGCGGTAGTTTTTGACCGCCCGAGCGCCAAGCATGTTGAATCGAGGCAGAACCTCCCGCGCCCGGGCGGTAAGTTTTACCCGCCCGAGCGCCGAGCTCGCGCCCGAGCGGTAGATTTCCACCGCTCGAGCGCGAGACGTGTTGCGCGTAGAGTTCGCCATTTGCCCTAATGCATGTGCGAGCTATATATATATATATATATATATATATATATATATATATATATATATATATATATATATATATATATATATATATAGAAACATGCAAAGCTTTCCTCAGAAATCAGAATCGAGAGAAGAGGGTCGAGGAAAGTTGTTGAAAATCCTTACGCCTTTTCTGAGAAATCCGTCCGTCTGAATTGTAATCCAACTTCGATATCAAGTTCCTAGCAACGTAGGCTACAATTTGACGTAAGTTTTACTACGTTTTGACATGCTTTGAAATTAGGCTATTGTCAGAATTGAATAGAATTCATATATGATGTTTTTGACTTGTTAGACATCATAGAATCGAAGTCAGATTTGGAAACAGACTGATTATGAAATTGTTATGAATTTCTGGGGTATATTGATCTATACCGGACAGATTTAAATTGTGATTGGATTACGGATTGTATTGGATATGGGTTATGGATTGTAACTATTATCTGAGGATATTGTATTGACGGGGATACTGAAATTGTACCGTTATACCGTTGATTTTGAATTAAATCCAGATTGATCAGATTGTTATCAATTTGAATGGTATATTGACATGAGATTATTGATATTGTCATTGCCAGACAGACTGTGAGTTCAGGACTTCGACTGAGCCAGAAACCGACGAAAGAAAGGTATAAGTCAATGTGGTATTGGGAGATGGACTTGAGTCGGTTTAGACTTGAGTTTCCCTAAATCACATACTTTATTTTATTGCATGGATATTTGCATTAAATTGACTTATGTACTTGTTCTCTTGATATTAGATAACATGTATTAGACAAGTTATCTTGTGACAGAAGTGCCGGATAGTGGTGGTATCGCCACGGCACATTGCACGATGTCTCAAGATAGGATATTAGCGATAGAGCTACAGTCCATGACGGTTAGGTCAGGACACCAGATGTTTGGTTATATCGAGTAACAGGGAATGGGAATTCGTCTATTACGGAAGTCGATATAGGAACACCGGATAGGGTTATATCGAGTAATAGAATTACGGTTCCTCCTATTACGGAATTCGATATAGGAATACCACATCTGGAAACCGGGATCCCTAGACTAGGATTGAGTCTAGTCTTAAAATGACGTAGCTACTAGTATTGTCGACAGCTTGATTTTATATTGTTTATGTTTCGGATTATGATACATATTCATGTTACCTGATTACATGCTTTATATTTGATTATATGATCGCATGTTTCATTGATTTATACTGGGATTTATTCTCACCGGAGTTATCCGGCTGTTGTCTTGTTTGTATGTGTACTTGACAACAGGTGGGACAGGATCAGGGTCCAGGAGATGAGAGAGATCATGATTAGAGTGGAGGCTCCGGACTTGGACTAGAGATAGGGTTGGACTCTTGACATTAGTTGTTTAAACCTTAGTTTAATTTGAATGTATGCAGTACAGGACTTGGATTGTATTTTATATACTGAAATGTGTATATGCTTGTATGTCACTACGTTCCGCATTTTAAAAATAAAAATTTAGACCCTGTTTATAATTGATTAATTAGTCCCAATGATGATTAAGAACTTGATTAGCGTCCGGGTCCCCACAACAGGTGGTATCAGAGCGATAGATCCTTGAGATTAAGATAGGAGCTAGTGAGCGGGGTAGAACGTGTTTTCTTTCCTGTTTTTGATTGCTCGCATGATTTACTGCTTTATAATGCATGTTCATCTGTTTATCTGATTTGATTTGAAAACATGTATTATTGAGAATGAATCAGAGCCGATTCTGGATCAGCAGTAAGATGATCGGAGGAGGACTGGAATAGAACTTGGGTTTGGGGATTGCTAATCCTTTTGATTTCAGATATGCCTCCGAGGAGAATGCCAGAACAGGGGAGTACCTCGAATCCTCCCATGGATGTGACACCTACAGCAATGGAGAAATTGCTGAAAAGGTTTCAGTCATTCCACCCACCGACTTTGAAAGGTACGGAGAATTCCGTGGAATGTGAAAGTTGGTTGGACGACATTGAATCACTGTTTGAATCTTTGGAGTATACTGAGGAAAAGAGGGCGAAACTGATAATACACCAGTTGCATGACGTTGCTAAACACTGGTGGATCACGACAAAAAGGGCATTGGAACAGCGAGGTACGGCCATTACCTGGAATGTGTTCAAATCTGAATTTTATCTACGGTTCTTTCCAGTATCTTATAGGAAGGACAAGGGAGCCGAATTTGCAAACTTGAAACAAGGCCAGTTAAACATTGAGGACTATGTGGCTAAGTTTTCTACATTGCTCCGATTTGCTCCCCACGTAGCTGAACATGATGAGGCCGTTGCTGATCAGTTTATAAATGGCCTAAATCCTGATATTTTTACTCTGGTGAATACTGGGAGGCCCAACAATTTCACTGATGCCCTGAACAGAGCCAAAGGAGCCGAGGCAGGCCTGATAAGGCAGAGAGAGGATTCGTTTGTGCTTCCAGCACCGGGACAACAACCACCTCCTAGATTTGAAGGTGGCAGCAGCAGCACCGGGAAGAAGGATTTCTTGAAGGCTAGAGGGAAGCAATTCAAGAAATCAGGGACTACCTCGTCCAGTTCGAGTGGCTCTAGACAGACTGGTCAGGGCCAGGGTTATACTGGACCGTACTGTGGTACTTGTGGAGGGAGGCATTCCACAGATCAGTGCCGAGGAGTTGTTGGCAGCTGTCGTATCTGTAGACAGCAGGGACACTTTGCTCGAGTGTGTCCACAGAGAGGTGCCCAGGGATCTCAGGCAGCTGAATCATCTGGATCAGTGGCTCAGGCAGGTAGACGACCATCTGCCGTTCATACTTTTCAGCCAGCACCGCCTACTCAGTCACAGCAGAGGCCCGAAGGTAGCCTGACAGGGAGCCAGCCTCCGAGACAGCAGGCCAGAGTTTTTGCTTTGACCGAGGAGCAGGCACAGGATGCGCCTGATGATGTAGTTACAGGTAACTGTTTTATTTCTGGTTATCCTGCTTATGTATTGATTGATACTGGTGCATCTCATACTTTTATGTCTGAGCGCTTTGCTTTAATGCATTCATTGCCTGTTGAGTCTTTAGCTACTGTAGTATCGGTTACGTCTCCGTTAGGAACAGGTTTGATATCGATGAAATCTGTTAAGTCGTGTATACTGCAGTATGATGGGCATACGATTGATTTAGACTATATTGTGCTTGGATTATCTGATTTTGATTGTATTGTCGGCATCGACGTGTTGACCAAGTACCGAGCTACAGTCGATTGTTTCCACAAGATTGTTCGATTTAGACCGGAAATGGCGGAGGAGTGGAAATTTTATGGTAAGGGTTCTAGAGCTAGAATTCCTTTGATATCTGCAATGAATATGACTCGATTGTTGCAGAAGGGAGCGGATGGATTCCTGGTATATTCAGTAGATTTACTGAAGTCGAGCCCATCATTGGCGGACTTGCCAGTGGTGTGTGAATTTGCTGATGTCTTTCCAGATGAGATTCCTGGATTGCCTCCGATTCGAGAGATAGACTTCAGCATTGAGTTAATGCCAGGAACAGTTCCGATTTCGAGAGCTCCTACCGGATGGCACCGATCGAGTTGAAGGAATTGAAAGAACAGTTGGAGGATTTATTGGCCGAGGGTTACATTAGACCGAGTGTTTCTCCTTGGGGTGCCCCAGTACTGTTCGTGAGGAAGAAAGACGGGTCGATGAGACTTTGTATCGACTACCGGCAGCTGAACAAGGCAACGGTAAAGAATAAATACCCATTGCCTCGTATTGATGATTTGTTTGATCAGTTGCAAGGTTCATCTGTATATTCCAAGATCGATCTGAGATCTGGATACCATCAACTGAGAGTCAGGGACTCTGATATCTCAAAGACAGCATTCAGAACGAGGTACGGACATTATGAGTTTATTGTCATGCCTTTTGGTTTGACGAATGCACCGGCGGTATTTATGGGATTGATGAACCGCGTCTTTCAGAAATATTTGGATGATTTTGTTATCATATTCATTGACGATATATTGATTTATTCAAAGAATATGATTGAGCATGCTAATCATCTGAGGACTGTGTTGAGAATTTTGAGGGCTGAGAAGTTGTATGCTAAATTGTCGAAATGCGAGTTCTGGTTGAAACAGGTGATATTTCTGGGTCATATTATATCCCGAGACGGTATATCAGTTGATCCCAGTAAGGTTGAGGCAGTGATTTCTTGGCCAAGACCGACATCTGTACCCGAGATTCGCAGTTTTATGGGTTTGGCAGGATATTATCGTCGATTTATCCAAGATTTTTCGAGTATTGCCAAACCGATTACGCAGTTGACTCAGAAGAATGCTCCGTTTAATTGGTCTGAGGAATGTGAGACCAGTTTTCTTGAGTTGAAGAAGAGATTGACCAGTGCACCTGTGTTGACAATTCCTTCAGGTACTGGTGATTTTGTGGTTTATTGTGATGCATCTCATAGAGGGTTGGGATGTATACTGATGCACCGAGGGCATGTCATTGCCTATGCCTCTAGACAATTGAAACCACATGAGATCCGTTACCCAATTCACGATCTTGAATTGGCAGCCATTGTCTTTGCTTTAAAGATATGGCGACATTATCTGTACGGTGAAAAATTTGAGATATATTCTGATCACAAAAGCTTGAAATATCTGTTTTCGCAATTAGAGCTGAATATGAGACAGCGAAGATGGCTGGATTTATTGAAAGACTTTGATTGTGAGATTAAATATTATCCAGGGAAGTCCAATGCAGCAGCAGATGCGTTGAGTCGAAAGGTATGTGCACTATCCTTATCGACGATAGGTGTCTCGAATTTGATAGAAGACTGCTGTTTGTCTGGATTAGCTTTTGAAACAGATTGTCGCCCTCTGAGATTATATGCGATTCGAGCTGAACCAGAATTGATAGTAAGAATCAAAGAGGCACATAAAAGTGATCAGAACGTACAGAATTCGATTGCTATGCTCAGATCGGGACATCGATCGGAATACCAGGTTCGAAATTGTGTTTTGTATATGAATAATCAGATTGTTGTGCCAAATGTATCAGATTTGAGGCAGCAGATATTAACAGAAGCGCACAACAGTCGTTTGAGCATTCATCCTGGTGGCAGGAAAATGTATAATGATTTAAAGACACAGTATTGGTGGAAACAAATGAAATCTGATGTGACTGAATTTGTAACCAAGTGTCTGAATTGCCAACAGGTGAAAGCTGAGAGGAAAAAACCAGGAGGATTGTTACAGAGTTTGTCCACTCCTGAATGGAAATGGGATCACATTTCCATGGATTTTGTGACACAATTACCGAGATCCTCCCGAGGTTATGATGCGATTTGGGTCGTGATTGATCGACTGACCAAATCTGCATGTTTTATTCCATAAAAAATGACCTACAGGTATGACCAGATGGCCGATGTTTATGTTCGAGAAGTGGTTAGATTGCACGGAGTGCCGAAATCGATTGTTTCAGACTGTGATCCTCGATTCACTTCGCACTTCTGGCAGAGTCTGCAGCAAGCTCTCGGTACAAAGTTACATCTGAGTACCGCATATCATCCACAGACCGATGGACAGTCAGAGCGGACTATCCAGACATTGGAAGATATGCTGAGAGCTGTGGTACTGGATTTTAGTACTAATTGGCAAGATGCATTGCCTCTGTGTGAGTTTTCGTACAACAACAGCTATCAAACGAGTATTAAGATGGCTCCATTCGAAGCGTTGTACGGAAAGAAGTGTCGATCTCCACTTTATTGAGATGATATCTCTGAAGTTCCTGAGACTGGACCTGATATGATCAGAGATATGACTGAGAAAGTGAAATTGATTCAGAGGAAAATGAAGGCAGCACAAGACCGACAAGCCAAATATGCCAACCTCAGATGACGACCGTTGGTATTTGAGGCTGGAGATCGAGTATTCCAGAAGATTTCTCCTTTCAGAGGTGTTGTCAGATTTGGCAAGAAAGGGAAATTGTCTCCTCGATATGTTGGTCCTTATGAGATTCTCGAAAAGATAGGAGATCGTGCCTATCGACTTGCATTGCCGCCTTCATTATCTGGAATACATGATGTCTTTCATGTATCTATGCTGCGGAAATATCTCCCCGATGATTCTCACGTGATTCAGCCAGACGAGACCGAGCTGGATGAGACATTGAGTTATGTCGAGAAACCGATTCGGATTATCGATCGTAAAGATAAATAGCTCAGAACAAAGACGATTCCTCTGGTGAAAGTTCAATGGACTCGTCATGGCGTTGAAGAAGCCACTTGGGAGACTGAATCTGATATGAGACAGGAATTCCCAGCATTGTTTCACTGATGTAAATTTCTCTTACAGTTTGTACATACTCCTGTTTCATATGATAGATTGCCTGTGATTTCGAGGACGAAATCGTATCTTAGGGGGGGAGGAATGTAATGCCCGAAAATTTAATCCTAGTAATCTGTAATTATTGATTTATAATTTGATATGATTACGAAAGGGTTAATCGGGACACGAAATAAGATTTTATAAGAAGGGCAAAATTGTTGGACAGAACTGGTGGCGCCCAAGCGGTAAGGAATGACCGCCCGAGCGCCAAAGTCCAACAGCAATTCGTCTCGGGCAGAGGAAGTGGCGCCCGGGCGGTAGTTTTTGACCGCCCGAGCGCCAAGCATGTTGAATCGAGGCAGAACCTCCCGCGCCCGGGCGGTAAGTT
Source organism: Primulina eburnea (assembly GCF_022965805.1). Taxonomy (NCBI): domain Eukaryota; kingdom Viridiplantae; phylum Streptophyta; class Magnoliopsida; order Lamiales; family Gesneriaceae; genus Primulina; species Primulina eburnea. The sequence goes on along the minus strand of NC_133109.1, from coordinate 7,637,302 downwards.
TTACCCGCCCGAGCGACGAGCTCGCGCCCGAGCGGTAGATTTCCACCGCTCGGGCGCGAGACGTGTTGCGCGTAGAGTTCGCCATTTGCCCTAATGCATGTGCGAGATATATATATATATATATATATATATATATATATATATATATATATATAGAAACATGCAAAGCTTTCCTCAGAAATCAGAATCGAGAGAAGAGGGTCGAGGAAAGTTGTTGAAAATCCTTACGCCTTTTCTGAGAAATCCGTATATATATATATATATATATATATATATATATATATATATATATATATATATAGAAACATGCAAAGCTTTCCTCAGAAATCAGAATCGAGAGAAGAGGGTCGAGGAAAGTTGTTGAAAATCCTTACGCCTTTTCTGAGAAATCCGTCCGTCTGAATTGTAATCCAACTTCGATATCAAGTTCCTAGCAACGTAGGATACAACTTGACGTAAGTTTTACTACGTTTTGACATGCTTTGAAATTAGGCTATTGTCAGAATTGAATAGAATTCATATATGATGTTTTTGACTTGTTAGACATCATAGAATCGAAGTCAGATTTGGAAACAGACTGATTATGAAATTGTTATGAATTTCTGGGGTATATTGATCTATACCGGACAGATTTAAATTGTGATTGGATTACGGATTGTATTGGATATGGGTTATGGATTGTAACTATTATCTGAGGATATTGTATTGACGGGGATACTGAAATTGTACCGTTATACCGTTGATTTTGAATTAAATCCAGATTGATCAGATTGTTATCAATTTGAATGGTATATTGACATGAGATTATTGATATTGTCATTGCCAGACAGACTGTGAGTTCAGGACTTCGACTGAGCCAGAAACCGACGAAAGAAAGGTATAAGTCAATGTGGTATTGGGAGATGGACTTGAGTCGGTTTAGACTTGAGTTTCCCTAAATCACATACTTTATTTTATTGCATGGATATTTGCATTAAATTGACTTATGTACTTGTTCTCTTGATATTAGATAACAGGTATTATACAAGTTATCTTGTGACAGAAGTGCCGGATAGTGGTGGTATCGCAACGGCACATTGCACGATGTCTCAAGATAGGATATTAGCGATAGAGCTACAGTCCATGACGGTTAGGTCAGGACACCGGATGTTTGGTTATATCGAGTAACAGGGAATGGGAATTCGTCTATTACGGAAGTCGATATAGGAACACCGGATAGGGTTATATCGAGTAATAGAATTACGGTTCCTCCTATTACGGAATTCGATATAGGAATACCACATCTGGAAACCGGGATCCCTAGACTAGGATTGAGTCTAGTCTTAAAATGACGTAGCTACTAGTATTGTCAACAGCTTGATTTGATATTGTTTATGTTTCGGATTATGATACATATTCATGTTACCTGATTACATTCTTTATATTTGATTATATGATCGCATGTTTCATTGATTTATACTGGGATTTATTCTCACCGGAGTTATCCGACTGTTGTCTTGTTTGTATGTGTACTTGACAACAGGTGGGACAGGATCAGGGTCCAGGAGATGAGAGAGATCATGATTAGAGTGGAGGCTCCGGACTTGGACTAGAGATAGGGTTGGACTCTTGACATTAGTTGTTTAAACCTTAGTTTAATTTGAATGTATGCAGTACAGGACTTGGATTGTATTTTATATACTGAGATGTGTATATGCTTGTATGTCACTACGTTCCGCATTTTTTTTAAAAAAAAATTTAGACCCTGTTTATAATTGATTAATTAGTCCCAATGATGATTAAGAACTTGATTAGCGTCCGGGTCCCCACAATGTCAGTTTCTTGGAGACAGACTGATCTCTTGGTTTAGTAAAAAGCAAACATCCATAGCAACTTCCACAACTGAAGCAGAATATCTTGCTGCTCGAAGCTGCTGTGCCCAATTACTCTGGATTCAGCAACAATTGAAAGATTATGGTGTTGATGCAAAGGAATCACCAATATTCTGTGATAACACGAGTACAATTGCTATTACATACAATCCAGTTCTTCACTCCAGGACTAAGTATATAGATGTCAGACATCATTTCATCAGAGATCATGCACTAAAGAAGAACATCAGATTAGAATACGTCTCAACGGAACAACAAGCAGCGGACATCTTCACAAAACCATTACCAGAGGCTAAGTTTTCTTATTTCCGAAATATTCTTGGTTTAATTGATTTATCTTAAGATATTATTAGTAATATAACTTCACTAACAGAATTAAGTACAGAAAATAAGAACACAACACATTGAGAATAATATTTCACTTTCTTCCAGTCAAGACGACGTATTCGATGATAGATTGACTAAGTCAGCGCACTAAGTCAGCGCACTTTCTTCCAGTCAAGACAACGTATTCGATGATAGATTGACTAAGTCAGCGCACTAAGTCAGCGCACTTTCTTCCAGTCAAGACTTCAATTCTATTTGGGTTATCGTTGATAGATTGACTAAGTCAGCGCACTTTCTTCCAGTCAAGACGACGTATTCGATGAACCAGTATGCCGAGGACTACATAGCAGAGATTGTCAGACTTCATGGTGTCTCTGTGTCGATCGTGTCTGATCGTGACCCCAGATTTACTTCAGAGTTTTGGAAGAGTTTGCACAGAGCTATGGGTTCGCGATTAGCGTTCAGTACAGCCTATCATCCTCAGAGTGATGGTCAGTCAGAGAGAGTCATTCAGATTCTTGAGGATATGCTCAGAGCTTGTACTATAGACTTTCCAGGTAGCTGGGATTCTTTGTTGCCTTTGGCTGAGTTCACTTACAATAATAGCTACCAGGCGACGATTGGCATGGCACCGTATGAGGCACTTTATGGCAGGAAGTGCAGGTCTCCCTTGTATTGGGACGAGGTTGGTGAGAGGAAGATGTTGGGACCAGAGTTGGTCCAGCAGACTGCTGATGTTGTTGCTGTTATCAGAGAAAGGATGAAGACTGCCCAGTCCAGACAGAAGAGCTATGCAGATGTTCGTCGCAGACCTTTGCAGTTCGAGGTTGGCGACCACGTGTTTCTGAAGATAGCACCTCTCAAGGGTGTGATGAGATTTGGTAAGAAGGCAAGTTGAGTCCTAGATTTATTGGTCCATTCGAGATATTGGACAGAGTTGGCGATCGAGCCTACAGATTAGCCCTACCTCCAGATCTTGACAGAGTTCATAATGTGTTTCACGTTTCGATGCTCAGGAAGTATGTTACAGATCCTTCCCATGTTCTACGCCATGAGCCATTGGACTTGACGCCGAATTTGACATATCAAGAGATTCCGATTCAGATTTTGGATCGCACAGTTAGAGTTCTGAGGAACAAAGAGATCGGCATTGTCAAAGTTCTTTGGAGGAACCATTTGTTAGAGGAGGCTACGTGGGAACCAGAGGATGAGATGAGAGAGAAGTATCCTGAGTTGTTCGTGCCGTGACGTCAATTTCGCGGACGAAATTCCCTTAAGGGGGGGAGATTGTAATAGCCGAGCCCGGTGTACGGTACGATTTAAGTTTCGTTTGTTATTTGGGATATTTGATTAGATGTTCAGAGTTGTATTTTTGGGCTATAGTATTGTTAGTTTTATTGTCTTGAGGTGTTAGTTGATGTTGGTTGTTCGTTTCAGAGTTCCGGATCGATTTTAGTTGCATGGGAATAGTGCTTGGCCGTGGCTTGAGTGCACCCGCGCTCTTAACTGGAGTGCCCCCGCGGTGTACTGTTCCAGTTTTTGTGTTGGAGGGCCGTAGCATCACCGCACCCGCGGTGATGCAGTGACCGCACCCGCGGTGTGTAGCGCACCCGCGGTGCTTGCAGTACCGCACCCGCGGTGTCTGTGGTTCAGGATTTTTGTGGACTGCCGAAAGCTCAGCGCACCCGCGGCCTTTGTGTTGGCGCACCCGCGGTGATGAACAGTAGAGGTATGGTCGAGATTTATAGTACCTTTTTGATGGATTTGACTTCATTCTTTCCTCTTTTCATTTCGAAATTCTCTCCATTTCTAAGGTTTTCAGTCATTTCTTTCCTTTCCTATCTTCGATTCAGGCATTTGTTTGGAATTTCGACTTGAGTTCGACGTTCTCCTTGGTGCTAGGAAGCTTGGGTAAGCTTTTGGTGCGATTCTGTTAAAGTTGTAAATTAAGAGTTGTTTAGGTGGGTTGTTTATGGGGATTTATGGATTATTTAGCTTGTAATCTTGGATATTTAGTTGATATTGGTGTTATTTGTGGATTATTTGTTGTAGGTGGTGATCAAGAGCTAAGTTGAGGTGTTTGTTGTGGTTTGTAAGTGGAAATTCATTCCTTTTGCTCACATGATTTTATATGTATGTGTTTCAAAGAGTTTATTGTGTTATTCCCTTTCATTTGATCCATAGTATGTATTGTTATATGTATTGGAGGCATTGTATGTCTCATTATTGATTAAAGGGAATACAAAGAGATATATAGAGTTCAAAGTGATTGTTAAAACCAGAGAAGAGTTTAAATGTTTTCGGATTGATAAATACATAGTCAGAGATTGCATGCAATATTAGATGATCATCGCCTATAGGCTTATATCCCTCAGAGTTATCGGTATTTATATCGATTTGGGATACGAGCACCCCAGAGCAGAGATACTATTGATATCAATCCCCAGAGCAAAAGAGAAATACCATCATATTTTTATGCTATTGCTATGTTATTGATATTCAGAGTTTACAGTTCAGAGTTGATGGTATTTATGATTTCAAAGAGATGTTTTACAGAGTTATTGTTCATTGTTATATAAGAGTTCCACTTGCTGAGATTTATTCTCATTTCAGTTATTTTCATGTGATGCAGATCAGAGTGGTGCCTCGGGACGTTGACTGTAGATCGGGGGTCATATGCATACACCGTTGGAAGGAGGATTTTGGCATGATCATAGGAATGATATTTTGTTTTTGTTATGTCATTTAAATGATCATGTATTTATTTTGTAAAGATATTTGATGAAATGTATTTTGAAACTCCTTCCGTATATTTTAAAGAGAAAATTTTATTTCCGCTGCGTATTTATTTTAAAAGAGGATCGGGGTGTCACATTTAGTGGTATCAGAGCGGTGTTCTTCGGACCAATGCATATGACTTCGTCTACTTTCAACTGTCCGGATATGTTTTCTTTGCATCTATCTATTGTTATGAATTGATTGGTGTCTTGTGAGCATTGTAGAGTAGAGGATGCCTCCTAAGCGTAAGGCGTCAGAGGGGGAGGATAGTTCGTCCTCGAGAGTTGTCGACGAGTTCGGCAAGTTACTGAAGGAGCAGGCTAAGGTTCACAGTGAGCAGATCCAGCAGTTGCTTAGACTGCAAGGAGCAGACCAGGGCAGAGGCCAAGGTAGGGGGCAGGTTGCTCCAGTAGCAGTTGGTTCTGATGCTATCTTTTCTGCGTTTAAGAGGATGGATCCACCCGAGTTTCCAGGCAGCTCCGATCCTTTAGCTGCAGTAGAGTGGGTCAAGGCTTTGGAGGCGATTTTTGATCATCTCCACTATGAGGACAGAGACCGTATCAGTTGTGCTGTTTTCATGCTGGTTAAAGCTGCACGTTTGTGGTGGAATGCGACCAAGGTTGGCATTGATGTTTCTACGTTGAAGTGGTCTGAGTTTACTGAGCTTTTCTACGACAAGTACTTTCCTGATGCACTGCGAGCGAGGAAGGTCACCGAGTTCTTGGAGCTTCGTCAGGGGAGCTTGAATGTGGACGAGTATATTCTCAGGTTCGAGGAGGGTTGCCTTTTTGCTCCGTACATTGCTACCAGTGATAAAGATAAAGGTGCTCACTTCATTCGAGGCCTTAGAGCGGAGATCAGGCGTGATATCAATATGTCCAAGGCTGTGACTTTCAAGGAGATTGTGTCCAAGGCGTTGCTAGCAGAGCAGGACGAGAAGGATATCGCCAGGGAGAGACAGGCGAGGCACCAGGCTAATGTTCAAAGAGGCCAGAGTTCAGGTCAGCGTGGCAGAGATCGATTCAAGGGGAAGGGCAAGGTGGATCAGAGTCCTAGGCCACCGTCAGTGCCAGTTGCTCCGTCTGATTCTGAGAGATCTTTGTGTCCCAAGTGTGGCAGACCTCATCGTGGAGAGTGTAGATTTGGCACTCGTTCTTGTTATCGTTGTGGCATGCCAGGCCATATTTCCAGAGATTGTCCTAGGGGAGCTAGCCAGGAGAAGGTGCAGGGTCGTATCTTTTCGATGACTAAGGAAGGTATTAATCGTAATTCTTCTGTAATCTCTAGTTCCATTTTAATTTCAGGCAGAGTAGCTACTACTTTGATTGATACTGGTGCTACTCATTCTTTTATGTCTGAATTGTTTTTGAGATCTTTGGGTATAGTTCCTTCTGTTATTCCCCTTCAGCTTAGTGTTGTTTTGCCTTCGGGAGCTGTTTTGTGCCCGACTTCCATAGTGTATGCGTGCCCCGTTCGTTTTGTTGATCGAGAGGTCTTTGCTGATTTGATTGTGATCCCGATGGTTGCCTTTGATGTTATTCTTGGCATGGATTGGCTGTCGACCTATCGTGCTGTTATTGATTGCGTTGCTAAGACGGTGACTTTTGCAGATGATGGCCAGGGAGGAGTTCTCGCCAGCTCAGGTACTTCGCTGGTCCTTCCTTTTATTTCGTGTCTTGATGCTGAGAGGCTATTGTGTAGAGGTTGTGATGTTTTTCTAGCATCTGTTGTGGATATGGATAGACTGATTAAGTTGAATATTGATGATATTGATGTGGTGAGGGAGTTTGCGGATGTGTTTGAGGATGATGTTCCGGGTTTGCCGCCGGATAGAGATGTAGAGTTTGTTATTGATCTTGCTCCAGGTACGGTTCCTATTTCTAAGGCTCCGTATAGGATGGCTCCTACCGAGATGAAAGAGTTGAAGACGCAGTTGCAGGATCTTCTAGATAAGGGTTTCATTCGTCCGAGTTCTTCGCCTTGGGGAGCTCCGGTTCTATTTGTTAAGAAGAAGGACGGGTCTTTGCGTCTGTGTATCGATTACAGAGAGCTCAACAAAGTGACGATCAAGAACAAGTATCCGTTGCCACGGATTGACGATCTATTTGACCAACTCCAGGGTGCCACTGTTTTCTCGAAGATTGATCTTCGGTCTGGCTACTATCAGTTGAAGGTTAGGGAGTCTGATATCCCTAAGACGGCTTTCAGGACCAGGTATGGTCACTATGAGTTTCTCGTGATGTCTTTTGGTTTGACCAATGCCCCTTCTGTTTTCATGGACCTGATGAACCGTGTGTTCAAGCCGTATTTGGATAGCTTCGTCATTGTCTTTATCGACGATATCTTGATCTATTCCAAGACCAGAGAGCTTCATTCAGAGCATCTCAGAGTTGTTCTCCAGTTGCTGAGAGAGCGGAGGTTGTTTGCTAAGTTGAAGAAGTGTGAGTTTTGGCTGGATCAGATTTCTTTTCTAGGCCATGTCGTTTCGAGGGATGGCATTGCTGTTGATCCGATGAAGATAGAGGCGATTCAGAAGTGGCCTATTCCTACGACTGTTTCAGAGGTACGCAGTTTCCTTGGTTTGGCGGGTTATTATCGTCGTTTTATTTCGGATTTTTCCAAGATTGCCCTGCCATTGTCCAATCTGACAAGGAAGACTGTGAAGTTCGAGTGGTCTATAGATTGCCAGAGCGCATTTCAGGAGTTGAAGGATAGATTGACGTCAGCTCCTATTCTCGCATTGCCCAGTGGTTCAGAGGATTTTGTGGTCTTTACCGATGCGTCGAAGAAGGGTCTCGGTGCAGTGTTGATGCAGAGAGGTAAGGTCATTGCCTATGCTTCTCGCCAGTTGAAGGATTATGAGAAGAATTATCCGACGCACGATTTGGAGCTTGCAGCTGTGGTTTTCGCCCTTAAGATTTGGAGACATTATCTGTATGGCGAAAAGTGTGAGATCTTCACAGACCACAAGAGTTTGAAGTATCTGTTCTCGCAGAAAGAGCTCAATATGCGGCAGAGGAGGTGGTTAGAGCTTGTCAAGGATTACGATGTAACTATCAGTTATCACCCAGGGAAGGCGAATGTTGTGGCTGATGCTTTAAGCCGCAAGTCGAGTGTTTCATTGAGTTCTTTGATTCAGAGACCGTTACTGATGGATTTGCAGAGAGAGGATATTGATCTGGTGATTCCAGGCACCATTGCTCGTCTTTCAGCGTTAGTTATTCGATCTTCATTGACGGACAGGATTCGTAGAGAGCAGTCGACTGATGTTCAGTTGACAGAGTTGAGAGATAGAGCAGAGATTAGAGGTAATTCAGAGTTTGCCTTGAATGGTGATGGTTTGGTGACTTTCAGAGGTCGTATTTGTGTTCCTGTTGGCGATGATATTCGTAGAGATATTCTGACAGAGGCTCATACCACGCCGTATTCGATTCATCCAGGCAGTACGAAGATGTATCAGGATCTTCGTCGACTCTACTGGTGGCCAGGTATGAAGAAGGATGTTGCCGTGTTCATTTCTCAGTGCCTTACTTGTCAGCAGGTGAAGATTGAGCACCAGAGACCTGCTGGGACATTGTTGTCGTTGCCGATTCCTCAGTGGAAGTGGGAGCATATTACGATGGATTTCGTGACTGGTCTTCCCAGAGTGCGGAGAGGTTTCAATTCTATTTGGGTTATCGTTGATAGATTGACTAAGTCAGCGCACTTTCTTCCAGTCAAGACGACGTATTCGATGAACCAGTATGCCGAGGACTACATAGCAGAGATTGTCAGACTTCATGGTGTCTCTGTGTCGATCGTGTCTGATCGTGACCCCAGATTTACTTCAGAGTTTTGGAAGAGTTTGCACAGAGCTATGGGTTCGCGATTAGCGTTCAGTACAGCCTATCATCCTCAGAGTGATGGTCAGTCAGAGAGAGTCATTCAGATTCTTGAGGATATGCTCAGAGCTTGTACTATAGACTTTCCAGGTAGCTGGGATTCTTTGTTGCCTTTGGCTGAGTTCACTTACAATAATAGCTACCAGGCGACGATTGGCATGGCACCGTATGAGGCACTTTATGGCAGGAAGTGCAGGTCTCCCTTGTATTGGGACGAGGTTGGTGAGAGGAAGATGTTGGGACCAGAGTTGGTCCAGCAGACTGCTGATGTTGTTGCTGTTATCAGAGAAAGGATGAAGACTGCCCAGTCCAGACAGAAGAGCTATGCAGATGTTCGTCGCAGACCTTTGCAGTTCGAGGTTGGCGACCACGTGTTTCTGAAGATAGCACCTCTCAAGGGTGTGATGAGATTTGGTAAGAAGGCAAGTTGAGTCCTAGATTTATTGGTCCATTCGAGATATTGGACAGAGTTGGCGATCGAGCCTACAGATTAGCCCTACCTCCAGATCTTGACAGAGTTCATAATGTGTTTCACGTTTCGATGCTCAGGAAGTATGTTACAGATCCTTCCCATGTTCTACGCCATGAGCCATTGGACTTGACGCCGAATTTGACATATCAAGAGATTCCGATTCAGATTTTGGATCGCACAGTTAGAGTTCTGAGGAACAAAGAGATCGGCATTGTCAAAGTTCTTTGGAGGAACCATTTGTTAGAGGAGGCTACGTGGGAACCAGAGGATGAGATGAGAGAGAAGTATCCTGAGTTGTTCGTGCCGTGACGTCAATTTCGCGGACGAAATTCCCTTAAGGGGGGGAGATTGTAATAGCCGAGCCCGGTGTACGGTACGATTTAAGTTTCGTTTGTTATTTGGGATATTTGATTAGATGTTCAGAGTTGTATTTTTGGGCTATAGTATTGTTAGTTTTATTGTCTTGAGGTGTTAGTTGATGTTGGTTGTTCGTTTCAGAGTTCCGGATCGATTTTAGTTGCATGGGAATAGTGCTTGGCCGTGGCTTGAGTGCACCCGCGCTCTTAACTGGAGTGCCCCCGCGGTGTACTGTTCCAGTTTTTGTGTTGGAGGGCCGTAGCATCACCGCACCCGCGGTGATGCAGTGACCGCACCCGCGGTGTGTAGCGCACCCGCGGTGCTTGCAGTACCGCACCCGCGGTGTCTGTGGTTCAGGATTTTTGTGGACTGCCGAAAGCTCAGCGCACCCGCGGCCTTTGTGTTGGCGCACCCGCGGTGATGAACAGTAGAGGTATGGTCGAGATTTATAGTACCTTTTTGATGGATTTGACTTCATTCTTTCCTCTTTTCATTTCGAAATTCTCTCCATTTCTAGGGTTTTCAGTCATTTCTTTCCTTTCCTATCTTCGATTCAGGCGTTTGTTTGGAATTTCGACTTGAGTTCGACGTTCTCCTTGGTGCTAGGAAGCTTGGGTAAGCTTTTGGTGCGATTCTGTTAAAGTTGTAAATTAAGAGTTGTTTAGGTGGGTTGTTTATGGGGATTTATGGATTATTTAGCTTGTAATCTTGGATATTTAGTTGATATTGGTGTTATTTGTGGATTATTTGTTGTAGGTGGTGATCAAGAGCTAAGTTGAGGTGTTTGTTGTGGTTTGTAAGTGGAAATTCATTCCTTTTGCTCACATGATTTTATATGTATGTGTTTCAAAGAGTTTATTGTGTTATTCCCTTTCATTTGATCCATAGTATGTATTGTTATATGTATTGGAGGCATTGTATGTCTCATTATTGATTAAAGGGAATACAAAGAGATATATAGAGTTCAAAGTGATTGTTAAAACCAGAGAAGAGTTTAAATGTTTTCGGATTGATAAATACATAGTCAGAGATTGCATGCAATATTAGATGATCATCGCCTATAGGCTTATATCCCTCAGAGTTATCGGTATTTATATCGATTTGGGATACGAGCACCCCAGAGCAGAGATACTATTGATATCAATCCCCAGAGCAAAAGAGAAATACCATCATATTTTTATGCTATTGCTATGTTATTGATATTCAGAGTTTACAGTTCAGAGTTGATGGTATTTATGATTTCAAAGAGATGTTTTACAGAGTTATTGTTCATTGTTATATAAGAGTTCCACTTGCTGAGATTTATTCTCATTTCAGTTATTTTCATGTGATGCAGATCAGAGTGGTGCCTCGGGACGTTGACTGTAGATCGGGGGTCATATGCATACACCGTTGGAAGGAGGATTTTGGCATGATCATAGGAATGATATTTTGTTTTTGTTATGTCATTTAAATGATCATGTATTTATTTTGTAAAGATATTTGATGAAATGTATTTTGAAACTCCTTCCGTATATTTTAAAGAGAAAATTTTATTTCCGCTGCGTATTTATTTTAAAAGAGGATCGGGGTGTCACATAAGATATCAGTTGATCATTGTCAACTGATAACAGTTTGAATTTTATTAGTTGTTTCATTATCAACTTATTAGTTTTTCATCAGTTCATTTGTTTACTTATCAAAACTGATGACTGTTAGCATTTCATTAGATTATATAACAGATAATTGTGTGCAGCAATAGAACAAAACGATGCAATAAATATTTTATTCATCCATAAATATTTGAAAGGATTACATTATCATAAGTTTCCTTCACACTAGCTATCCACATATTCATCCAAACAGCTAGTGCTGAGGACGAAGTTTTGCAGAAACCATGTGAAGAAGCGATGCTGTTAAGAGTCTCCAACTCCTTGCGCAGCATCAGCTCATAGAGATGGCCTTCCTTGAAGGCATCCACCTCTGCAGAAATCTTTAAGTGCTCTCGCACTTCTCTCAGTTAAGCCATCCGCCTGAACGAAGTAATCCTTCCTGAGTTATACAGGAGCTCGAGCTCCAGTAATTCTTCCCAGTAGGGAAGACTAGCATAGAACACTTTGTCTTCTATAGCAGCTTTCTGTGCTTCCAGCGAAAAAGGATCAACGTTTGAACTACTTGCTTCTGCCATCTTTGAGTATTTTTTTTTTGCTGATACTTGTGACTAACTTCTCTACTCTTATTTATAGGCCAGGTCAAAGAAGATGAAAGGACACTCCTTTAAAAGACGATTAAAAGCCTTGGGATTTACTTAATCAGGATTATTTTATTTAATGCATTTATTTAGGGGGAATGAAGGCTTAAAAAGTTAACTGAGAAGACAGTTGTTAGTGAATTCTCAACTGAAAGGAATCAGTTTTTCCTAACTGATCGTTCAGTTGATTATTCAACTAATCTTCTCATCAAAGTTAAATAATTAAACCTATTATATTCCACATCAAATGACATGACTGTCTGCTAATTCATGATGAATTTCAGTTTATAACGTGTACACATTTTTAACCGCTCATTATTTTACACACAAAATTACAGTACACGTACACATATTTTTACTCAACATTTTACTGGACTGACACGTGTCCAAGAATTCAAACAATCATAAACATTAGTACTATTTCCCGCTTCATCTCAGTTTTCCTTTACGAGAATCTTATCTTTCTAAAGAACTCTCACTTCTCCTAATTTTTATCCTGAGAAATATCAGAATTTCTAATACTTTCAAATGGCAAACTAGATTCCAGCACATCTTTTGAACGCCATGGCTATCAACTTCAACTCAATTATGACCATTACCGACGCTGATGTAAATAAAGTATTTCAGCAACTGGAATCAGCAGGCTTAAAATCCTTTCTGGGTCTCTACGCTCAGGAAGTTTATCCCAAAGAGCTTCACGACTTCTATTCAACAGGATTCATCAATTCTGATGAAAACATTGCTGCTACCATCAATAACAAACTAATGATCATCTCTGAAGATTATTTTGGAAATTTGTTTTCACTGCCTTCTGATGGGTTAGCACAAATTTCTGAGATCAAGGCATCGGAAATCGAAGAAATGCAAACTTTACTCTCTGCAGATGGACGGAAAATCAAAGTTTCCGATCCCAAGAAGGAGTTAAAGCACGAGGTGCAACTGCTGGCAGATATTGTAGCCAAAGGGCTTTTGGCGAAGGCTGGGTCGTTTGCTGCTCTGACTCTGGAAAAGTTTCAACTCATCACCGTAATCATGACTGGACGACGAATCAACTGGAAACATCTTATATTCACTATTTTGAAGAACATGTTCTCTTCTGCTAAGCAATCCAAAGGTTTTGCTGTCCAGCTCAGTTATTTGCTGAAAAACCAAGGGTTAATTGCTGATGATTCTGACCGATTAACAAGATTCAAGGTATTCCATGCTAAAAACATTCTACCATCCAAAACCAAATTAGATCTTTCCCCTGAGAAATTCATCAAGATCAAAAAGGAAATTGGGATGGAGCAGACTGCTCCCAAATCAGTCAAAGTTGCCAAAAACTTGACAATGAAGAAAGAGTCAAAACACAAACTGACTCTCAGTGATTCAGATAGTCAGAAGACTCTACCTCTTCAAATTGTCAAGAAACCAAGGACACTAAAGACCAAATCAATTGATCGTGTTAAACCCACATCCACTGATCAGGTAATGGATACAGGAACTCAACAGCCAATCCAGGATGTTTTCTCAAAGGAAGTTTCAGTTGCATCCTTAACTGAGGATCAGTTACCGTTATCCTCATTACTGCCAAACATCACTGCATCCAGCAAATCATCAAAACTTCCAGGGGTCAAAGCACCACTGATTAGTATCTCACCTTACTCTTCTTTACCATTTGCCAGACCCACCGGAATAATACTCAGATAAAATATTGACGCAACTACATCAGGATTAACTATTCCACACATTTTAAGTGACTCTAAGGGCAAGAGTAAACTTCAAGAAAAACCCAGGCCCTCAAATGCAATTCAGACTCATATTGACCTTATCTGGCAAGAAGTCAATACATTTGCAGCAGAGAAGCACCAAGTTTTTGAGAAATGGGTCAATTTCAGAGTTAATGTTTTTGCTAAGGAACTGCGCAATAAATCAAAGTTGAAAAGATTTATTGATCTAGAACGATTAGTGCTCAAAACAGTTAAGGCCTCCTCTATTCAACAAGCTTTGCAAAGGAAGAAATATTTCTTTAACTTACATCGGGAACAAAAGTTGCAGCAAATAGTTGCTGAACTCAGGCAAAACTTTAATACCCTTAGTCCAACTGCATTCAACGACAAAGCAGTCTATGCTCAATTGGAAACAGATCTGATAACACTACAAGAAGAAATTAAAGACTGGGAAATGGGTCAAGAGCTGATCATCCCAGAGATGTCTCAAAAAATTGCTGAATAAGCTCCAGCTGATCATTCAGATGGAAACCCAGTCACGGATCTTGCTGGTTCCTCATCTGAACCAGAAGGTATTTCATCAATTGCTCCATCTTCATCTGACACAGCACCTACAACTAATATTCCTAAGATGTATTCTGAGGCTGAGCTGAAATTGGGAAACATTGATGAAATTATTCAGTCAGTTGTTCAGGAATTTTCCACAGTTGATCACTTTGCTGATCAAATCAATCCGGAGGTTACTATTGAATCTGTACAAACTGATCTATCTACTGATCCGGTTCACCCCACTAATGAGGCAGACACTTTAATCAATCATCCTGTAGAGGCACCAACTTCAGTGCTTTCATCATCTGCTGAACAGAATCCTTCTTCACCACCTCAGGATTTAGATGATATCACTGCTGATGATATTCCAGTTCAAGGAGAAATAACTGAAACTGATATTTCAGTTCAAAATGTTATTGAATCAGTCTCAACTGATCAAACTTTGGTCATTTTTGAGCACATCTCTAAAGAACCAGGAACATCTTATCAGTCTCCTCCTTCATCTTCTTCAGATGTTGCACTTATTTTGGAAGAAGTTCAGCATCTACAGAATAATATGGAGCAAATGATCTCTACCATCTCCAAAATTCAAAACACACAACTATCTCACACTCTAAAGCTGGACCATTCACATGCATTCAACTTAGAGAAAATGAATAAACTTCAAGCCAATATGGACTCTCTTATCCAAACTGTAACAGATATTAAGAAGGGACTCATCAACTCTTTCTCTACAAATCAGGATGTAAACAGTCAAAGAATTGGACGACTGGAAACCTCCATTTCAAAGAAAATAGAATTACTGCAGACTTCTTTCACCACTATGGCCACCAGTATCTCCTCAGATGTAAAACTTCTATCCATCGATGTTAGAAAACTCTCAGACAGAATGAAGGTATTTGACAAAAAGGGAGAAAGCAGCTGAAGCAACTGATATCATTTGTCCAGTTATTTTATGATTCAGTTGTGCTGAAGAATTAGTTGAAGAATTAATCAGATTATTATTATCAACTGATATCATTTTCTCAGACCTTATATTATCTACAAGGAACCAAGCTATTCTATGATTCAGTTGCGTAATCTATTATCAACAAAGAGCTGAGTTAAATCTCTTGGTTTTGTCAAACACCATAAAGGGGGAAATTGTTGGAAACTAAATTCTGGAGTTTGACAAAAACATAAATCAATCGATTAAATCATCTAATACGCAAAAGCAGATTCGGCAACTGGACTTATCAACTGAAATCAGTTAACGGAAACTGATCAGTTGAGAACTGATCAGTTAAAACATTCAGCCGAAAATATTAAAATCTCTCAACTGAAGATACCTCGGGAAAGATCATATCAGCAACTGAATATGGAAAGTCGCACCTCGATCACTACGGCATAGAACAATGTGTTTCGGCTATTGCATTTAAGACGCCGTATCACAATCAATGAAGAGAACATTGCCCAAAGAAATATTGAAGAAGCAATCAATGGATACATAAATTGAAAGCTACCGTTGAAAGACAAGTCTATAAATATGACTAAAGAGCAGTTGAACACAACAACGATCTATCAAGCTCAAACTTGCTATTACTCTCTCAAAATCTCAGCTCACTCTTATTAGACTTATTCGTAGCAATCAAGGCTACAAATTGAGCAAACTAGCACTCTGTAATATTGATAATTCAACAAGTGCTAAAGTTCAGTTACTTACAGAGATCATTGTATTATACTAAGAGTTTCAGTTTAGGCAATAGATAAGTCCTGACAGAAGTGGGTCTGTACAAGTGTTGTACTCGATCAAAGTCTTTTAGTGAATATCCTATCCTTGAGATAGAAGGGGTGACGTAGGAGTTATTCAAATCTCCGAACATCCAGAAACATATTGTGTTGTCTTTACTGCAGCCTTTCATTTTCAGTTAGATATTCTATCTTTCAATCAGTTTATTTTCCGCAACTGCTTATTCAGTTTAACTGATTGTTATTGACCGACGGGATATTTAGTTCAGTTTGTAATAAAACCGAATTACCTTTTTCAAAGAACTTTTAAATTCATAGGAGTGTTTATTCAACCCCCCCTTCTAAACACTCCTTAGTCAATAACCGATCCTATCACACATGCCATTCTTTCCATAGCATTGCATGTAACAGAACATTGTCATCAACTAGGTCTGTAACATTCCTAACTTCAAAACGATTAATATATCTTCTTGTTGTTGCTGCTTGAGTACGAGATGGAGCAACACCACTACTACTTATCCTCTGCAAATCATGAATTTTGAACCATGTTGACATCACTTTCTTGAAAACATATTCTTCAATCTTCTTCTTCAACTCTTCGAAATAAAGCCTTGATTGTTCAGTAACATGAACGTGCGTACTGCTGCAAGCATCAGAATTACTTGAGTCGGACATATTGAACTGTTATTGTCTCACATTTTATCTCTCTCGTCTTATTTAGAGATAGGTGACATTAAATGTTGAAGAAACCAAAGAGTCTCAAGTCAACCGAAGCGCTTTTCTTATTTTACCCAGACTTTTTATTTATCGGTTGTTAATTATCAACTGATATCAGTCTGTCATCTATTACTTAATGCTTAACTGACTTCAGTTCATAGTCAACTTATATTAGTTAGCCTTTCATCAGCTCATCTGTTTAAATTCGCAATTCATATATAACAACTGATGAAACTTATCATTTTCAGAAAGAGAAGAACAAAGTTAAGCACATAGAAATACTTCATTCAACCATAAACATTTGAATGAATTACATCATCATATTTTTCCTCTACAACAATTATCCACATCTTCAACCAAGCTGATAAAGGTCCAGTAGATGTCTTCACAAAGCTCTGAGAATCAGCTATGCGCTTAAGGATTTTCAGCTCCTTTCGAAGCATTAGCTGATAGATATGACCATCCTTAAAGACATCCACCCACAAAGCTATGTTCAATTGCTCCCGCACTTTTCTCAACTCTGCCACCAGTTTAGGAGTGGTAGCCTCTCCAGTATTATACAGGAACTCAAGCTTCTGTAACTTTTTTCAGTAGTGAAGACTCTTATAGAAGACTTCATATTCTATATCGGCCTTCCTAGTCTCCAGAGCAAACGGCAAAGCAATCAAGCTACTCGCATCTGTCATTCTTTTTGTCTGGAATATTTTCACTAATATGACTGAAACTAACTGTGTTACTTCTATTTATAGGTGGAAATAATGGAAGCTGAAGGGCCATCAATATTTCAGCAAACAACAATCTTTCTGATCTTTAAATTTATATCGTCACTTTAATTATTTTATGCACCGATTAAGGGGGAATATCAGTTTTTAAGAGGTTAACTGAGAAGACAATTGTTTGTGAATTCTCAACAGAAATGAATCAGTTTCCCAACTGATTGTTCAAGTGGATATATTACAAATCTTCTCATATAAGTTAACAAATTAAAAACTTATTATATTCCAAATCAACTGATGTGACTGTAATTTCGTAACGTGGCCTATTTTAAACCGTTCATTTTTCGCACACACGCTCACAGCACACGTACACACATTTTTACTCAAATTTTTAATGGACTGACACGTGTCCAGAATTTAAATAGTCACATACATATAAACGATTCCCAGCTTTGATTCAGTTTTTATTTCTTACGCGTACATCATCTCTCAGAGCAAACTCATACACTCAGAACTTATATTTCGCAAAATTTCAGGTTTCCTTACTCTCAGCAATGGCGAATCAAATCCCAGCTCACATGATGAACGCTATAGCTATTGAATTTGACTCGGTTTTATCAGTTCAAGAAGCTAATGTTAAGAACGTCTTTCTGAAGATTGAATCTGCTGGTCTCAGGATGTTTTTGGGACAATCCTCGCAGGAAATTTACCCAAAAGAACTCCAGGATTTCTACTCAAATAGATATATCAATCTTGATGGAAGCATTATTTCCTCTGTCAATGGTCAGTTGGTGACCATTTCTGAGGATTCTTTCGGAGAAATCTTTTACTTACCTTCTGATGGATTAGTACAACTTGCTGATGTTAAAGCATCAGATATTGAAGAAATGCAAACTACACTTTCTGCTGATGGACGGAAAATTAAAGTTTCTGATCCTAAGAAGGAACTGAAGCATGAGGTTCAGTTGCTGGCTGATATCGTAGCCAAAGGGCTATTGGCCAAGGCAGGATCATTTGCTGCCCTTACTTTGGAAAATTTCAAGCTATTACAGTTATTATGACTGAAAGAAAATTCAATTGGAAGCAACTCATTATCAGTATCTTGAAAAATATGTTTTCCTCCATCAAGCAATCCAAAGGATTTGCAGTGCCGCTAAGCTATTTTATGAAAGTCAAAGGATTGGTGGCTGATGATTCCGAGCGACTATCTAAATTCAAAATTTTTAATGGGAAGAATGTTCTGCCACCCAAAACTAAAATCGATATCTCTCCTGATCAGTTTGTGAAGATCAAGAAGGAGATTGGGACGCAACAGGCTGCTCCAAAGCAGTTAAACAGGCCAAGACATTGGCTCAACTGAAGGCAGTTAAAAGAAAATTGATTATCAGTGAATCTGATTCCGAGAAGACGCCCTCTCCAAAAATTGGGAAGAAACCAAGAACACAAAGGACAAAATTACAAACCACAACAGAATCTATTCCTACTGAAAGGCTGACATCTTTGAATGCCCAACAGCCTATCAAAGAAGTTCCCCTACAGTACATCCCACCAGAAATCTCAACTGATGCAACAAAAGAAACAGTTAGGATCAAAGCTCCTTTAATCCATATCAATCGTCCTGCTGTTCGCGCACCTGCCAGAACCAAAGGTATAAGGATTACAGAACTGGTGGATACTACTCGCACTGGATTGGAAATTCCTCATATCCTCAGTACTGAAAAAGGCAAGGGCAAATTAATTGAAGAGCCCAGGCCATCCAATTCCATTCAAACTCATATTGACCTTGTTTGGGAACAGGTTAATAATTTTGCAGCATCAAAACTTCAATCCTATGATGCCTGGACCGCTTATAGAACTCAAATTTTTGCTAAGCAACTGAAAAAGAAATCCCAGCTGAACGAATTTATCAAACTTGAAGCAATTGTCCTCAAAGTGGTCAAAGCCGCCACAATTGTTCAGACTTTGGAGAGAAAAACCTATTTTTTTGACCAAATTCGAGCTAAGAAGCTATCTCAACTGCTTGAAGAATTGAAGGCCAACTACATTCCCACCAATCCAACTGCTTACAATGATCGAGCTATGATCACTCAGCTAGATACAGATCTTACTAGCCTGCAAGCTCAGATCAAAATGTGGGAAATGGATCAGGAGTTAGTTCTTCCTGATGAAGCCTCTGAAGAAGAAGGAGAAGAACCCTCCTCTCAGTAGAAAGAGCCACCCTCAGAACAAACTATCGTTACAACTGAAGAAACAGTTCAGGATGTGCCACAATCATCTGCTTTGGAACATCAGCTGTACTCTGAAGCTGAGTTGAATTTTGCCAACATTGATGAAATTATTCAAGCAGTGGTGACAGAATCTATTATTATTGTATCCATTCCTGAAGCAGTTGATCATTCAACTGATCAAATTACTCAATAGGTTCCTATCCCAACAGAAGCACCAGTTCAGCCTGCTGATTTTGAACCAAAGGAGCAAACAATGGTGCCTACTCAATTACCAAATCAACAGACTGCTGAGAATATGGAAGCTTTGCTAATTTCTCCAACTGATGAACCCACACAAATAACAGAGGACTATCAAACAAATGTATCAGTTCATGACCCTCTTACTGAAGATCTGATTCAGCAAGAAACGCCAATTGCTGATCAACATCAACCCTCATCTCCTTCAGTCCAAGTCACAGTGACTGAAACAGATGTTCCAGCACAGACTGTTCCTGATATGATACTATCTGATAGGACCATGGTGGTCTTTGATCAAATCTCACATGAACCACGGACATCTCAGTCACCTCCTCATCAATCCACAGATATGGACCTTGTCCTTGAGGAAATACAGAATATGCAGCAGATGCTTACCGAAATCAAGAAAATTCAATCCATACAATTTTCTCATACTGTCAAACTGGATTCTTCAATTGAATTTGATGCAGCAAAACTGAAAGCCATTCAAGCCAACATGGAGGTTCTTACCCGAACTGTGGATGAAATTAAAAATAACAGAGGTCTAGCTCAAAGTCTATTTACAACTCAGGATATAATCAGCAAACGAGTTGAGCGATTGGAAACTTCTGTTTCCAATAAAATAGAATTGCTGCAGACTTCTTTTCAAACTGCTGTATAAAGTATCTCATCAGACGTCAAAATTCTTTCCACTAACATTCGAAGATCATCTATGAAGATGGATGTGTTCGACAAAAAAGGGGAAGAGATCAAAAAAATTCTAGAACAACAAAAGAAATCTTCTCGTTGAAGAAAAATCTCTACAGATTTGTGTAGTCCATTATTCAGTTATTATTTCTCTTATTTTATCTACAATGAGTTCAGACATCCAATCACTATTTACTTATTTTTGTCAAACACCATAAAGGGGGGAATTGTTGGAAACTAAATTCCGGCGTTTGACAAAAATATGAACCAACTGAAAATACAAAGCAACTGATCGAGTAAAACTGAACTCAGCAACTGATAGAGTAAACTGAACTCAGCAACTGAATCTAGTAAACCAATCTACGCAACTGAAACGCAATTCAGTTATTCTCCTCGTCAACTGACATATATAACACTCGGCCGTATGCCTTTAAGCTAAGCATCCTTCAAAAATTTCTCGGGAAAGAAAATTCAACCGACAAAGAGAAATAGAAGATTGCAACTGAATATGAAATGCCGCACTTCAATCAATACATCTTAGAACAACGCATTGAAGTTAAGACGCCGCATTACAATAAATGAAGCAAACAATTACCAAGAAATGATGAAGTGACAATCAACGGATACAAAGATTCAAATATATCTCAAGTTACCGTTGGAAGGGAAGCTTATAAATATGACAGAAGAACAGCTTAATAACAACGAGATTACATAATTCAAAGCTTGCTGTTATTCTGCCAAAATCTTAGCTCACTCTTACTTGATTTATTCGTACCAGTCAAGGCTACAATTTGAGCTCACGAGCACTTTGTAATAATCGGTAAATTCGATAGTGCTAAGATCAGTTACGCACTGAGAACATATTGTAAATACTAAGAGTTTCAGTTTTTGGCAGTGATAAGTCCAAACTGAAGTGGGTCAGTACAAATCTTGTATTCGATCAAAGCCTTTTAGTGGAAATCCTATCCTTGAGATAGAAGGGTGACGTAGGAGTAATTGAAATCTCCGAACATCCAGAAATAATCCTTGCGTATTTTATTTCAGTTTTGTATTCTATCTTTCAGTCAGTTAGTTTCCGCAACTACTTCAGTTTAACTGATTGTCATTGACCAACAAGATTCCGAGAATCAGTTTTTCACCAAACTGAACTGAAAATTCGAAAAGATCAGTTTTAATTATGAGTGTTTATTCAACCCCCTTCTAAACACTCTTGATACATCAATCGATCCTATCATTGTTTAATGTCTCATATGCAAATACTACAAACACATTGTTTTACGTCTTTGTGTAAAGACTCACTCAACTAATATTTGAAATTCAACTCTCTTGTATATGTGTGAGTGATTGTGTGTGAGGAATTTATCTTTTACACTATACATCTCAAATATATCCTCACACAAGGGCTTGTGCTCTCAACTAGCTGATTTCTTCATGTTAACTTCCCATGCTTTGAATCCACTTCAAAAGCTCTTGTTTGATCTTCAAGATGTTGTATTTATAAGCCCCAACAATGATATATACGTTAGACACAAGAATATGACCGTTTGGAAAGTTTCTGTACTGTTTCTGAAATTGCAACGGTCAAATTCGTCTTGCTAGGCATTTTCCCGACTGGTCAACTCTGGTCAACTCAACTGGTCAGCAACTGGTTCGGTTCAGTTCAGTTGATCAGCTGCTGGTTCGGTTCGATTTAGTTCAGCTGGTTCAGTTGCTCTGGTTCAGTTGATCAGCAGCTGGTTCAGTTCAGTTCAGTTCAGTTCACCTGGTTCAGTTGATCAGCAGCTGGTTCAGATCAGCTGGTCTGGTTCGGTTGGTCAGCAGTTGGTCAGTTCGGTTGGTCTAGTTCAGTTTCAGTTGGTATGCTGAAATCAGCCTAACTGATTTCAGTTTGTGTAGAACCAATATCCTTATCGTCATTTATCAGCATCTTAAGCTTTGATTCAGAATTTGAATTTTACAATTATTTGTAGATCTTGGTCTTATCTTTCCAACGCATACTGAATCGCTTCATTTCGATAACCGAGTTGAGAGATATGACCAAAATACCGCAATTTCTCAAACCTAACTTATTGCTGTTTTCGTGTGATCAATTCGATAATTCAGTGATCAATTAGACCATGATAACATCCGATTTTGCCCAACTGGCGTGAAATACGACTTGTTTCAAATTGAGGTTTCTGTTCTTCAAAGATGGCTGATTGTCATTTGGGTTATCCAGTTGAGAGATATAAATAAAACACCAAAACTTGCCAAAAATTCAGTTTGTGCAGAATTCGGTTTCAATTTGCTTCTTGTGTTTGCAACTTCACACATGAGTATATATGTTAGAAATACAATAACAAGTTTTGTTAACATCAAAATCAAGATTGCGAACATGAAATGTTCTAACAATCTCCCTCTTTTTGATTTTCACAAAACTTGGATAAACAATCAATTCGACTAACATATTTCTCTTCCTTTTCATGTGAATCAAAAAGTCATATTTTCGTAATATTTTAAACAAAATTTTCTCCCCATCAATTTTTTAAAAATAATCTCTTCAATAAAATTACAATGAGTTCTCCTCCTATATTTTTGAAAATTATAAAAAAAAAGAGGGATAACTCAACAATTTTCTTCATGACTCATTTTCTGCTGCAGCACATATGCTCTGCCTTGAACGAATAAATTGTATTTCTCGAGTATAACTAGGCTGCATATTTTATACCGTTGTAAACCTCTACAAGTCTACTTTGCAACATAAAAAGTGGTTTGTCATTTGGAGACTCGAGCAAGGAGATATGCCATTTTTCCCACGGTTGCTACATGCTGTACGAAAATTCAGTTTTGCATATATATGTTTAAAAATCTGAAATTTTCGAATTTTAAACATCAAAATAAATTTCAATACTCTTTCAAGAACAACCCGCTCTGATACCAATTGATAGGGTCGATTAGAAGGGTAATTGTTGAGCTACAATAGCTCGGTTCTTGAAATATGGAACACCGATGGATTAAATCGAGTTTGGTGTTCAAACCAAACGTAAGATACTCGAAATAATCCTTCGTAGAAACCGATTAATATTTTGTAAAGCATTTAAAAATTATGCAAGTTGAATGAGTAAAAATATTTTGGTTGAAGCATTTTATCAAACACTTAGTGTGCAATATTTTATTTGAAGGACACATAAAATGCTTCAACAATGCATTTTTAAAACTCTGGAAAGTGATAAGTAAATGCAATAAAAAAATAGATACGAATTTGTTTATGGATGTTTAGAGACTTCAAATGCTCCTACGTCACCCCTTCTTTCCCTTGGGAAGGATTCACTAGAAGACCTTAATTTATACAACTCTTTGTACAAACCAACTCAGCTAGGACTTACCCACTGCCTAAACCGAACTCCTAGCACTCAAGTTTGTAGGCAGCACCTCACAATCAGCATATTGATTAATGTCTCATATGCAAATACTACAAACACATTGTTTTACGTCTTTGTGTAAAGACTCACTCAACTAATCTTTGAAGTTCAACTCTCTTGTATATGTGTGAGTGATTGTGTGTGAGGAATTTATCTTTTACACTATACATCTCAAATATATCCTCACACAAGTGCTTGTGCTCTCAACTAGCTGATTTCTTCATGTTAACTTCCCGTGCTTTGAATCCACTTCAAAAGCTTTTGTTTGATCTTCTAGATGTTGTATTTATAAGCCCCAACAATGATATATACGTTAGACACAAGAATATGACCGTTTGGAAAGTTTCTGTACTGTTTCTGAAATTGCAACGATAAAATTCGTCTTGCTAGGCATTTTCCCGACTGGTCAACTCTGGTCAACTCAACTGGTCATTCAATTCAACTAGTTCGGTTCAGTTCAGTTGATCAGCTGCTGGTTCGGTTCGATTCAGTTCAGCTGGTTTAGCTGCTCTGGTTCAGTTCATCAGCAACTGGTTAAGTTCTGTTGGTTCGGTTCAATTGTTCTGGTTCAGTTGATAAGCAGCTGGTTCACTTCAGCTGGTCTGGTTCAGTTGGTCAGCAGTTGGTTCAGTTCAGTTGGTCTTGTTCAGTTTCAGTTGATGTGCTGAAATCAGCCTAACTGATTTCAGTTTATGCAGAACCAGTAGTTTTATCGTCATTTATCAACATCTTAAGCTTCGATTCAGACTTTGACTTCTGAAGATGATCTGTAGATATTTGTCTTATCTTTCCAACGCATAATGAATCGTCTCATTTCGATAACTGAACTGAGAGATATGACCAAAATACCCCAACTGCTCATACCCAACTGATTGTTTTTTTCGTGTGATCAGTCTGGTAATTCAGCGATCATTTAGACCATGATAACATCAGATTTTTCTCAACTGACGTGAAATAAGACTTGTTGCAAATTGGGTTTTCTGATCAAAAAATTTGGCGGGTTGTCATTTGGATTATCCAGTTGAGAGATATAATTAAAAAACCAAAGCTTGCCAGAAATTCAGTTTGTGCAGAATTCGGTTTCAGTTTGCTTCTTGTGTTTGCAACTTCACACATGAGTAAAAATGTTAGAAATACAAAACAAGTTTTGTTAACATCAAAATCAAGATTGTGAACATGAAATGTTCCAACACTTAATAGTCAATTAAATTATCTTGGACACTAGCTGAATAAGGAAGGAAGTAAATACTCTATTATCTTGTATGTGCTTGCCGATAAAATGAGAATAAGTTCAATGCTAACTGAATATTGCACTAAAAGAATGTATTCATCTCAATTGATGATTAGCTTCAAGTAATTCGACACAGTTAAATTAGTATCGTTATGTTGTAAGATCACCGGATCATTCCTTGATATGGATCAGTAAAGTCCAGTTGTAAGCTAGAAATCAAATACATTTGTTGAATGATTTGCATGTATCACTTCAATTGAGTCGATTTAGTTTAGTTTATATAAAAATTTAAAATTTAAAATTATATCTTAACATTATGATCTTCCGAGACAAAAAATAATTGACCGCATTATTCTTTTATGATATGGGAGCATGAGAGAAGTCTAGAATGTCTACTGTATATTATGTATTATTCATTATATATGAGGGACTATAACCATATATATGACATAAGAAGTCATCGATTTATCGCAGAAAACTTAATTGAGCTATTTTTTTACACATAAGATTGATCATACCGATTTATTTTAATATTTCATAAACCGACAATTAAGTAGATCACTTTATTGGGTTGTTTATTAGATAATAGTTTCATGTACAATTTATTATGTAAACCCATAAAATTGTTCAAACATAGCTAAAGTACCCTTCCAGAAAACTAATTAAATGCGCTTTAAGGGGGTAATTAGCTTATGATTTAAGGGGTAGAAAATTTTACCTAAATGCATGTAATTTTGTCTGCAATATCTTAATTTTTTTCATTATTGATCTTTTGACTTATCATTAATAATATTTTGTAAATAAACTTGTAGGGAAAATTATTGTTCATAAAATATAAGTTAGATTTTAATTGTTGGTTTTATTTTTTAGATTATCCTTTCAAGAAAATTTAAATTATTGATTTGAAGCTTTTTGAAATAATTAAAGAAGATATTTGTTTGTATATATCTTGTGATTGTTGAAGATATTATGAATATATTGAAAGATGTTATCTTGATTGATATGAGAAGATATGATGCTAGATTAAAAAAGATAATATTTATCTTAGATATGATGTTGTCTTCTATATAATAAAGTGTTTATTCAATATGAAGATGGCCGAGAATCGCCATATATGGTCGAGGAAGGACGATGAGCTTATATTTTCAAATCTTTAAGAGTTGGTTGTATGCAAATTTAGTAAAGAAAATTTATATTTTTCAATCCGTGTCACGGCAAGCCATGAGACAATTTTCGATAAGTTCTACCTTATTAATTCTGATTTCGAGATTTCAACTTGCTGGTGGTACACACATACTCAAAGACTTGTGATTCATTCCTCAGGTTTCGAAGAGAGTTCGAGTTGATGGATATTAAAAAAAAAATGATGATGGCTAAGTGAAATATACTGAATGTCTTCGTCATAGATGCGTCACTAGAAAAGAGGGAGTTTTTTTATTTAAATAAGTTCTTGTATGATCATGACATTTTATATTAGTAGCTTCAATTAATAGTTCAGCGTGGCCCCAAGGACGTAGGTCTTTTGGACCGAACCAGGTTAAAAATGTTTGTGTTTTTTATTATATTTTAAGTATTATTTTTTTTATTAATTGGGCTAATCATGAATACAATCAAAATAAGAGAAAACGAGATAAAAAATTATAAATTTATAATTCTAAATAAAAATTTATTGGACAATTAAAAATGAAAGAATAAAAATAAATAATTTTAAAAACCATTTATTGCATGGGTAAAATTTATCAATGAAAATAATATTTTATTTTGGAGTTTAAATTTATTCTGAAATTTTTTTGTTCCATATTGTTGAAAATTAATATTTAAAATATGTGTATTGAATATTTGAATATTGAAAATAAGAGTTGTAAATATTGAAAATTAGTGTGTGATGATGTATGTAATTATGAATTTATTTTTGGATTATTTGTAAATAAATTCTATAAATAGATCTCTCATTTGTGAAGAAAATCACAATTGAGTAGAGAGAAAAATTTTATAAAGTGTGTAGTTTGGTAAATTTTGAGAGTTTGAGATTTTTACTTTTTAACATAAATTTTTACTTTTTCATATTACGTTATCAGCACGAAGATCTAAAAATCATCTATAATTTTCCAAGCTCCAAAACAGAAGAAAAAGATAACAAAAGTAATAATATTTATTTTACTGTTTATTTATTTCTTTTGTATATATTTAATATATAATATAATGTTATTTTTATAATAAAGATAAAAAATATTAAAAATAAATTTTTCCAAAAACTTGTTATAAATCTTGGGGGGATGTTAAGACGACATACCACACTTCCGATAAGAGATATGACAAGTATAAAAGCCTATAAGGTTTTAAACAAAATACCTTATGGCAAATCATTATAAAAATGTGATATGATATACATAATTATTTAAACATGACTAATATTATATACATTATATTATTACCATAAAATTATACAAATACATACATTTATTTTTTTTGTATACCAACGGTCATAAACGATAACAAAACGGCTTGTTTTTGCCATATAAATATGATCTCATAAACACATTCAATCACTCCAACTTTCTCTTCTTCTCTAATCAATTATTCTTCGTCAAATTTTCGAAAAAAGAAGAAGATGATTTTCTCAAGGTTATTTTTAGTTATTTTTGTTATCATACTCACGAGTCTTGTATTTATCGGAGAATATCCTCTTCGTGTATTTTCTTTATTTTTACGAATGCTTGTACTTGTTGTTTATCCATTAATTTGTATTGCAATATTAATTAACTAATAAAATGCATTACAATTTTTTTTAGTACCACCATGTCAAACTTGGAAAAGCTCGAATTCATTGCACTTGATATTACGGGGAAAAATTATATGCCATGGATTCTTGATGTAGACATTCATCTTGAGTCATTAGGTCTAAATGAGACCGTAAAAGAAAATGACATATCCACATCACAAGAAAAGGCAAAAGCCATGATATTTTTGCGTCAACATCTCGATGAGGTATTAAAATGTGAATATCTAATTGAAAAAGATCCCATGGCTTTGTGGAAGAGATTAAAAGAAAGATTCGAAAATATTAGGGAAGTTATACTTCCGACCGCTAGGGATAAATGAAATACGTTGAGATTCCAAGATTTTAAAAAAGTCAGTGATTACAACTCGGTGATGTAAAGAATAATCTCGCAATTGAAATTTTGTGGGCACGAGATTACTGAATTGGAAATTCTTGAAAAAATATTTTCCACTTTTCACGCATCAAATATAACTCTACAACAAAAATATAGAGTGCGTGGATTTTTGAGATATTCAGAACTTATCGCATGTTTCCTTGTGACGGAAAAGAATAACGAGCTGTTAATGAGAAATCATCAGGCACGACCCACTGGTTCAACAGTATTTCTTGAAGTAAATTTTGTAAACAAAAATGAATTTAAATCTGGAAACCAAAATCAAAGTTATAGACAAAATTTTCGTCGAGGACGAAATCGAGGTCGTGGATGTGGACTTGGAAGTGGTCGTGATCGTGGACGCGTCCGTTGTTTTGAAAATAATCGAGATATTTATTTCTATAACTCATCTCAAAAGAGTATCCAAACCATCCACGGAAAAGAAATCATGAGAATATGTGTTAATGAGAATCACTCAAA
This sequence comes from Primulina eburnea, assembly GCF_022965805.1. Taxonomy (NCBI): domain Eukaryota; kingdom Viridiplantae; phylum Streptophyta; class Magnoliopsida; order Lamiales; family Gesneriaceae; genus Primulina; species Primulina eburnea. Next base: position 7,608,548 of record NC_133109.1, on the reverse strand, counting down.
AAGATTTGAAAGTTCTTTTTTAGATGTGGTACTCCAGGACATTGGTCCCGTATTTGTCGAGCCCTTAAGCACCTTTGTAAACTTTATAAAGAATCAATAAATGGGAAAGAAAAGGAGAACAACTTCACTCAACACAATGAATCTTTGAGTGATTCAACTCATTTTGATGCTTGAGATTTTCTGATTGATTTCCCGGACAATGATCAATTTGTTGGTGGAATAAATATGTTATTTTTCCATGTACTCATATGATAATGTTTTATCGTGTGTTATATTTTTACATAAGTAATGTATTGTATTTTATTTTTATAAATGTATTGTAAGTAATTTTATTTCATTGCATATTTTTTTTTGAAGTTCAAATATGGAAAATGTTATGAGCAAAGCTGAAGTTTGCATATCTGATAGTGTACAACGCACACTATCCTCCGAGATCAAAGATATTCTTGGAACTAAAACCAACAAAAACAATGGTGAATAAAATATCAGGTCCATCCTATGGACTTGATTAAAGGTTGTGGTAAAGCATAATTTTTGTTACCTAAGGGTACAAAATTTTTGATCAATTATGTTTTGTATTCACCACAATCGAAAAGAAATTTGTTGAGTTTTAATGATATATTCTCATGGGTACGATACTCAAACAATGAATGAAGGGAATGAGAAATATATGTGTCTTACCACATATAAATCAAGAAAGAAATATGTGATCGAAAAACTATCAATGCTCCCTACTGGATTACATTATACACATATAAGTCTCATTGAATCAAACATGGTAGTTGATAATTCTTCAATATGAACCAAATGGCATGATCGATTAGGACATCCTGGTTCAACAATGATGCGAAAAATTATAGAAAATACACATGGTCATCCGCTGAAAGACCAGAAGATCTTTCAGAATAATAATTCAATGTAAAGCATGTTCTCTTGGAAAACTTATTATAAGACCATCACCAGCCAAAATCCAAACTGAATCACTAATGTTTCTTGAACGTATTCAAGGTGATATTTGTGGATCAATTCATCCACCATGTGGACCATTTAAATAATTTATGGTATTGATTGATGCCTCCAGCAGATGGTGACATGTATGTTTATTGTCAACTCGAAATGTTGCATTTGCAAGATTACTTGCTAAAATAATAAAATTGAAGAATCAATTTCCCGATTATACAATCAAGAAAATTAGACTTGATAATGCCGATGAACTCACTCCCCAGACTTTCAATGATTATTGTATGTCTATGGGAATCACTATTGAGCATCATGTTGCTCATGTGCATACATAGAATGGATTGGCTGAATCATTGATTCAACGTCTGTAACTGATTGCTAGACCAATGATTATGAAAATAAATCTACCTATTTCTATATAGAGACATGCAATTTTACATGCCGCTGCATTAATTCGCATCAAACCAAGTGCATACCATAAATACTCCCCATTGCAGCTTGTATTTGGTAAAGAACCAGACATTTCTCATCTGAGAATTTTTGGATGTATAGTATATGTGCTGATTGCACCACCTCAACGAAAGAAAATGGGACCTCAAAGAAAAATTGGAATTTATATCGGTTATGATAGTCCATCAATCATTCGATATCTTGAACCTCAGACAGACGACGTGTTCACAGAATGTTTTGCTGATTGTCATTTTAATGAGGAAATCTTCCCAATGTTAGGAGGAGACAAGAAACATACCAAAAAGGAAATTACATGTTATGTATCATCATTGTTACATCTGGATCCATGAACAAAACAATATGAAAAAGATGTACAACAAATTGTGCACTTGCAAAGAATAGCAAATCAAATAGCATATGTATTTACAGATGCAAAAAGGTTAACTAAATCATATACATGCTGTAAATGCTCCTGCTCGAATTGAAATTCCAAAGAAACAAATTAAAAAAACTCATGATGTCATAAAACGCCTGAAGCGTTGAAGGCCATTTGGTTTCAATGATAAAAATCCTCGAAAAAGAAAATTCATAAAGAAACACGATGATCACAAAATAGAGAATGATGTTCCCGAAGAAACACATGATGAACACAAAATAGATACTGATATTCCTGAAGAAACACATGATGATGAAAATGTTCTGTCAGAACCACAAACTGACGAGAAACGTGAAATCTCTATCAATTATATTAATACTGGAAAAATATGGAACCGAAAAGATATAGAAGAAATTGATGATATATTTTCTTATAATGTGACAATCGACATCATAAATGATAATGAAGATCATGAACCAAAATCTTTTGGTGAATGTAAAATTCGGCAGGATTGGATAAAATGGAAAGATGTCATCCAGGTTAAATTGGATTCGTTAAATAAACGTAATGTTTTTGGACCTATAGTCCTTACACCTGAATGTGTAAAACCTGTTGGATACAAATAGGTTTTTATTCGAAAGAGAAATGAGAAAAATGAAATAGTAAGATATAAAGCTCGAGTTGTTTCACAAGATTTTTCTCTAAGGCCTGTGATTGATTATGAAGAAACGTATTCTCCCGTGATGGATGCAATTACATTTCGGTATTTGATTAGCTTGGCGGTATCTGAAAATTTAGAAATGCGTCGTATGGATGTTGTTACAGCTTACTTATATGTTATTCTGTGAAATTACAAAAATCATTATGTGGGTTAAAGAAATCCGGCCGAATGTGATATAATCGGCTAAGTGATTACTTGATGAAAAAGGGATATGAAATAATTCAATATGCTCTTGTGTTTTAATTAAAAAACAACATCCGGATGCGTAATTATTGCTGTATATGTTGATGATTTAAACATCATGGGAACGAATAAGGAAATTCAAGAAGTTTTGTCATACTTGAAGGAATAATTTGAAATGAAATATCTTGGAAAAATCAAGTATTGTCTGGGTTTAAAAATTGAACAAAAGAATGTGGAATATTTGTTCACCAGAAAAATTATACAGAAAAGATCCCTAAACATTTTAATATGGATAAATCAAATCTTTAAGTACTCTAATGGTTGTTAGATCATTAAAATAGAAAAATATCCATTCCGTCCATGTGAAGATGATGATGATATTCTTGGTCCAGAAGTACCATATCTAATTAGTGCTATCGGTGCCCTTATGTTTCTTACAAATTGTACAAAGCCTGATATATCTTTTGCCGTAAATTTAGCAAGATTTAGCACATATCCAAAAGAGACACTGGAACGGAATTAAACATATATTCTGTTATATACGAGGAACGACAGACTTGAGACTTTTGTAATCAGAATATACTAATCCAAGTATAATTGGTTATGCCGATGCTGGATACTTATCTGATCCACACAAGACACGTTCTCAAACTGGATATGTATTTATTCGTGGAGGTACTGTAATTTATTGGCGTTCACAGAAACTGTAACGTACCATACTTTTTATTACTTAAAATTTGCAGAAAAATTAAAATTTTCTTAAATAAACGTGAACATTCAAAATTCGATAAAAGAAATAAACTGTACGTCTCGCAAGTTGTTTCAACAAAGGTTTGAAGTTTAAAGTTTGAAAAAAGTATTAAATGTTTTCATAAGACTTAAAACATGACGGTCCACGGGTTTAGCCTCCCGCTCAGTCCAAGCTTGCTCCTTGGTCTCCACCTCCAGCCTCTTCATAAACATCATCACCTGCATCGATCAAGTCTAGTGAGTCTAAAGACTCAACACGTATAAACTGGAAATAACAAGTACTACATAATAAGATAACATGCAACTTTAAAATAGAACATACATACTTAAAACTTGACTTGCATATCAAAACCTGAACATACGTGCATACATACTTAGACGTGCCATCAACATAAACTTTTCTTAAACATGCCTGCAAACTTGAACATACCTGAACATACATAGCTTCATCATTTTGCGTAAAGATATGTTTCAATGCAAGTGACCCATAACATGATTCGCCTGATCAGACTAAACCACAGTACTGGGATGACAGGGACGTATCCACTGCCACATACATGAGATCCCCATTCATAAATTAACGGGCTGATTGGTCCACGTTCATGATTTAACGCTTTCCAATCTCGATCTAAACACGTTCATAATTTAACGGGCGGATTGGTCCCCGTTCATAATTTAACGCTTTCCAATCTTAAACATAATTTGGTCACAAGAAATTTGGCATACCTAAAAAACTTAAAATATTTTCTTGCACGTCAACATACTTACTTGGCGTTGAGGGATTTGTTGGACTTCGATTGGGTCCGTTGCTGCACATACTAAATGAATTTAAAATACTTAACTTGCATGGCTTAGACGTAGGTACACATGCTCACCACCAAACTCCATAAATAACTTAAGACGTTCTAAAACTCTCAGGAATTGACCTCATTTAAATCAATGTACTAAACCATCACAAGAAATCCCAAAGCCAACAATTAAGTTTTTCCCAAAACATGAAGTGCACGGACCCCGTGCCTAGGTCTGGTTACGGGCCTATGTAGGTTCGCTACAAGACCTACCGAGAAGAGTGAAGGGCACGGACCCCGTGCTAGGGTCTGTGTAGGGGTCCGTGTGGCCTCGCAAAGTTGACACCGAGAAGAGAACAAAGGCACGTACCCCGTGCCAGGGTCCGTGTACCCTCGTTGGACGCGAACTCACGAAAATTCTGAACAAGTGCTGCTTAACATTCTAAACTCGATCATACAGACCATGGGCCGACACCCCGAGACCCATCCTAGCATGAAAATTCGTACAACTACCCAAAGAACGACGTTCACCCTACGACACATACAAATCAAAACGTGGCAATTGACACCAAATCGTTTCCTACGACTTCTAATGTACTCGAGTGCCTATCGACACTAAAAGACATATCAAATAACACCCCAACATCATATTAAGCATACCTAGACGCAGCAACGATCACCCGTCGATCCCCAACAGGGCCTGCAACAATAAAATCTCAAGAACTCATCAATATAAATTTTTCTGAAAAACACAGTTTGAGCAGTTCCACGAAAAACGTCATAACTCACTCAATTTTTATCCAAATATTTAGAATTTATGGTCAAATCGAAGGTATCAAAATTTATACAATTTTCGTGTGGAAAGTTTTCTCAAAATCACGACCGAAAAATCGCAGTATTTAAAAAGACAGTAAAAACGAGTTTTCAGATCTAAAATTATTTCAAAACTGATCCAAACCAATTTCCGCTCAAACGACGAACGTCACACATGAAATTTTACGCATAAAAATAACACAACACATAATATGACGAGATCGATGTAGACATAACAGAATATATGTGCCTTTAAATCTTTAACGTTACCGAATGACGACACCGAAGCGGGATGGATGCGAGGGTTGAACCCGGAAGAACGTGGCACTAATTCTTGAAATAAACTCACTAAATTTGCTAGAAATATTTAGAGGAGGGGCGGCTGCTGCTCTTGCTTTAGAACCCTAGGTTTTCCTCTATAAATATGAATGTGAAATGTGTATGTATGTGTTGTGTGTTTTAACGTGGATGTGTGTGTGTTTATAGCGGTGTGCGTGAGTTTGGTAGTAAGGAGGGGATTAGGGAAGTTTAATTAGGAAAAATAAATTTCTTAATTAGTAATTAAAAACTAATTAAAAATACTAACACAAATTTTAATTAAAATGCACAAGTGTCATATCTCTAAAAGTTTAAAATCATAAAATTACCTAATAATTAAATTAGGCTTTTAAAATGCTAAAAACTAAATAAATCATTTAAAATGTCTCATTCTTAACTTAAAATAAAATGCCGCAATAAAATTTGCCAAAAATCGTCGCCGGTCATTTTCCTCGATCCCGCATCGAATAATCGCCTAAAACATGAAACTCGAAAAGCATTTTAACGTGCATCAATTAAACATAAATATTAAAATAATGCAAATTCTTAAATCGTGAACTAAAACCCAAATCAATGAATTAAGCATGCATTAAAACCATTAATAAAATAAATAAGGAATTTAATAACTTGCACGCACGTGGTTCATGTGGATCTCAAATTTTCGGGACGTCACAAAAACAAACACTCGTAACAACTTCATCAAATCATGCCGAGATTATTGCACTACATGAAGCAAGCCGTGAATGTGTGTGGTTAAAATCAATGACCCAACATATCTAAATCTCATGTGGATTATTATTCGACGAGAAGCATGTGATACTATATGAAGATAATGTTACATGTGTTGCTCTAATAAAAGAATGATACATAAAAAAGCGACAGAACTAAACATATTCCTCCTAAGTTCTTCGCATTTACCAAGGAGCTTGAGAAGAATAAATATATTGATGTTCGTCACATTCAATCAAGTGAAAACTCATATTATGTAAATATTCTGTTTTAAAAATAATGCCAATAAAGGTTATTTAAGTAATTGTTTTAAGAAAAAATTTGTATTTCTGGTCTTTTATATTTTTCTCTTCCCGATTCTTTTTTCTCCATATTGTCAAATTTTAGTGTTAGTTCGTTCTCTTTTTTCCTTTTTTTTTTGAAATTCTAGTAATTTTTTACTGACGTGACGCTTATCAGCATCTTAAGCTTCTATTCAGACTTTGACTTCTGAAGATGATTTATAGATCATCGTCTTATCTTTTCAACGCATACTGAATTGCTTCATTTCGATAACCGAGCTTAGAGATATGACGAAAATACCGCAACTGCTCAAACCCAACTGATTGCTGTTTTCGTGTAATCAGTTCGGAGATACAGCGATCCGTTAGACCATTATAACATCCGAATTTGCCCAACTAACGTGATATACGATTTGTTCGAAATTGAGTTTTCCTATCAGTAAAGTTAACGGATTGTCATTTGAATCATCCAGTTGAGAGATATCAACAAAATACCTAAGCTTGACAGAAATTCAGTTTGTGCAGAATTCAGTTTCGGTTTGCTTCTTTTGTTAATAACTTCACAATTGAGTAAATATGTTAGAAATACAATAACAACTTTTGTTAACATCAAAATCAAGATTGCGAACATGAAATGTTCCAACTCTTAGCGCTGTTAAACAAATCCATCATAATACTCTTGTCACCAAGTAGACCTAACCACTGCTTTGTTAAATTAACTTTCCTTTTTTTGTAGCATCAGAAACTTTCCTTTGTATTTGAAGGGTACTTTAATGTGAAGTTAATTAAACCCTTTTATAGTTTGACCTCCTCCTCATCAGATTTTTTCATCTTTCACTGGATCTTTTTGCAGGAAATTTTAGAGCTTTACAATAAATGTAACAGAACTTTTGCCTTGAAAAATATCATGAAGTTGAGAAAGTTATTGTTAAAAGATTTTATTTGAAGCTGTACATCCTTTTACACGATCGAGTGCTTCTTTGCATACACTGAGATTAACACATACATGATACATATGATCATAATATATTCAACACATATATTTCAAGAACTAAAATGGGCCAAAATATGTTTTATTAGGTTTCATAGTTCGTTAATGTAAAGGAAATATGGAGTACTGAATGAAAAGCCAATTCCCTGTGTGGGTTTCAAATTTCATTAAAAATTGGCTTCGCAACCACCATTAATGGAGAAATCCTATGCATCGTAATCCCAAAAACTTCAGTCATATCAAGATCCGCCGGCTGGACTCTTTGCGGAAGCTCCCAATCAAAGCTGTGAACCAGCTGCGCCAGTGCAAGCTCAACTGTCGCAGAACCAAATGCAATCGCAGGACAGCTTCTTCTCCCCGCACCAAAAGGTATCAACTCAAAATCTTTCCCTCTAAAATCAATTTCATTATCCATGAATCTTTCAGGATCAAATCTATCAGGGTCTTTCCAGGATTCTTGGCTCCTCCCTATGGCCCAAGCATTGATGTAAATTCTCGTCTTTTCAGGGATTGTGTACCCACCAACGGAGACTTCTTCCATGGATTCTCTGGGGAGTAGTACTGGTGCAGGAGGGTGTAGCCTGAAGATTTCTTTGATAACGGCTTTCATGTAGTTCATTTGTGTTATATCAGATTCCGACACGAATTTACGGTCACCGAGTTTACTTCGAACCTCGGACTGCAGTTTTTTCAGGATTTTTGGGTGAGTGATTAGTTCTGTCATTCCCCAATCGAGGGTTATGAAGGTTGTGTCTGTTCCTGCAGCAAACATGTCCTACATGCAATATACTATTAAGAAGAAGATCAAGGGTCGAAAAATCAAGAGTACTTGATTTCAACATTTCATTGTAAAAAAAATGTTCGACGTAATGTTTTAATTCTTTTCTTTTTAAATTTGTGAACAGCTTAATAATTTTAGCTTTAAAATCTCAAATATGATTTTTCTTAGTATTTTCTGCTAAATTTTAATTTAAAGGCCTAGAAAATAAAAATTTTTAAGTTCTTGAAGGATTCATCAGGCGGGCAGCTGGATTGGTCGTCGTTTGTAGTTTTCATAACACAACGCAGCTATTTTTTTTTAACTCTCAAATACTGATGATTACGATTAAAGTGAATCTGTAGAGCCCAATTTCGTACACGTAAAACCCATGCATTTATTTAAATTAGTAAAGTATTTAATTTATTTTAAAGGAGTTTAGTCATGCATAATTATTTAAATGCATTATTTTTAATTTAATTACGTTTATGTAATGCACGTTAAAATGTCTTTCGAGTTTCATGTTTCAGGCGTTCATTCGAGGCGGGATTGAGGAAGAGACCCGGTGACGATTTTTGGCATTTTTAGGTGGTATTTTATATTTTTTTGTTGAGATTGGGGCATTTTAATTGAATTATGAAGAGTTAGTATTTTTAAAAGCCTAAATTAGTTATTTGGTAAATTTTTGGGTTAAAGCTTTTAAGGATTTATCTCTTGTGCAAGTATTTTAATTGTAGAGATATTATTAATTAGGGGAGACTAGCAGTTTTAAAATTTGTTTGGTAATTATTTTAATTAAGCACTTCACCCCTAATTAATTACTCTAACTCACGCACACACACACTTTTACACACACCTATACACGCACAATCACACACACTTCATTCATTCTAGTTTTATTATTTTTGAGAGAAAGAAAACTAGGGTTCTTCCTTAGCCTAGCAGCCGCCCACCCCTCTTCAAATTCCAGCAAGGTTTTCGTGATTTTTATTTCGAGAAAAACGGTGCCACGTTCGTCTCGGATCAAGTCTCTCTCCATCTCCGCTTCGGTGTCGTCTTTCGGTAATGTTATCATCATAAAGGCACGTATATTCTGTTCTTGCTGTGTCGATCAAGTCATATATCGAATTGCGTTGTTTTTATGCGTAAAAGTTATGTATGATGATAGTAGTTTGAGCGGATCATGGATCGAATCAATCTCGAAGGAAAATTTTTAGATCTAAAACTCGTTTTTACTGTTCATGTCAAAACTGCGATTTTTCTGTAAATAATTTGAGAAAACTTTCAACTCAAAAATTGTAGAACTTTTCGACGCCTTCGATTTGATATATAATTCGAGATTTTTGGACGAAAAATGAGTGAGTTATGATATTTTCCGTGCGGCTGCGCAAACTGAAATTTTCAGAAAATTTGTGTTGATACGTTTCTTGAAGTTTTATGTTGCAGGCTTCGTTGGAAACCGACGGGCGATCGTTGCTGCGTGCGAATATGCTAGTATTGAGGTTTGTGGTGTTTTTAAGGTGTTGATGTATGTCGTTAGGCATTTGAATTAGTTTAAAGTCGTGGGAAATCGATTGATGTCAATTGCGTAATTGGTGTTGCATTGTGTTGTATAGTGGACGTCGTATTTTGAGGTGTTTGCATAAGTTTTGATGCAATGTTATGGTGTCCTAAGAAGGGTCTTAAGGGGTTGAACCATTATATTCAAGTGTCAATTTGGGTGTGTAGGCAGTGTATAAGTTTTCTCGCAGGTTTCGACGTACAGTGGCCACACGGACCCGGACACGGACCCGAGCACGGGGTCCGTGCCTTTGCTTTCCACTTAGTGCGTCTAGGCAGTACGTACACGGACCCCCACCCGGACCCTCACACGGGGTCCGTGTCTACGTGTTTCAGTCGATGTCTTCTTCCAGAGCCTACACGGACCCCCCATCCGGACCCAAGCACGGGGTCCGTGCCCCTTCATTTTCACGACACGTACCTTACAGTAGGTAGACGGACCCGTACACGGACCCGGCTAGGGGTCCGTGTACACACTTTTTGGGAAATATGTTGTATTGGTTTTCGAAGTTTGATGTCATGGTTTAGTGCAAGTGTTATCAAGGTCGTATCATGGGAAGCTATAGAATGTCCTAAGAAATGATTGAGCTTGAGAGTAAGTATGATTTCTATGTCTAAGTTATGCATGTTAAGCCTTTGAATTCATGTTAGTACGTTGCAGCAACTATCCCGATCGACATCCAGCGAATCTCTCAACGCCAAGTAAGTATGTGTGACGTGCAAGAAAATATTTTAAGTTTTTGAGGTATGCTAAATGTCTTGTGACCAAATTATGTTAGGATTGGAAAGCGTTAAATTATGAACGGCGACCAATCCGTCCGTTAAATTATGAACGGGTTAGATCGTGGTTGTGAAGCGTTAAATTATGAACGTGGATCAACTGGCCTGTTAAATTATGAACAGGGATCTTATGTATGCGGCAGTGGATACGTCCCTGTCAGCCCAGTACTGTGGTATAGTCTGATCAGGCTCTTTTATGCTATGGGTCACTTGCTTTGAAACATCCTCTACGCAAAAAAATGATGAAGTTATGTATGTTTACGTATGCAGTATGTTTAAGAAAGTTTATGTTGATGGCACGTCTAAGTATGTATGTACGTATGTTCAGTTTTATTATGCAAGTCAAGTTTCAAGTTACGTACGCTCTATTTTTAAGATGCATGCGATTTTTATTATGTAGTACTCGTTATTCCAGTTTATACGTGTTGAGTCTTTAGACTCACTAGACTTGATCGATGCAGGTGAGTACGATGAGCAGGAGACAGGAGGTGGCGACCAAGGGGCAGGCTTGGGCTGAGCGGCAGGCTAAACCCGAGGACCGCAAGTTTATGTTTATGCAAACTTTTAAAATACTCTGATGTTATGATTTGAATGTGAGACGTTTTGAGACAGCGTTCTTTTAGCAAACTTTTATTTGATAATAGATTATTTTAAAGATATTTTATGAATGTTGGGTGACGACCGTACGGATGTTTTATTTTTTTAGAAAATTTTTAATTTTCCGCAAATTTCAAGTAGTAAAAGTACGGTACGTTACAGTTGGTATCAGAGCGGTGTTCTTGTAAAGGGTTACGCCTACTGCCAGTCGCAAGAAGCTCTCGAAGTCACACCTCAAGTCTGTAAGTTTTAAAGTTTTGAGTTATGCCATGTACTATGCATTAAGTCATGATTTCAGCATGTCTATGTTTTAAATTCGATTTACGTGCATCTTATGATATTGATATTATGTTCATGCATGTTGGGTTTACGTGTTGGGTAATTCATTGGAACAGTATGCCTCCTAGACGTATGGTTAACCAAGAAGATAGGACTGAGGACAGGGAGCACCGAGAGGAGGAAAGAGCCAATCCTCCACCACCTCCACCACCAGATATGCAGGCTCAGATGCTTGCTGGTATGACACAGTTCTTCGCACAGTTTGCGGGGAACCAGGCAGCAGCAGGCGCAGGGGCGAGGCCCCAACCAGAGGCGGTATATGAGAGGTTTCGGAGGATGAGTCCGAAGGAGTTTTCGGGTACCACTGACCCGATGATAGCTGAGGGGTGGATCAAGTCCATCGAAGTGATTTTCGACTTTATGGAGCTGGCGGATGCTGACAGAGTCCGTTGTGCCACCTTCTTATTAACTGGAGACGCTAGGTTATGGTGGGAAAGTGCATCTGTGGCAGTCAATCTGCAAGTACTGCCATGGAATGGTTTCAAGGAAGTCTTCTACTCCAAGTACTTCACTGAGGAAGTACGAACCAGACTCACCAACGAGTTTATGACGCTGCGACAAGGAGACAGTAGCGTGGCAGAATTTGTTAGGAAGTTTGAGAGGGGATGTCACTTCGTGCCCCTCATTGCTAATGATGTCCAGGCGAAGTTGAGGCACTTCTTAAATGGTTTGCGGCCGATCTTGCGCCGTGACGTGAGAGTAGCTGGTCCCACTTCTTATACAGTCGCCGTATCTAGAGCATTGGCGGCAGAGCAGGACCAGCGAGATATTGAGGCAGATAGGCAGGGCAAGAGGACCTACCAGGCTCCACCGCAGCAGCAGAATCAGAGGCCTCAGTTTAAGAGGCCGTTTCAGGGACCGCCAGCAAAGAAGCCATATCATGGACTGCCTAAGGGCAAGGGTCCAGTTCAGCAGCAAGGGGCGCCTCAGAAGCCCGTTGCCTTCCCTGTGTGTCCTAATGCAACCGTCAGCACCCGGGGCAGTGCTTGTATGGATCAGGCAGGTGCTTCAAGTGTGGAGCTACAGATCATATGCTGAAAGAGTGCCCACAGTGGAAGCAACCAACCCAGGGCAGGGTATTCGCCATGCATGCTCAAGAAGCAGACCCAGACACTACTTTACTTACCGGTAAACTTTTCTACCTAAGCTCAGTATTAAATTCCTTGCATGGCCTGTTTAATTTTAATCGGGATTACTAGTGTTTTAGTTGGATTATTGGGCGTCTTTTGTTGCTTAAGGTTTATGATAGAATAATTGGGTTATAAGTTAGTTTGTTGTTCTAACGCATCTCAGGGAACATTTTCATTAAGAGACTATCCACAACTGCACTAATAGACTCAGGAGCCACTCACTCCTTCATATCGGAGACGTTTGCTAATCATTTGGACCTCAAGTCCATAGGCCTAGACGTGAACTTTTCAGTGACAGTCCCGTCAGGGGAAGAGCTGTTGGCTACCACTGTGATCAGAGATATTGATCTAGAACTGCATGGCCACCTAGTATACGCAGATTTAATCCTATTGCCAATGCCAGAGTTTGATATCATTCTGGGAATGGACTGGCTGACAAAGAACAGAGTCTTAATTGACTTTCAGAAGAGGTCAGTTTTGGTTAGACCGCCGGGCATGGAGCAATTTCTTTTTGAGCCAGCCAGATGGAGAAGCTTTCCTCGCATGATTTCGTGCATGCAGGCGGAGAGGTTGATCTCCAAGGGATGTCAGGCCTTCTTGGCTAGTATTATTTCAGCGCCTGACGGGTCCACTCCATCCTTATCAGAGGTGCCAGTAGTCAAAGAATTTCCAGACGTCTTTCCTGATGATGTCACCGGTCTTCCACCAGAGAGAGAGGTGGAGTTTGCAATCGAGCTCGTGCCGGGCACAGCGCCAATCTCCAAGGCGCCATACAGATTAGCTCCAGCCGAGATGTTAGAGCTCAAACAGCAGATTCAGGAGCTCCTCGACAAAGGGTTTATCCGCCCTAGTTTCTCACCGTGGGGCGCACCAGTGCTCTTTGTAAAGAAGAAGGATGGGAGCATGAGGCTGTGCATCGATTACCGTGAGCTGAACAAGGTAACGATCAAGAACAAATACCCTTTGCCTAGAATCGAAGACTTGTTCGATCAATTGCAGGGAGCCACCGTGTTCTCTAAGATAGATCTTCGATCAGGGTACCATCAGCTGAAAGTGAAGGATGCAGATGTCCACAAGACAGCTTTCAGGACCAGATATGGGCATTACGAGTTCTTGGTGATGCCATTTGGATTGACAAATGCTCCAGCGATTTTCATGGATCTCATGAACCGAGTATTTCAGCCGTTCCTCGATCAATTCGTCATAGTATTCATTGACGACATTCTAATATACTCGAAGAGCCATGAGGAGCACAACCAGCACATGAGGACAGTATTACAGACATTGCAGAGTCGCAAGTTATTTGCGAAATTCAGTAAGTGTGAATTTTGGTTAGAAAAGGTGGCATTTTTGGGGCATATAGTATCTAGCAGTGGAATCGAGGTGGATCCAGCGAAAGTAGCGGCTGTCAAGGAATGGGTTGAGCCGAAGAATGCATCTGAAATCCGCAGCTTTTTGGGTTTAGCAGGCTACTACCGTAAGTTTATTAAGGGATTTTCATCCATAGCAGTACCACTCACTTCACTCACCAAGAAGAATGCTAAATTCGTGTGGAGTGATGAATGTCAGAAGAGCTTTGATACTCTGAAGCAAGCTCTTATTTCAGCGCCAGTGCTAGCCATGCCGACAGGAGAAGGCGAGTTTGTGCTGTATATCGATGCATCTAAGCTCGGATTAGGCGCAGTATTGACGCAGCAGGATCGAGTCATAGCTTATGCTTCCAGACAGTTAAAGGTGCATGAGAAGAACTACCCGACTCACGATTTGGAATTAGCCGCCGTTGTCTTTGCATTGAAGATTTGGAGACATTACCTATACGCCGAGAAGTGTCAGATTTTCACCGATCACAAAATTCTCAAATATTTCTTCACGCAGAAAGAGCTGAATATGAGGCAGAGACGGTGGTTAGAACTTGTGAAAGACTATGATTGCGAGATTAGCTACCATCCGGGAAAAGCTAACGTCGTGGCAGACGCTTTGAGCAGAAAGGTGGCAGTCATAGCACAATTGTCAGTTCAGAGACCGCTTCAATCTGAAATTCAGAAGTTTGGTCTAGAGATTTATCGTGAGGGCAGAGCACCTAGGCTGTCTAATCTGACAGTCAAATCTGATTTGCTAGACCATATCCGAGCAGGACAGTCTTCAGACGAACAGTTACAGAAATGGAGACTGAAAGATGAGGCCAAGGGCAGTGTTCTTTATACAGTTTCAGACGGCATTGTGAGATACAGAGGTAGGATGTGGGTGCCTAGTGTTGGTTCGATCAGACAGGATATTTTGACAGAGGCACACGCATCTCCATATTCTATCCACCCGGGGGGTACCAAGATGTATAAGGACCTCCAGATTCTGTATTGGTGGCCAGGAATGAAGCGAGACATCCGTAGATTTGTATCAGAATGTCTCACTTGCCAGCAAGTAAAAGCTGAACATCAGAGACCAGCAGGATTGGTTAAGTCACTCCCCATCCCCGAGTGGAAGTGGGAGAACATTACTATGGATTTTGTTGTTGGGTTGCCAAGGTCAGTCAGAGGATCGAATTCTATTTGGGTCATAGTGGACCGACTCACTAAATCAGCGCATTTCCTACCGGTGAAGACGACTTTCTCCATGACGCAGTATGCGGATCTTTATATCCGGGAGATCGTCCGGTTGCATGGTTTCCCAGTCTCTATTGTGTCCGACAGGGACCCGAGGTTTACATCGTCCTTCTGGAAGAGCTTACATGCAGCTATGGGGACGAAGTTGCTTTTTAGTACAGCTTTTCACCCGCAGACAGATGGCCAATCTGAGCGAGTGATACAGATTTTAGAAGACTTGCTAAGAGCTTGCATGATTGATTTTCAGGGAACATGGGAGTCTAGACTACCTCTAGTGGAGTTCACATACAACAACAGCTTCCAAGCATCTATTGGTATGGCTCCCTATGAGGCGTTGTATGGTCGGAAGTGCAGATCACCAGTTCATTGGGATGAAGTGGGTGAGAGATCAGATCTAGGTCCCGAAATAGTTCAGCAGACTGCAGACGTGGTGGTCAAGATTCGTGAGAGAATGAAGACTGCCCAAAGCCGTCAGAAGAGTTATGCTGATAAGAGGAGGAGAGATCTCGAATTTTCAGTGGGTGATCACGTTTTCGTCAAGATAGCACCCATGAAGGGTGTGATGAGATTTGGAAAAAAAAGGCAAGTTGAGTCCGAGGTTTATTGGACCATTCGAGATTCTTGACAGAGTTGGGACATTAGCCTATCGTGTAGCCCTTCCGCCGAATCTAGCCGGGGTGCACAATGTGTTCCACGTCTCGATGCTAAGGAAATATTTGGCTAATCCTTCGCACATTCTGAGTTATGAGCCTTTGCAGCATGCTCCAGATATGTCTTATGAGGAGAGACCGACTCAAATCCTCGACAGACAGGAGCGCAGACTCCGGAACAAAGTGACTAAGCTAGTCAAAGTTCGGTGGTTAAACCAATCAGTGGAAGAGGCCACTTGGGAGTCAGAGACAGATATGAGACTTCGCTACCCGGAATTGTTCGGTAAGGCTTAATTTCGAGGACGAAATTTTTATAAGTGGGGGAGGAACTGTAGAGCCCAATTTCGTACACGTAAAACCCATGCATTTATTTAAATTAGTAAAGCATTTAATTTATTTTAAAGGAGTTTAGTCATGCATAATTATTTAAATGCATTATTTTTAATTTAATTACGTTTATGTAATGCACGTTAAAATGTCTTTCGAGTTTCATGTTTTAGGCGTTCATTCGATGCGGGATTGAGGAAGAGACCCGGTGACGATTTTTGGCATTTTTATGTGGTATTTTATATTTTTTTGTTGAGATTGGGGCATTTTAATTGAATTATGAAGAGTTAGTATTTTTAAAAGCCTAAATTAGTTATTTGGTAAATTTTTGGGTTAAAGCTTTTAAGGATTTATCTCTTGTGCAAGTATTTTAATTGTAGAGATATTATTAATTAGGGGAGACTAGCAGTTTTAAAATTTGTTTGGTAATTATTTTAATTAAGCACTTCACCCCTAATTAATTACTCTAACTCACGCACACACACACTTTTACACACACCTATACACGCACAATCACACACACTTCATTCATTCTAGTTTTATTATTTTTGAGAGAAAGAAAACTAGGGTTCTTCCTTAGCCTAGCAGCCGCCCACCCCTCTTCAAATTCCAGCAAGGTTTTCGTGATTTTTATTTCGAGAAAAACGGTGCCACGTTCGTCCCGGATCAAGTCTCTCTCCATCTCCGCTTCGGTGTCGTCTTTCGGTAACGTTATCATCATAAAGGCACGTATATTCTGTTCTTGCTGTGTCGATCAAGTCATATATCGAATTGCGTTGTTTTTATGCGTAAAAGTTATGTATGATGATAGTAGTTTGAGCGGATCATGGATCGGATCAATCTCGAAGGAAAATTTTTAGATCTAAAACTCGTTTTTACTGTTCATGTCAAAACTGCGATTTTTCTGTTCATAATTTGAGAAAACTTTCAACTCGAAAATTGTAGAACTTTTCGACGCCTTCGATTTGATATATAATTCGAGATTTTTGGACGAAAAATGAGTGAGTTATGATATTTTCCGTGCGGCTGCGCAAACTGAAATTTTCAGAAAATTTGTGTTGATACGTTTCTTGAAGTTTTATGTTGCAGGCTTCGTTGGAAACCGACGGGCGATCGTTGCTGCGTGCGAATATGCTAGTATTGAGGTTTGTGGTGTTTTTAAGGTGTTGATGTATGTCGTTAGGCATTTGAATTAGTTTAAAGTCGTGGGAAATCGATTGATGTCAATTGCATAATTGGTGTTGCATTGTGTTGTATAGTGGACGTCGTATTTTGAGGTGTTTGCATAAGTTTTGATGCAATGTTATGGTGTCCTAAGAAGGGTCTTAAGGGGTTGAACCATTATATTCAAGTGTCAATTTGGGTGTGTAGGCAGTGTATAAGTTTTCTAGCAGGTTTCGACGTACAGTGGCCACACGGACCCGGACACGGACCCGAGCACGGGGTCCGTGCCTTTGCTTTCCACTTAGTGCGTCTAGGCAGTACGTACACGGACCCCCACCCGGACCCTCACACGGGGTCCGTGTCTACGTGTTTCAGTCGATGTCTTCTTCCAGAGCCTACACGGACCCCCCATCCGGACCCAAGCACGGGGTCCGTGCCCCTTCATTTTCACGACACGTACCTTACAGTAGGTAGACGGACCCGTACACGGACCCGGCTAGGGGTCCGTGTACACACTTTTTGGGAAATATGTTGTATTGGTTTTCGAAGTTTGATGTCATGGTTTAGTGCAAGTGTTATCAAGGTCGTATCATGGGAAGCTATAGAATGTCCTAAGAAATGATTGAGCTTGAGAGTAAGTATGATTTCTATGTCTAAGTTATGCATGTTAAGCCTTTGAATTCATGTTAGTACGTTGCAGCAACTATCCCGATCGACATCCAGCGAATCCCTTAACGCCAAGTAAGTATGTGTGACGTGCAAGAAAATATTTTAAGTTTTTGAGGTATGCTAAATGTCTTGTGACCAAATTATGTTAGGATTGGAAAGCGTTAAATTATGAACGGGGACCAATCCGCCCGTTAAATTATGAACGGGTTAGATCGTGGTTGTGAAGCGTTAAATTATGAACGTGGATCAATTGGCCTGTTAAATTATGAACAGGGATCTTATGTATGCGGCAGTGGATACGTCTCTGTCAGCCCAGTACTGTGGTATAGTCTGATCAGGCTCTTTTATGCTATGGGTCATGTAATAGCCGAGCCCGGTGTACGGTACGATTTAAGTTTCGTTTGTTATTTGAGTTATTTGATTAGAGGTTTAGAGTTGTGTTTATGGGCTATAGTATTGTTAGTTTTACTGTCTTGAGGTGTTAGTTGATGTTGGTTGTTCGTTTCAGAGTTCCGGATCGATTTTAGTTGCATGGGAATAGTGCTTGGCCGTGGCTTGAGTGCACCCGCGCTCTTAACTGGAGTGCCCCCGCGGTGTACTGTGCAGTTTTTGTGTTGGAGGGCCGTAGCATCAGCGCACCCGCGGTGCTTGCAGTGCCGCACCCGCGGTGTCTGTGGTTCAGGAATTTTGTGGACTGCCGAAATCTCAGCGCACCCGCGGTGCTTAGAGGAGCGCACCCGCGGTGAAGGTATGGGCGAGTTTTTAAGCTACTTTTTGGAGTGGTTGGCCATACTTTCCCTTTCTTTTCTCCTCCATTCTCGACTTTTCTCTCCATTTCTAGGGTTTTTAGTCATTTCTTTCCTTTCCTATCTTCGATTCAGGCGTTTGTTTGGAATTTCGACTTGAGATCGACGTTCTCCTTGGTGCTAGGAAGCTTGGGTAAGCTTTTGGTGCGATTCTGTTAAGGTTGTAAATTAAGAGTTGTTTAGGTTGGTTGTTTATGTGGATTTATGGATTATTTAGCTTGTAATCTTGGATATTTAGTTGATATTGGTGTTATTTGTGGATTATTTGTTGTAGGTGGTGATCAAGAGCTAAGTTGAGGTGTTTGTTGTGGTTTGTAAGTGGAAATTCATTCCTTTTGCTCACATGATTATATATGTATGTGTTTCAAAGAGTTTATTGTGTTATTCCCTTTCATTTGATCCATAGTATGTATTGTTATATGTATTGGAGGCATTGTATGTCTCATTATTGATTAAAGGGAATACAAAGAGATATATAGAGTTCAAAGTGATTGTTAAAACCAGAGAAGAGTTTAAATGTTTTCGGATTGATAAATACATAGTCAGAGATTGTATGCAATATTAGATGATCATCGCCTATAGGCTTATATCCCTCAGAGTTATCGGTATTTATATCGATTTGGGATACGAGCACCCCAGAGCAGAGATACTATTGATATCAATCCCCAGAGCAAAAGAGAAATACCATCATATTTTTATGCTATTGCTATGTTATTGATATTCAGAGTTTACAGTTCAGAGTTGATGGTATTTATGATTTCAAAGAGATGTTTTACAGAGTTATTGTTCATTGTTATATAAGAGTTCCACTTGCTGAGATTTATTCTCATTTCAGTTATTTTCATGTGATGCAGATCAGAGTGGTGCCTCGGGACGTTGACTGTAGATCGGGGGTCATATGCATACACCGTTGGAAGGAGGATTTTGGCATGATCATAGGAATGATGTTTTGTTTTTGTTATGTCATTTAAATGATCATGTATTTATTTTGTAAAGATATTTGATGAAATGTATTTTGAAACTCCTTCCATATATTTTAAAGAGAAAATTTTATTTCCGCTGCGTATTTATTTTAAAAGAGGATCGGGGTGTCACATTTAGTGGTATCAGAGCGGTGTTCTTCGGACCAATGCATATGACTTCGTCTACTTTCAACTGTCCGGGTATGTTTTCTTTGCATCTATCTATTGTTTTGTATTGATTGGTGTCTTGTGAGCATTGTAGAGTAGAGGATGCCTCCTAAGCGTAAGGCGTCAGAGGGGGAGGATAGTTCGTCCTCGAGAGTTGTCGACGAGTTCGGCAAGTTACTGAAGGAGCAGGCTAAGGTTCACAGTGAGCAGATCCAGCAGTTGCTTAGACTGCAAGGAGCAGGCCAGGGCAGAGGCCAAGGTAGAGGGCAGGTTGCTCCAGCTGCAGTTGGTTCTGATGCTATCTTTTCTGCGTTTAAGAGGATGGATCCACCCGAGTTTCCAGGCAGCTCCGATCCTTTAGCTGCAGTAGAGTGGGTCAAGGCTTTGGAGGCGATTTTTGATCATCTCCACTATGAGGACAGAGACCGTATCAGTTGTGCTGTTTTCATGCTGGTTAAAGCTGCACGTTTGTGGTGGAATGCGACCAAGGTTGGCATTGATGTTTCTACTTTGAAGTGGTCTGAGTTTACTGAGCTTTTCTACGACAAGTACTTTCCTGATGCACTGCGAGCGAGGAAGGTTACAGAGTTCTTGGAGCTTCGTCAGGGGAGCTTGAATGTGGACGAGTATATTCTCAGGTTCGAGGAGGGTTGTCTTTTTGCTCCGTACATTGCTACTAGTGATAAAGATAAAGGCGCTCACTTCATTCGACGCCTTAGAGCGGAGATCAGGCGTGATATCAATATGTCAAGGCTGTGACTTTCAAGGAGATTGTGTCCAAGGCGTTGCTAGCAGAGCAGGACGAGAAGGATATCGCCAGGGAGAGACAGGCGAGGCACCAGGCTAGTGTTCAAAGAGGCCAGAGTTCAGGTCAGCGTGGCAGAGATCGATTCAAGGGGAAGGGCAAGGTGGATCAGAGTCCTAGGCCACCGTCAGTGCCAGTTGCTCCGTCTGATTCTGAGAGATCTTTGTGTCCCAAGTGTGGCAGACCTCATCGTGGAGAGTGTAGATTTGGCACTCGTTCTTGCTATCGTTGTGGCATGCCAGGCCATATTTCCAGAGATTGTCCTAAGGGAGCTAGCCAGGAGAAGGTGCAGGGTCGTATCTTTTCGATGACTAAGGAAGGTATTAATCGTAATTCTTCTGTAATCTCTAGTTCCATTTTAATTTCAGGCAGAGTAGCTACTACTTTGATTGATACTGGTGCTACTCATTCTTTTATGTCTGAATTGTTTTTGTGATCTTTGGGTATAGTTCCTTCTGTTATTCCCCTCCAGCTTAGTGTTGTTTTGCCTTCGGGAGATGTTTTGTGCCCGACTTCCATAGTGTATGCGTGCCCCGTTCGTTTTGTTGATCGAGAGGTCTTTGCTGATTTGATTGTGATCCCGATGGTTGCCTTTGATGTTATTCTTGGCATGGATTGGCTGTCGACCTATCGTGCTGTTATTGACTGCGTTGCTAAGACGGTGACTTTTGCAGATGATGGCCAGGGAGGAGTTCTCGCCAGCTCAGGTACTTCGCTGGTCCTTCCTTTTATTTCGTGTCTTGATGCTGAGAGGCTATTGTGTAGAGGTTGTGATGTTTTTCTAGCATCTGTTGTGGATATGGATAGACTGATTAAGTTGAATATTGATGATATTGATGTGGTGAGGGAGTTTGCTGATGTGTTTGAGGATGATGTTCCGGGTTTGCCGCCGGATAGAGATGTAGAGTTTGTTATTGATCTTGCTCCAGGTACGGTTCCTATTTCTAAGGCTCCGTATAGGATGGCTCCTACCGAGATGAAAGAGTTGAAGACGCAGTTGCAGGATCTTCTAGATAAGGGTTTCATTCGTCCGAGTTCTTCGCCTTGGGGAGCTCCGGTTCTATTTGTTAAGAAGAAGGACGGGTCTTTGCGTCTGTGTATCGATTACAGAGAGCTCAACAAAGTGACGATCAAGAACAAGTATCCGTTGCCACGGATTGACGATCTATTTGACCAACTCCAGGGTGCCACTGTTTTCTCGAAGATTGATCTTCGGTCTGGCTACTATCAGTTGAAGGTTAGGGAGTCTGATATCCCTAAGACGGCTTTCAGGACCAGGTATGGTCACTTTGAGTTTCTCGTGATGTCTTTTGGTTTGACCAATGCCCCTTCTGTTTTCATGGACCTGATGAACCGTGTGTTCAAGCCGTATTTGGATAGCTTCGTCATTGTCTTTATCGACGATATCTTGATCTATTCCAAGACCAGAGAGCTTCATTCAGAGCATCTCAGAGTTGTTCTCCAGTTGCTGAGAGAGCGGAGGTTGTTTGCTAAGTTGAAGAAGTGTGAGTTTTGGCTGGATCAGATTTCTTTTCTAGGCCATGTCGTTTCGAGGGATGGCATTGCTGTTGATCCGATGAAGATAGAGGCGATTCAGAAGTGGCCTATTCCTACGACTGTTTCAGAGGTACGCAGTTTCCTTGGTTTGGCGGGTTATTATCGTCGTTTCATTTCGGATTTTTCCAAGATTGCCCTGCCATTGTCCAATCTGACAAGGAAGACTGTGAAGTTCGAGTGGTCTATAGATTGCCAGAGCGCATTTCAGGAGTTGAAGGATAGATTGACGTCAGCTCCTATTCTCGCATTGCCCAGTGGTTCAGAGGATTTTGTGGTCTTTACCGATGCGTCGAAGAAGGGTCTCGGTGCAGTGTTGATGCAGAGAGGTAAGGTCATTGCCTATGCTTCTCGCCAGTTGAAGGATTATGAGAAGAATTATCCGACGCACGATTTGGAGCTAGCAGCTGTGGTTTTCGCCTTGAAGATTTGGAGACACTACTTGTATGGCGAAAAGTGTGAGATCTTCACAGACCACAAGAGTTTGAAGTATCTGTTCTCGCAGAAAGAGCTCAATATGCGGCAGAGGAGGTGGTTAGAGCTGGTCAAAGATTACGATGTGACTATCAGTTATCACCCAGGGAAGGCGAATGTTGTGGCTGATGCTTTAAGCCGCAAGTCGAGTGTTTCATTGAGTTCTTTGATTCAGAGACCGTTGCTGATGGATTTGCAGAGAGAGGATATTGATCTGGTGATTCTAGGTACCATTGCTCGTCTTTCAGCGTTAGTTATTCGATCTTCATTGACGGACAGGATCCGTAGAGAGCAGTCGACTGATGTTCAGTTGTCAGAGTTGAGAGATAGAGCAGAGATTAGAGGTAATTCAGAGTTCGCCTTGAATGGTGATGGTTTGGTGACTTTTAGAGGTCGTATTTGTGTTCCTGTTGGCGATGATATTCGTAGAGATATTCTGACAGAGGCTCATACCGCGCCGTATTCGATTCATCCAGGCAGTACGAAGATGTATCAGGATCTTCGTCGACTCTACTGGTGGCCAGGTATGAAGAAGGATGTTGCCGTGTTCATTTCTCAGTGCCTTACTTGTCAGCAGGTGAAGATTGAGCACCAGAGACCTGCTGGGACATTGTTGTCGTTGCCGATTCCTCAGTGGAAGTGGGAGCATATTACGATGGATTTCGTGACTGGTCTTCCCAGAGTGCGGAGAGGTTTCAATTCTATTTGGGTTATCGTTGATAGATTGACTAAGTCAGCGCACTTTCTTCCAGTCAAGACGACGTATTCGATGAACCAGTATGCCGAGGACTACATAGCAGAGATTGTCAGACTTCATGGTGTCCCTGTGTCGATCGTGTCTGATCGTGACCCTAGATTTACTTCAGAGTTTTGGAAGAGTTTGCACAGAGCTATGGGTTCGCGATTAGCGTTCAGTACAGCCTATCATCCTCAGAGTGATGGTCAGTCAGAAAGAGTCATTCAGATTCTTGAGGATATGCTCAGAGCGTGTACTATTGACTTTCCAGGTAGCTGGGATTCTTTGTTGCCTTTGGTTGAGTTCACTTATAATAATAGCTACCAGGCGACGATTGGCATGACACCGTATGAGGCACTTTATGGCAGGAAGTGCAGGTCTCCCTTGTATTGGGACGAGGTTGGTGAGAGGAAGATGTTGGGACCAGAGTTGGTCCAGCAGACTGCTGATGTTGTTGCTGTTATCAGAGAAAGGATGAAGACTGCCCAGTCCAGACAAAAGAGCTATGCAGATGTTCGTCGCAGACCTTTGCAGTTCGAGGTTGGCGACCATGTGTTTCTGAAGATAGCACCTCTCAAAGGTGTGATGAGATTTGGTAAGAAGGGCAAGTTGAGTCCTAGATTTATTGGTCCATTCGAGATATTGGACAGAGTTGGCGATCGAGCCTACAGATTAGCCCTACCTCCAGATCTTGACAGAGTTCATAATGTGTTTCACGTTTCGATGCTCAGGAAGTATGTTGCAGATCCTTCCCATGTTCTACGCCATGAGCCATTGGACTTGACGCCGAATTTGACATATCAAGAGATTCCGATTCAGATTTTGGATCGCACAGTTAGAGTTCTGAGGAACAAAGAGATCGGCATTGTCAAAGTTCTTTGGAGGAACCATTTGATAGAGGAGGCTACGTGGGAACCAGAGAATGAGATGAGAGAGAATTATCCTGAGTTGTTCGTGCCGTGACGTCAATTTCGCGGACGAAATTCCCTTAAGGGGGGGAGATTGTAATAGCCGAGCCCGGTGTACGGTACGATTTAAGTTTCGTTTGTTATTTGAGTTATTTGATTAGAGGTTTAGAGTTGTGTTTATGGGCTATAGTATTGTTAGTTTTATTGTCTTGAGGTGTTAGTTGATGTTGGTTGTTCGTTTCAGAGTTCCGGATCGATTTTAGTTGCATGGGAATAGTGCTTGGCCGTGGCTTGAGTGCACCCGCGCTCTTAACTGGAGTGCCCCCGCGGTGTACTGTGCAGTTTTTGTGTTGGAGGGCCGTAGCATCAGCGCACCCGCGGTGCTTGCAGTGCCGCACCCGCGGTGTCTGTGGTTCAGGAATTTTGTGGACTGCCGAAAGCTCAGCGCACCCGCGGTGCTTAGAGGAGCGCACCCGCGGTGAAGGTATGGGCGAGTTTTTAAGCTACTTTTTGGAGTGGTTGGCCATACTTTCCCTTTCTTTTCTCCTCCATTCTCGACTTTTCTCTCCATTTCTAGGGTTTTTAGTCATTTCTTTCCTTTCCTATCTTCGATTCAGGCGTTTGTTTGGAATTTCGACTTGAGATCGACGTTCTCCTTGGTGCTAGGAAGCTTGGGTAAGCTTTTGGTGCGATTCTGTTAAGGTTGTAAATTAAGAGTTGTTTAGGTTGGTTGTTTATGTGGATTTATGGATTATTTATCTTGTAATCTTGGATATTTAGTTGATATTGGTGTTATTTGTGGATTATTTGTTGTAGGTGGTGATCAAGAGCTAAGTTGAGGTGTTTGTTGTGGTTTGTAAGTGGAAATTCATTCCTTTTGCTCACATGATTATATATGTATGTGTTTCAAAGAGTTTATTGTGTTATTCCCTTTCATTTGATCCATAGTATGTATTGTTATATGTATTGGAGGCATTGTATGTCTCATTATTGATTAAAGGGAATACAAAGAGATATATAGAGTTCAAAGTGATTGTTAAAACCAGAGAAGAGTTTAAATGTTTTCGGATTGATAAATACATAGTCAGAGATTGCATGCAATATTAGATGATCATCGCCTATAGGCTTATATCCCTCAGAGTTATCGGTATTTATATCGATTTGGGATACGAGCACCCCAGAGCAGAGATACTATTGATATCAATCCCCAGAGCAAAAGAGAAATACCATCATATTTTTATGCTATTGCTATGTTATTGATATTCAGAGTTTACAGTTCAGAGTTGATGGTATTTATGATTTCAAAGAGATGTTTTACAGAGTTATTGTTCATTGTTATATAAGAGTTCCACTTGCTGAGATTTATTCTCATTTCAGTTATTTTCATGTGATGCAGATCAGAGTGGTGCCTCGGGACGTTGACTGTAGATCGGGGGTCATATGCATACACCGTTGGAAGGAGGATTTTGGCATGATCATAGGAATGATGTTTTGTTTTTGTTATGTCATTTAAATGATCATGTATTTATTTT
This sequence comes from Primulina eburnea, assembly GCF_022965805.1. Lineage (NCBI taxonomy): Eukaryota > Viridiplantae > Streptophyta > Magnoliopsida > Lamiales > Gesneriaceae > Primulina > Primulina eburnea. The sequence continues at coordinate 7,582,670 of NC_133109.1, read as the reverse complement.
GTAAAGATATTTGATGAAATGTATTTTGAAACTCCTTCCGTATATTTTAAAGAGAAAATTTTATTTCCGCTGCGTATTTATTTTAAAAGAGGATCGGGGTGTCACAGGTCACTTGCTTTGAAACATCCTCTACGCAAAAAAATGATGAAGTTATGTATGTTTACGTATGCAGTATGTTTAAGAAAGTTTATGTTGATGGCACGTCTAAGTATGTATGTACGTATGTTCAGTTTTATTATGCAAGTCAAGTTTCAAGTTACGTACGCTCTATTTTTAAGATGCATGCGATTTTTATTATGTAGTACTCGTTATTCCAGTTTATACGTGTTGAGTCTTTAGACTCACTAGACTTGATCGATGCAGGTGAGTACGATGAGCAGGAGACAGGAGGTGGCGACCAAGGGGCAGGCTTGGGCTGAGCGGCAGGCTAAACCCGAGGACCGCAAGTTTATGTTTATGCAAACTTTTAAAATACTCTGATGTTATGATTTGAATGTGAGACGTTTTGAGACAGCGTTCTTTTAGCAAACTTTTATTTGATGATGGATTATTTTAAAGATATTTTATGAATGTTGGGTGACGACCGTACGGATGTTTTATTTTTTTAGAAAATTTTTAATTTTCCGCAAATTTCAAGTAGTAAAAGTACGGTACGTTACAGAATCAGTCATCTAACACATAGTTTTATATGGAAAAGATGAACTTAATTTAACTACAGACAATAGGCAATGTTAGAGTTTAATAAATATATATTTGAATTTCTAGCTCTTGAAATTTAATTATAGACAACACAGGCAATGTTAGATTTATGTAAATACTGACATTGACGGTTGGTCAAAACACATCATACCCCAACACCCACCGAAATAAAATAATATGTAATATATGTGATGGCAACCCATTCAATCCCTTTTAATTTCTTGCAGCCACTTATCTCTAGAAAATCTTTTTTGTTGCAAAAGCTTATTTCAGGCAGATTGGGTTTTTCAGACCATATGAAAGATAATAAGCTAAATAATTGTTCGAGTTATAATAATTCATATAAATATTTTCCGAAGAAAAATAAGAAGTTTGCATGACTTACCAAGAGGATTGCCTTGACATTATCCAAGGTTAGAGGAATCTCACAATATTGAATATTATCCTTCTGTACTTCAAGCAAGATATCCACAAAATCCTTGTGATCTCTCATATTGTTGGAGTTCAAATGATCCTCGATAACCCCATCAAAGAACTCATCAAATCTCCTAAAAGCACGCAGAAGCCTGGATTTATTGCCAGTCAAAGTGTGAACAAACTCCATCGAAGGAAAGAAATCACCGACATCAAACCCTCCGAGCAGTTCTTGATACTCTTCAAGCATTTCTTGAAACCCAAGCCTCTCATATTCCCCACCTGCTGAGAAATCTTTCCCAAACACAACCCGGCAAAGAACATCGTTAGCATACATATTCAGCAGCTTTGTCAGGTTTAACGTCTGAGGATACGACGATTCTTTGATACGATGAATCAGTTTAGCAACTTCTTGCTCCCTTACAAACTCATAGGATTGGACCCTTTTGGCACTCAAGATCTCAAATATGCATATCTTCCTTACATGCCTCCAGTACGGGCCATATGGCGCAAATGCCATATCCGTGCAGTTGTAGAAAAGATGCTTGGCCCCGAATATCTGAGGCCGGTTTCCGAGAGCAAGATCCTGCGTTTTGAGAACTTCTTTCGCCATCTCGGCCGACGAAATGATTACAGTGGGGATTTCTCCAAGCTGAAGATGAAAAATGGGACCATATTTCTTTGATAAAGAGTAGAGAGAGAGGTGGGGGTGTTTGCTGAGTTGATGGAGGTTGCCTATTATGGGGAGCTTTGGAGGGTTTGGGGGAAGTTTCACGTTTTCGGTATTGAATTTCTTGTTTGAAAGATAGATTAAAAGTATGAGAAGTAAGATGGATGGGATTAGTGTGGAAGGTTGGAAGATGGAGCTTTGTTCTAGCCATTGCTGGAGAGAATCCATTTCTCTGTTGTTTTCCGAGATTTTATGTTCATTTAATTTCAAACTAACAGATTCTATCTTTTATGTAAATTATTTGAATTTAAGTCTGAGTGGTATATATAATATATTGTATATCAATTATTGGACCAGAAAATATCACATGTTCTGCAATCTTGATTGTGCCACGAGCCTTGATTTCGATCTCTGATCTGATAGCCAATTCCAACACTGATTTGTTCTACTGTTACATTTTTAAATAGAAAATTTTGATCTTACTGAATATATATATATATATATATATATATATATATATATATATATATATATGTGTGTGTGTGTGGATAGAATAAAATAAAATAAAATAAAATAAAAGGTGATGGTTAATAGTTTTTATGAAACTTTTATAATATTTGCAACAATATATTAATAAAATATAAAATATATAATCCAAAATATACGTGTAGTTCAATAGATAGAGTGAACCTTCCTATAACAAGTATATATGAAGCACAAGGTGGTCCAAATTATCAAACAAATTTATAGAACGAAAATTTTTCAAAATTATATATAAAAAAATTGACAGGATCGATTAGGGGAATCATTGTTGTGCTACAATAGATCTGTTCTTGAAATATTGAACATCAATGAATTAAATCCAGTTTGATTATCAAATCAAGTGGAAGACATTCAAAATAATCTTTCGTAGAAATCGATTAAACATTTTTGTAAATACATTTAAAATATATGCAAGTTGAATGAGTAAAAATATTTGGTTGAAAATATTTTATCAAACATTTGATCTGAAATATTTTGGTGTTTGAAGAACACATAAAATGCTTCAACAATGCATCTTTAAAAGCAACGGAAATTATAAGTAAATGCAATAAATAAATATACGTGAATTTGTTTATGGATGTTCGGAGATTAAAAACTCCTATGTCGCCCCTTCTTCTCTTTGGGAAAGATCCACTAGAAGGCTTTGATTTATACAACACCTTATACAAAGTTATTTTAACTTAGAACTTATCTTTTGCCTAATTGAAAATCCTAACATACTCTCGATTGTAGGACGAAACCTCACAATTCTTATAATATTTAACTTATCTTATTCAAAGAATATAAACACAATCTTTAATGTCTTTGTGTGAATACTCACTCAACTAAAATTTGAAGTTCAACTCTCTTGTATATGTGTGAGTGATTGTGTTTGAGGAATATTATATCAATTATAGTGTACATCTCAAATGTATCCTCACACAAGAGCTTGTGCTCTCAACTAGCAGATTTCTTCATGCTAATTGTCCTTGTTTTGAATCACCTTCAAATGCTCTTATTTGATCTTCAAGATGTTGTATTTATATGCCTCAACAATGATATATACGTTTGACACAAGAATATGACCGTTTGGAAAGTTTTTGTACTGTTTCTGAAATTGCAACATTCAAATTCTCCTTGCTGGACATTTTCCCGAGCTTAAACTGGTCGTTTAGAGGTTGGAACTGGTCAGCGGTTCAACTGGTGTGCTGAGGCTGATTTCAGTTTGTTCAAAACCAGTAGCTTCTTCGTCGTTTATCGATACACTACAAGAAAAATACAAATCAACAACAGTCATACGACAACGGTTTTTATTAAAACCGTTGTCTTTTTTTTTTAACAACGGTTTTAACAAAAACCGTTGTCGTAGACTAAAAAAACTCGCTTATAGACAACGGTTTTTAAAAACCGTTGTCTTTGATATGCCTACGACAACGGTTTTTAAAAACCGTTGTCTATGAGCGCTTTTTTTTTGGGCTACGACAACGGTTTTTAAAAACTGTTGTCTAAGAGTTTTTTTTTTTGCTACAACGGTTTTAAAAATCGTTGTCTATGAGCGGTTTTTTTTAGGCTACGACAACGGTTTTTAAAAACCGTTGTCTTTCGGATGATTTTTTTGGGCTACAACAACGTTTTTTTCCAAAACCGTTGTCTATATAAAATTCTGTCAAGGGTCAAAGACAACAGTTTTTGTAAACCGTTGTCTTTTGGATGATTTTTTAACTACGACAACGGTTTTTTAAAGCGTTGTCGTTTCTTGTTGTTTTATTTAGTTAAAGACAACGGTTTTTTAAAAAACGTTGTCGTAGTTCCAAATTTTTTTAAAAAAATCTGTTAATATTTAGCGACGGTTTATAAAATACCGTCGCTAAATTCGCACAATTTAGCGATGGTTTATATAAACCCGTCGCCGATTTAAATCGACGACGGTGTAATCTAAAGACGTCGCTAGTAGCGACAGTTTACTTAAATACCGTCGCACAAATGTCTATAAATATCGTCCATGACCATTTTCTTCACACCCGTAAGTCATTTTCTTACTTAGTTCTCTTCTCATTTTTCTTACCCTTTTTGTGTACGATTTTTTTTAAACTTAAATTTTAAGTTAAAATTAATTAGTTCTCTTCTCATTTTTCTTTCATGTTTTGTTTATGATTTTCCTTAAACTTAAATTTTAAGTTAAAAATTAAACATATATTAATTTAGTAAGATTGTTAGTTTATTTTGTTATGAGTATCAAACTATAAGCGTAAATTTTTTTTTAATTTACGAAAACAAATAGCGACGGAAAATGTAAAAATACCGTCGCTAATTAGCGACGGCGGATATATTACAAACCAACGCTAAATGGCACAACTTTTGTTTTATTCTACGTTTGAGCACACCCTTTTAACCACAGTGCCTTTAACAACGGTTTTACAATACCTACGACAACGGTTTTTCACCGTTGTCTTTGATGTCTACGACAACGGTTTTTCACTGTTGTCTTTGAGCGCACCATTTAACAACACTGGCTTTAACAACAGTTTTTTTGACCTACGACAACGGTGAAAAACCGTTGTCTTTCGCGTTTTTTCTTGTAGTGATATTTTAAGTTTCGATTAAAATTTTGACTTCTGAAGATAATTTTTAGATCATTGTCTTATCTTCTCAAACATACTGAATCGTTTGGTAAAGCCAAAATCAGTATACGTAAATCTCATGCATTTATTTAACTATTAAATCATTTATTTAAATTTAAAATGATTTTAGTGATGCATGATTTATTAAATTTTATTATTTCAATGTTTATGTGATGCACGTTAAAATATTTTCTCGAGTTTCATGTTTCAGACGATTATTCAATGCGAAATCGAGGAAAGGAGACCGGTGACGATGTTGGAAAATATTTTTATGTGATATTTTATTTTTTAAGTTAAGGATTGGGCATTTTAAATAATATATTAAGTTTTATCATTTTAAAGATTAAATTATTTATTTAGTAATTTTAGGATTTTAAACCTTTAAAAGTCTAGCATGTGTGCATTTTATTTTAATTGAGGAGTTTGTTTAAAATTATTGTGAGTTAACCTTTTTATTAGTTAAATTAGCACTAATTACTCCTAATTAAACACACACACGTTAATACTACACTCACACCCACACACACTTTTTCACACACTAGAAACCGATAACTCGCATACACACACCTATTTCATTCAGAATTTTATTATTTTTGAGAGGAGAAAACTAGGTTTCTTTGCAAGAACAACAACCGCCCCTTCTTCTGATTATTTCCAACGAGTTTTCGACATTTTCGTTGCAAAAAATTGTTCCACGATCGTCCCGGATCAAGCCTCGCACCGTTTCTGCTTCTGTATCGCCGTTTCGATATTTTTAATTATCTAAAGATACGTATATTCTGTTTTTCCTGCGTCGATCTTGTCATAGTAGTAATTTTAATGTGTTTTGTATGAAAACATGTGTATGTGTTGGAACTTTTCAAGTTCCCAATATTGATTTTGATGTTAACAAAACTTATTATTATGTTTCTAACATATTTACTCAAGTGTGAAGTTGTTAACACAAGAAGCAAACAGAAACCGAATTCTGTACAAACTGAATTTTTGGCGAGTTTCGGTGTTTTGATATCTCCCAACTGGATGATTCAAATGACAATCCGCCAACTATACTGATAAGAAAACGCAATTTGGAACAAGTCGTATTTCACGTCTGTTGGACAAAATCGGATGTTATCATGGTCTATCTGATCGCTCAATTACCGAACTGATCACACGAAAACAGCAATCAGTTGGGTTTGAGCAGCTGCGGTATTTTGGTCATATCTCTCAGCTCGGTTATTGAAATGAAGCGATTCAGTATGCGTTGGAAATATAAGACAAAGATCTACAAATCATATTCAGAAGTCAAAGTCTGAATCGAAGCTTACGATGCTGATAAATGACAATGAAGCTACTGGTTCCGCTCAAACTGAAATTAGCTAGGCTGATTTCAGCACACCAGAACTGAACCAGCTGCTGACCAACTGAACTGAATTGAACCAGCTGCTGACCAGTTGAACTGAACGACCAGTAGAGTTGACCAGTCGGGAAAATGCCCAGCAAGCTGAATTTGACTGTTGCAATTTCAGAAACAGTACAGAAACTTTCCAAACGGTCATATTCTTGTGTCTATCGTATATATCATTGTTGGGGCTTATAAATACAACCTATTGAAGATCAAACAAGAGCTTTTGAAGAGGATTCAAAGCATTGGCACTTAGCATGAATATATCAGCTAGTTGAGAGCACAAGCCCTTGTGTGAGGATACATTTGAGATGTAAACTGTAACTGATAAATTCCTCACACACGATCACTCACACATATACAAGAGAGTTGAAGTTCAAAGATTAGTTGAGTGAGTCTTGTACAAAGACGTAAAACTTGTGTATGTAGTCTTTGCATATGAGATATTAAACAATATGCTGATTGTGAGGTGCTGCCTACAATCTTGAGTGCTAGGAGTTCAGTTTAGATAGTAGGAAAGTCCTAGTTGAATGGGTTTGTACAAAGTGTTGTATAAATCAAAGTCTTCTAGTGAATTCTTCCCAAATGGAAGAAGGGGTGACGTATGAGTATTTAAATCTCCGAACATCCATAAAAAAATTTCGTGTCTATTTGTTTATTTCATTTACTTATCATTTCATAGTTTTAAAGATGCATTGTTGAAGCATTTTACGTGTTCTTCAAATACCAAAATATTGCATACCAAATGTTTGATAAAATGCTTCAACTAAAATATTTTTACTCATTCAACTTGCATATATTTTAAATTGTTTACAAAATATTTAATCGGTTTTTACGAAGGATAATTTCGAGTATCTTCCCCTTGGTTTGAACACCAAACTCGATTTAATTCATCGATGTTCAATATTTCAAGAACCGAGCTATTGTAGCTCAACGATTACCCCCCTAGTCGATCCCAACAGTATGTTATGTATTATTTTGAGCAGAAAATTCATTGGATGTGTTTTGAAGAAATTTTTAGATCTAAAACTCGTTTTGATGTTCTTTTAAATACTGCGATTTTTCGGTCGCCTTTCTGTAAAAACTTTCAACGTATGAAACATAGAAATTTTCGATACCTTCGATTGATAAAAAATTTGATATATTTGGATAAAAATTGAGTGTGTTATGGTGTTTTTCGTGGGACTGATCAAACTGCGTTTTCTGAAAATATGTTATTGATACATTCTTGTAGTTTTTGAGTTGCAGGCTTCGTTGGGGATCGACGGGTGATTGTTGTTGCATTTATATATATTGAGGATGATGTGGGGATCGTTCTTGGTGTGACGGTTAGTGTCGATAGGCACTTGAATTCATTAGAAGTCGTGGAAATCGATTTGGTGTCCAATTTCCGTGTTTATGAGTTGTATTGTGTTAGGAGGGGTGTCGTTGTTTCGGGGTGTTTGTACAGGTTGTATCAATGTAGTAGCATCCTAGGATGGGTCTCGAGGTGTCGGTTTATAGTCCGTTCAATCGAGTTAAGAATATTAAGAAATACCGGTATTTAATTTTCGTGGGTTTGCATTTACAGTAGGTACCCGGACCACTTCACGGACCCTGACACGGGGTCCCTTCCTTTGTTTCTTCCGAGGTTCCATTTTCCAGTGCCTAGACGGACACTAGCACGAGGTTCATGTCCTTCTCTCTTTCTGGTGTGTATTTCCAGTACCTACACGGACCCGGACCTGGGCACGGGGTCCGTGTACCTTAATTTGGAAGTGAATTATAATTTCACCTTAAGACTTACTTAGGGGTTCAAGATCATGGTTAGCACGATGATTAAACGAGGTCAAGTACCGAGCAAACTAGAATGTCATAAGCTACTTAATCACTTGGTGGTGAGCTTGAGTGCCTACGTCTATGTTGTGAAAGTTAAGTATTCGAACTCATGTTACTATGTTGCAGCAGTGGCCCCCAAGAGAGATCCAACGAATCCCTCAATGCCAAGTAAGTATGTTCGACGTGCAAAGAAAATATTTTAAATTTTTGAGGTATGCTGAATGTCTGGTGACCAAATTATGTATGTGATTGGAAAGCGATAAACATGACCAGGGACCAATCCACCTCGTTAAAGCATGAACGAGTTTAGATAAGGATTGGAAAGCGGTAAAGCATGACCAGGGACCAATCCACCCGTTAAAGCATGAACGGAGATCTCATGTATGTGGCAGTGGATCTCCCTTGTCAGCCCAGTACTGTGGTTTAGTCTGATCAGGCGTATTTATGTATGGGTCACTTGCTTTGAAACATATCTCTACGCAAGATGATGAATTTTATGTATGTACAAGTATGCAAGCATGTTTAAGAAAATCTTTATGTTGATGGCACGTCTATGTAAGTATGTATGTTCAAGTTTAATTGCAAGTTCAAGTTTCAAGTGTGTACGTTATATTTTAAAGTTGCATGTGGTTTTTTACGTATTACTCGTTACTTCCAGTTATATGTGTTGAGTCTTTAGACTCACTAGAGTTGATCGATGCAGGTGAGGAGGAGTTTGAGGAGACGATAGGTGTGGACCAGTGAGCTGGCTTTGACTGAGCGGGAGACTAAACCCGAAGACCGCCCATGTTTTTAAGTTTTATGAAATTTTTCAATTACTATGATTTCACGATTGGTTTTATGATGGTTAAACCAATATTTTTGTTAGCAAACTTTACTCGATACCTTTTGTCGCAAATATTTTGGATGAATAGTTTCTGAAAAATTTCAAGTTGTTTAAAATATGATTCGTTAAAGTTTGTATAAGAGCGGTGTTCTTGTAAAGGGTTATGCCTACTGCCAGTTGCTAGAAGCTCACGAAGCCACACCTCAAGTCTGTAAGTTTTAAAGTTTTGAATTATGTTATGTATTAAGAATTAAGCCATGATTTTAGCATGTCCATGTTTTAAGTTCAAGTTACGTGCTTCTTATGCTATTGATATTATGTTCATTCACATTGGGTTTGCGTGTTGGGTAAATTGTTGGAACAGTATGTCTCCTAGACGCTTGGTTAACCATGAAGTAAGGGATGAGGATAAAGAAGCTCGAGTTGAGGGGAGAGACGCTCCTCCTCCACCACCGCCAGATATGCAAGCACAGATGCTTGCAGGTATGACTCAGTTCTTCGCACAGTTTGTGGGGAACTAGGCTGCAGTTGATACGGGGGCTAGGCCCAGACCAGAGACGGTGTATGAGAGGCTCAGGAGGATGAACCCAAAGGAGTTTTCGGGGACTACTGACCCGATGATAGCTGAAGGATGGATTAAGTCCATCGAAGTGATTTTTGATTTTATGGAGCTGACAAACGCATACCGAGTCAGGTTTGCCATGTTTCTTCTAGTAGTGGATGTCAGACTGTGGTGGGAGAGCGCGTCTGTATCAGTCAATCTGCAGACTTTGACCTAGAATGGATTCAAAGAAGTGTTCTTCTCCAAGTACTTCACTGAGGAAGTACGATCCAGGTTGACCAGGGAGTTCATGGCGCTGCGACATGGAGACAACAATGTAGCAAAGTTTGTCTGAAAGTTTGAGAGGGGGTGTTACTTTGTACACCTGATAGCTAATGATGCTCGGGAAAAGTTGAGGCACTTCATGGATGGGTTGCGGTCGATCTTGATCCGAGATGTCCGAGTAGCTGGTCCTACTACATATGCAATTGCCGTTTCTAGAGCTTTGGCGGCAGAACAGGATCAGAGGGATATTGAGGCTGACAGACAGGGCAAGAGGCTCTATCAGGCTCCACAGCAGCCACAACAGCAGCAACATCGACCTCAATTTAAGAGTCCGTTCCAGGGGCAGCCAGGGAATAAGCTATATCAGGGACCGCCAAAGGGCAAGGGTCCAATTCAGCAGCAGAGGGCGACTCAGAAGCCCGGTGATTTCCCAGTGTGTCCTAAATGCAATCGCCAACACCCGGGGCATTGTTTATACGGATTAGGCAAATGCTTTAAATGTGGAGCCTGTGATCACATGCCAAAGGACTGCCTACAGTGGAGGCAGCCGACCCAGGGCAGGGTGTTCGCCATGCATGCTCAGGAGGCGAACCCAGACACGACATTTTTGACTGGTAAACTTATTTAATTAAGCACCATGTTAATTGCCATGCATGTGTTGAATTTCATTTGGGTTTATTAGTGTGCTACTAATATTTTTGGGTGTCATGGGATATAAATTTCCTCTATGTTTGAGATTAAGTTTAGAATTTTGAGGAAATAAGCTCTGTGTTGTGCTAACATCTCTCAGGAAATATATTCATAAAGAGACTAGCCACGAAGGCCCTGATAGACTCAAGAGCCACTCACTCTTTTATTTCAGAGACATTCGCTAGTCACCTGGACGTCAAGTCTATTGGACTCGACGTGAGCTATTCAGTGACAGTCCCATCAGGGGAAGAATTGTCAGCTACTAGTGTGGTCAAAGACATCGATCTGGATCTGCAGGGCCACCTAGTATACACCGATTTGATTGTGCTGCCGATACCAGAATTTGACATCATTTTGGGAATGGACTGGCTGACAAAGAACAGAGTCCTTATTAATTTCCAGAAAAGGTCGGTGTTAGTAAGACCTTTGGGTATGGAGCCGTTCCTCTTCGAGCCAGCTAGATGGAGTAGTTTCCCTCGCATGATCTCTTGCATGCAGGCGCAGAGACTAATTCAAAAAAGATGTCAGACTTTCTTGGCCAGTGTTATTTCTGCACCCGACGTACCCACTCTGTCTATATCTGAAGTACCAGTAGTCAGAGATTTTCCTGACGTCTTTGCAGACAATGTCACAGGCCCTCCACCAGAAAGAGAAGTGGAGTTTGCACTTGATCTTATGCCAGGCACAGTGCCAATCTCTAAGAAACCATACCTATTAGCTCCAGCTGAGATTTTAGAACTCAAGCAGCAGATTCAGGAGCTTCTTGACAAGAAATTCATTCACCCTAGTTTCTCACCGTGGGGCGCACCAGTGCTCTTTGTGATGAAGAAATATGGGAGCATGAGGCTGTGTATCGATTACCGAGAACTGAACAAGGTAACGATCAAGAATAAATTCCCACTTCCAAGGATCGAGAGCTTGTTAGATAAATTGCAGGGAGCCACAGTGTTCTCTAAGATAGATCTTCGATCGGGGTATCACCAGCTGAAGGTGAAAGATGCAAATGTTCATAAGACAGCCTTCAGAACCAGATATGTGCATTACGGGTTTCTAGTGATGCAGTTTGGACTGACGAATGCTCCAGCGATTTTCATGAAACGAGTAATTCAGTCCTACTTAGGTCTGTTCGTCATAGTGTTCATTGAAGACATTCTCATATACTCGAAGAGCCATGAAGAGCACAGTCAACATCTGATTACATTTTTCGGGGTTTTGCAGAGTCGCAAACTATTTGCGAAGTTCAGTAAGTGCGAATTCTGGATGAGAAGGTAGCGTTTTGGGTCATATAATATCTAGCAGCGGTATTGAGGTGGATCCAGCTTAGGTAGCAGCATTCAAGGACAGGTTTGAGCTAAAGAATGCGTTAGAGGTCTGAAGTTTCCTAGGCTTAGCAGGCTACTACAGAAAATTTATTGAGGGATTTTCTTCGATACCAGTGCCACTCACTTCATTGACTAAGAAGAATGATAAGTTCGTGTGAAGTGGCGAGTGCCAGAAGAGCTTCGATGCTTTGAAGCAAGCTCTTAATCAGCGCCAGTGTTAGCCATGCCATCGGGGCATTGAAACTTTGTGTTATACACCGATGCATCTAAGCTTGGGTTAGGCGCAATGTTAATGCAGCAGGGTCGGGTTACATCTTATGACTCTGGGCAGTTGAAGGTGCACGAGAAGAACTACCCGACCCATGATCTTGAATTAGCCGCTGTTGTCTTTGCGTTGAAGATTTGGAGGCACTACTTGTATGGCGAGAAATGCCAGATATTTTACTGATCACAAGAGCCTCAAGTACTTCTTTACGTAGAAAGAGCTGAATATGAGACAGAGGTGATGGTTGGAATTGGTAAAAGACTATGATTGTGAAATTAGCTACCATCCGGGAAAAGCTAATGTTGTGGCAGACACCTTAAGAGGAAAAGTTGCAGTCGTAGCACAAATGTCAGTATAGAGACCTCTTCAGTAAGAGATTAAGAGATTTGGGTAAGAGGTTTATTCTAAGAGCAGGGCTCCTAAGCTGTCTAATCTGACAGTCCAGTCTTATTTGCTAGACCGAATCCGTAGAGGACAGTCTTCAGATGAGCAGTTTCAGAAATAGATACTGAAGGATGAGACCAAGGGCAGTGTACTTTACATAGTGTTTGATGGTATTGTGAGATACAGAAGTAGAATGTGGGTGCCTAGTGTTGATTCGATCAGAGAAGATATTCTGACAGAGGCACATGCATCTCCGTATTCCATTCATCCAGGAGGTACCAAGATGTACAAAGACTTGCAGATCTTGTATTGGTGGCCATGTATGAAGAGACAAATCCGTAGGTTTGTGTCTGAATGTCTCACTTGTCAGCAGGTGAAAGCAGAGTATCAGAGACCAGCATGGATGCTTAAGCCACTCCCTATCCCCGAGTGAAAATGAGAGAATATTACCATGGACTTCGTTTTCGGTTTGCCGAGGTCATTCAGAGGATCCAATGCTATTTGGGTTATAGTGGATCGACTTACCAAGTCGGCACACTTCTTGCCAGTGAAGACGACTTTCTCCATGACGCAGTATGCGGAGCTCTATATCTGGGAGATAGTCCGATTGCACGGGATCCCAGTTACTATTGTGTCTGACAGGGACCCGGGGTTTACATCGTCTTTTGGAAGAGTTTTTATGCAACAATGGGGACGAAGTTGCTATTCAGTACATCTTTTCACCCTCATACAGATGGCCAGTCTGAGCGAGTGATTCAGATTTTGGAGGACCTTTTGCGAACCAGTATGATCGATTTCCAGGAGGCTTGCGAATCGAAGCTACTCTAGTGGAGTTTACCTACAACAACAATTTCCTACCATCTATTGGTATGGCTCCCTTCGAGGCATTGTATGGAAGGAAGTGCAGATCACCGATTCATTGGGATGAAGTTGGTGAAAGAGCAGAACTTGGTCCAGAAATAGTTCAGCAAACTGCAGATGTGGTGGTCAAGATCCGAGAAAGGATGAAGACCGCATAGAGTCGTCAAAAGAGCTATGCTAATAGGAGGAGAAGGGATCTAGAGTTTGCCGTAGGTGACCACATTTTTGTAAAGATAGCACCCATGAAGGGTGTTATGAGATTTGGGAAGAGAGGCAAGCTCAGTCCAATATTTATTGGGCCGTTTGAAATTCTTAACGGAGTTGGGACACTAGCTATCGTGTAGCCCTACCATCGAATCTGGCCGGTGTACACAATGTGTTCCACGTCTTGATGTTGAAGAAGTACCTAGCTAATCCTTCGCATGTGTTGAGCTACGAGCTGTTGCAGCTTGCTCCAAATCCTAGACAGACAGGAGCGGATGCTTCGGAACAAAGTAACCAAGTTGGTCAAGGTTCAGTGGTTGAATCAAAATGTGGAGGAAGCCACTTGAGAGACAGAAGAGGATATGAGAAATCGATACCCAGAGTTGTTTGGTAAGATTAATTTTGAGGATGAAATTTATATAAGTGAGGAAGGAACTGTAGAGACCAAAATCAGTACACGTAAATCCCATGCATTAATTTAACTATTAATCATTTATTTAAATTTAAAATGATTTTAGTGATGCATGATTTATTCAATTTCATTATTTTAATGTTTATGTGATGCACGTTAAAATATTTTCTCGAGTTTCATGTTTCAGGCGATTATTCGATGCGAAATCGAGGAAAGGAGACCGGTGACGATTTTGGCAAATATTTTTATGTGGTATTTTATTTTTAAAAATTAAAGATGTGACATTTTAAATAATTTATTAAGTTTTAACATATTAAAGCCTAAATTATTTATTTAGTGATTTTAGGATTTTAAAACCTTTAAAGTCTAGCAGGTGCGCATTTTAATTTAATTGAGGAGTTTGTTTAAAATTAGTGTGAGTTAACCTTTTTATTAGTATTTTTATTAGTTAAATTAGCACTAATTACTCCTAATTAAAAACACACACACGTTAATACTACACTCACACCCACACACACTTTTTCACACACTGGAAACCGATAACTCACACACACACCTATTTCATTCAGAATTTTAATATTTTTAGAAAAGAAAACTAGGGTTCTTTGCAAGAACAACAACCGCCCATTCCTCTGATTATTTCCAACGAGTTTTCGACATTTTCATTGCAAGAAAATCGTTCCACGATCGTCCCGGATCAAGCCTTGCACCATTTCCGCTTCGGCATCGACGTTTCGGTATTTTTAATTATCTAAAGGCACGTATATTCTGTTTTTCCTGCGTCGATCTTGTCATAGTAGTAATTTTAATGTGTTTTGTATGAAAACATGTGTATGTTATGTAATAGTTGGAGCAGAAAATTTATTGGATGTGTTTGGAAGAAATTTTTAGATCTAAAACTCGTTTTGATGTTCTTTTAAATACTGCGATTTTTCGGTCGCCTTTCTTGAAAAACTTTCAACATATGAAACGTAGAAATTTTTTATACCTTCAATTTGATATAAAATTCGATATATTTGGATAAACATTGAGTGAGTTATTGTGTTTTTTTGTGGGACCGCTCAAACTGCGTTTTCTGAAAATATGTTATTGATGCATTCTTGCAGTTTTTGAGTTGCAGGCTTCGTTGAGGATCGACAGGTGATCGCTGCTGCATTTATATATAGTGAGGATGATGTGGGGATCGTTCTTGGTGTGTCGGTTAGTGTCGATAGGCAATTGAATTAATTAGAAGTTGTGGGAATCGATTTGGTGTCCAATTTCCGTGTTTATGAGTTGTATTGTGTTAGGAGGGGCGTCGTTGTTTCTGGGTGTTTTTACAGGTTGTATCAATGTATTAGCATCCTAGGATGGGTCTCGAGGTGTCAGTTCATAGTCCATTCAATCGAGTTAAGAATATTAAGCAACACCGGTATTGAATTTTCGTGGGTTTGCATTTACAGTAGGTACCCGGACCTCTTCACGGACCCTGACAAGGAGTTCGTGCCTTTGTTTCTTCCGAAGTGCCATTTCCAGTGCCTACACAGACCCCTAGACGGACACTAGCACGGGGTCGTGTCCTTCCTTCTACTCGGTGTGTATTTCTAGTACCTACACAGACCCGGAGCCGGACCTGGACACGGGGTCCGTGTACCTTAATTTTGGGAGTGAATTATAATTTCACCTTAAGACTTGCTTTGGGGTTCAAGATCATGGTTAGCACGATGATTAAACGAGGTCAAGTCCCGAC
Organism: Primulina eburnea; assembly: GCF_022965805.1. Classification (NCBI taxonomy): domain Eukaryota; kingdom Viridiplantae; phylum Streptophyta; class Magnoliopsida; order Lamiales; family Gesneriaceae; genus Primulina; species Primulina eburnea. The sequence continues at coordinate 7,567,023 of NC_133109.1, read as the reverse complement.
GAACTAGAACGTCATAAGCTACTTAATCACTTGGTGGTGAGCTGGAGTACCTACGTCTAACTTGTGCAAGTTAAGTATTCGAACTAATGTTAGTATGTTGCAGCAGTGGCCCCCAAGCGAGATCCAAGAATCCTTCAATGCCAAGTAAGTATGTTCGACGTGCAAAGAAAATATTTTAAGTTTTTGAGGTATGCTGAATGTCTTGTGACCAAATTACGTATGGGATTGGAAAGCGGTAAAACATGACCAGTGACCAATCCACCTCGTTAAAGCATGAACAGGTTTAGATAATGATTGGAAAGCGGTAAAGCATGACCAGGGACCAATCCACCCGTTAAAGCATGAACGGGGATCTCATGTATGTGGCAATGGATCTCTCTTGTCAGCCCAGTACTGTGGTTTAGTCTGATCAGTCATATTTATGTATGGGTCACTTGCTTTGAAACATATCTCTACGCAAATGATGAAGTTTATGTATGTACAAGTATGCAAGCATGTTTAAGAAAAGCTTTATGTTGATGGCACGTCTATGTATGTATGTATGTTCAAGTTTAATTGCAAGTTCAAGTTCCAAGTATGTACGCTCTATTTTAAACTTGTATGTTGTTTTATTACGTATTACTCGTTACTTCCAATTTATATGTGTTGAGTCTTTAGACTCACTTGAGTTGATCGATGCAGGTGAGAAGGAGTTTGAGGAGACGAAAGGTGGGGACCAGTGAGCTGGCTTGGACTGAGCGGGTGGCTAAACCCGAGGACCGCTCATGTTTTTTTTAAATTTTATGAAATGTTTCAATTACTATGATTTAACGATTGGTTTTATGATGGTTAAACCAATACTTTTGTTAGCAAACTTTACTCGACACCTTTTGTCGTAAATATTTTGGATGAACAGTTTATTTCCATTGAAATTTGAAGGTTGATTACTCATTTAAGAAAATTTTATTTTTCCGCAAAATTTCAAGTAGTTCAACATACGGTACGTTACATGTTTCATTCAAATAACCGAGCTTAGAGATATGGCCAAAATACCGCAACAGCTCATATCCAACTGATTGTTATTTTCGTGCAATCAATTTGGTCATTCAGTGAACGGTTTGGCCTAGATAACATCCGATTTTGCCCAATTGATGTCAAATATGAAATTTGTAAATGCTACCACTCCCCCTCATTATTGATTAGAAGCAAAGGTAAACGGTTTGGCATAGATAACATCCGATTTTGCCCAATTTATGTCAAATATGAAATTTGTAAATGCTACCACTCCCCCTCATTATTGATCAGAAGCAAAGGTAATAGGGTTAATTATCAAGGAGGCTGAATCTTGTTTATGTTGATTTATGAGTTGAGACAACATGTCATATCTCAATTTAATTAGTGATGTGATGTGTTCAAATAAATGTTTGAAAATAATTTAAATATGGGAAAATAATTTTTGGTTCAATAAATTCTTTTTATTTTAATTCAAATAAAAATGTTTATTACATATTGAAAATTTATAGATACGATATTAAAAATTACTGATTTGTCCGATTGCACGTTATTAATTAGAGCAAAATAATAGAAAATCAAAAGATTGTGTACTACAACCTAATTTTGAAAACCTGATAAACCAAAAGTCAACATTGAATAACTTAATAGATCTATAAAATTAATTTCCCAATAAATAAATATGGAAAAGAAATTGATATATGTGAACACCTCAATAATTTTGAGGCATTACCCATGTCGGTGGAGTCGAACAAACCGTAACTAATATTAAATCGAGAGTTCTCTGATATCAAATTTGTTGATAAGTCATTCACGTCTCTCACACCTACTTTCTTAACTTACCTATTTTTAAATATCATCGAATTAAACCATTATCTTTTTATAATAAAAAAATTCGGGTATTATTCATGCCATGGACATCCACTTCTTCTCTTACACCAATTTTCATTTAAAATTCTATATTTTTTAATTTAATTTATTATTTTTTCTAATAAATGAATTTGTTTCCCACACATCTCCCCTTTCAAATAAAAATAAAAATAAAACAATCGGCTTGTCTCATTCATTGACTCGGGGAGTCGACGGGCAAAATCAGGAATTGTGATTGAGATACTTGATTATTAATAATATAATCTCGTTACAAATGATCATATAATATGATACTTTAAAATAAATTGCCTTTAATTTTTTTTTGTAGATACTATGTACAATTTTTAAAAGTAAATTAGTTAAAACTTTTATAATTCTCTTATTGGAAGTTGAATTTAAATCATGCTATTTCTGGAGTTTTATTCACATAACTCTTCACTCTTGGCAATAAAGTACGTGTCTTTCCCTGTTTTCGAACTCAAGACCGTCTAAGCCATAAGTATTTGGATTAAAAAGACCTATAACAATTGGGCTAATGTCATTCTGATTACCCATAGAACATGCTAACAAATCGTTCGGCGCTTAATATATAAATGCAAATTTGTAGATAAGTCTTTCACGTCTCTCACACATTTCATTTTTTTAAAATTAATTATTTTAAAAATATATCATTTTTTTCCACAGTCAAGGTATGACTCTAATTTAAATGTAAATCAAATTAATTTTAAAAAAAATTGTACGAACATGTGCAAGATTCGGTGTAGTGTAATTAACACGGGTGAGCATTCAGTTGATTTTGTTACCGGCTAAACCAAAATTTTTAACATCCAAACTCAACTGACATAAATTATTTAAAAAAACCGATAAAAACAAACTGAACTAGCCGATTTTTTAAAAAAAAAATTGAAAAATTGAAAGAAAAAAAAATCAAGCACAAGACCAATGATTAAATCTATGGAACGATATTTCATCCATTGTAAGATAATAATTCAATGATTTAAAAAGGAATGAACGTGTGACAAAGACTCCTACAAATTTCTTTTGATGAGATTTTGAATTTTAAATATCATTTTAAAATAAGATTTCAAAGTAGGATTGGTAATTGATGGGATTTCAAGTGATTTCATTTAACTAAGTGAAATACTAAAAAATTGATAAGATTTCATGGGATTTCATTTTTTTAAATAAATTTATTTTTATTATTAAATTTATAAACTTACTTTTAAATTTTAGATATTTTATAAAAACGATACTAAATATCAATTGTATTTTGTAAATTTTTTATAAAATATTTACAGCGTACAAGTAAGTTATATAAATTTAATAATAAATTAATTTTATTTTCGTTAGATTTCATGAAATTTGAGTTTTAAAAACAATAAAATTACTTTAATTATTAAATATAACTTCCTTGTAAAATTTAAGTATTTTATAAAATACAATTTATTCAAAATATATATTTTCAATTCACACTATTATCAAAATACAATTTATATATAAATAAATATATATATATATATATATATATATATATTAAGGAAAATAAAATAAATTTTTTTATATTTAAAAAATTCTATAAATTATTTTTTTCTCTTAAATTTTTTTATTTTTTTTAATTTTAAAACATAATTTATCAAAATTTTGAAACTTTTTTTAATTTCATCTCGATTAATTTTATTTTTTTTCATTTCTTAAAAAATACATTTAATAAAAAAATTTATATGTTAAAAATAAATTTTTTGTTTTATAAAAATGTATGAATATTTATAGAAATATTATAAATAAAAATTTTAAAAATAAGCAAAATAAAAATTTTAATCTAAAAAATATTATTTTTAAAATTTTAAAATAAATTCTAAATTACATTTTATATCTTAGCCAAACAACAAAATGGAATTCCAATTCCATGAGATTTAAATCCAAATCTCATTTTCTATATATCCAAAATAAACATTCTAAAAATTTTCTGAAAAACATTCTGATACTCACGGTAAATTTAGGGTCCGCTTCCAGCAAGTGCCACTAATCCAGACGCAGGTTTTGAAATTAGCCTGAGCATGAAATCACAAATAAGATCGTGAGAAGGGGGCCACGAGGGTGTCCTGGCATAGCCCCTCCGACGTTCAAATCAGAGACTGAGGATATATAAGAAGAGCAGCTAAGGGTGCTGCTGAAAACAATATAGTGAAAGAATCAACCGTACGCTCAAACCTGGTATTTATAGGAGAATACCTAGGCCCTGATGGGCTTCCCACCCAAATGTGGTCTGGGTCTCCAAAATGTAATCTGGGCCTAGGGGGCCTATGGGGTATCGCCAGTCTCCCCCTCCCGAGTCGAATTAAATCGCAGGTTCGAAGTTCGATTAATTGTGTTGTCCTCGGTTTACAAGGCGTGAGTTGTTCATTATTTCTTGGCTGCTCAGTAGTCTCCATAAGTTTGGACACATATCAAATCGCAATCATGCTATGAAAGGAAAGATTTGATCTGGACCTCCTTTGTAAATAGATGTCTTCTTCTCAATTTATTCTCATTTTTCCGAGACAAAATTTCATTCACCCTTCATTCACCAGCCCTCCCCCACCTATTTGCGCGCTCATCACCCCACAATCACCTCGCCGTTACCTTCACACGCAGCCCTGGACACCGCCTCGCCCAAGCCATTGTCTCGCCCACCAGCCCTGCGCCACGATCGCCCATCGCCTCACCCAGCGCCACGCTCGCCCATCGCCTCGCCCCAACTGACCCACGTATTACCAGCCTCGCCTCGCCTTCTAGTCGTGACTCGCCCTTCCGGATGTGCGCGCGCTCGCCCACCTAGCATCGCCTCGCGCAAGCCTTCTCCCTATCCCCTCGCCCTGTCACCTCGTAACCTTGCCTTGCCCCCAGCCTCGCTCTTGCCCCTACGCACATCACCCTCGCACGTGCTCAGCCTTGCCACCCATCGTTCTCGCCCGTCCTCGCACAGCCGCCTCACCAGTCTCGCCACCACCCTCGCCTTGCCATCTCCCCGTGCAAGATGCCGCCCAACCTCGCCATACATCTTCTCGCCCGATCGCGCGCCACGCTCGTCCTGTCGAAGTGCTCTCCTCAGCGTGCCCACGCTCGGCCTCGCCCTTGCCACACACCCGAGCCCTCGCACAGCCTCGCCATCCCCCCATGCAAACCACCGCCCAGCCTTGCCATGCAGCTTCTTGCCCGAGCGCACGTCACACTCGCCCCCCCAGCGCTCGCCCCAACGTGCATCACCCTCGCCCGAACACCCGCCTCGCCTTACCAATACCTTCTTGCCCGAGCGCGCACCACGCTCGCACTGCCACCACTGCCAAGCTCATCCTCGCCCATAAGCCCGTGCTCGCCATTACAATCTCGCCCTCCGCCCCTAGCGAATGATTGTGTGGATTCTGAAGAGGCAAACATTGTTCGTTAACGACAAACCAAATAAATTTTTCTAACACGGTATGCCCTCGTCGCCCCCATCTTCAAGGTCCTCTACTATGCTTTTGAAGGAAAATAATTCCCACTTCCCCATGCCCTTGACTCCTCTGCTAGAATATTCCTTAGCAAGAAAACTAAAACTTCAACTTCCTCACTCTCTAACTCCACTGCTAGGCGATACCTTAGCAGGAAAATAAAACTCTTACCTCATCATCTCGTAACTCCTCTGTTAAGCCGAGCCTTAGCAGGAAAAATCAAACTCTCACCTCATCATCTCATAACTCCTCTACTAAGTCGTGCCTTAGCAGGAAAAAAAAATTCTCCACCCTCACACTCTAACTCTACTAGGGATCGGATTTACGTCTGATCAGACTGCTGCCACAGTACTGGGTGAAACAACTGAACTAACCGGTAACTGGTGACCGGACCGATACTAGGGACCGGATTTAATACTGATAGTAAAGTGACCACAAGCAATATCGCATAAATCTCAAAATTTGTATTTTATGCACGTAATATAATGAAATAACTGAATTAAATATCATGTACCCATTTTAATGATTGGATTGGATCGCTCCCAGGCTCGCTGCAACCTAAATATGCCATGAAAAATATGCAATAGATTTATGGGACCAAACTATGCAATAACCTTAAAAAATGTGACAATTACGCCTACCGACTTCGTATTTAATCATGACTCCGAACCAACCCGAACCAACACTGAACCATCATGTAGTCATGATTAAAATACGCCTAAAATTATAAAATAATGCTCCTAAAATGGTGAGTGCCGAAATCTAGATTAATGGAGGCCAAAACATGAAACGCTCTTTCGAGAGTCAATTTGGCACATCGCACCATAAATTCTCGTACGACCTCAAAAATGATCCGAACGACGAACGGTCAAAAATATGACCTTCCCAACTCAATGAGGCACTGTCCAGTCCAAGGCCATATGCTAAAAGCCAACCGAGAACTCGAACGAGCCACCGAACCGACGCAGCAAGCTGCTGTCCAGAAATTCCAGCAGCTGCGCTTGGGTTGCTTGTGTCGTTTGCGAGGCTAATGGCCATTGTGGCTTGAAGCACCGACCAAAACCTCTTACCAACATCCCAAGGAATGATTTGAACCATGGCTATGGGCCCTAGGCCAGCCACAATTCGCATCACACCATAACTCAACCGAAGGATCCAACCGAGAACACCCTTGTATGCGCAAGGTGTTTTTCTTCGTTTGCTCTCATGGATCGCCCCAGGGGCCATTTGATTGACCATGGTACGATCTAGACTTCATGGGGCATGGTGTGAACCGTGGCTAATGGTAAAGAACCAACCAAGATCCACACTAACACCATACGACTGAACTACACTTGCTAGAAAATCAAAGGGGCCGAGAAACGGGAGGGGATGTTCTTGCGTTTGATTTTAAAAACGGATTCACCATGGACCAAGACACAAAAAGGGCGAGTTAGTAACGTCTTAGACATGCTAGGAAAGTGATCTAACCATGGCTATAGTCCATTAGGGCAGCCAAGATCAGATCATTTCCCCTTGACAGCAAAACCGAATTTTTGAAACACAAAATGGCACCGATGGAAAGCTGATGTCATTTTCGGATTTCATCATGCATGGGGTTTGTTTGAATGGACCAACATGGTCCTAATGCCTCCTAATATGTCTATATGTTGCCTTGGGAGCCTGGAGTCAAGCCAACCACCTGAATATACAAAAACAAGCAAAACCGTGAAGGCACAATGAGGGACCAAAAATTCTGCACTATATTTTCGAAATGCTTGACATATATTTCGGTTTTTGCTTATCAAAACTTGATCATGTAATGAAAATAAATGATATTAGGACTTGATTGAAGATTCAAGGAAGAATATATGCATGCCTGGTTTCGTTTTGAAAGAAAACGAACGAAACGACGACGACGCGGCGCGGAGGAGTGGAGCGCTCTTGCTAGCTTGTTCTTCACTCGATTATTCTCTCTTGTTTCCTACTGAATTCCCACGGTTTTTAGCTTTGAAATTCTCTCATATTTCTAGAAAGGGAGAGGGGGAAAGATGGTTAGGAGAGTGAGGGAAGTAGGTGCAAGATATAGGGAATAAATCACGACCAAGTCTCCACCTTTTGAAATTTGAATTTTTGTTGCTATCAATTAATTTGTTGGTGCTTGAAGGGGGTGAGGTGGCCGATTATTCAAGGCTAGGAATAGGTTAGGATATGGCTTATTAATTAATTAATTAATTAAGGTTGATCACTAATTCAAAAGGTTTGCATGCTAACTAAACAAAGAATAGGTCAAAGATGATGAGTTGGCAAAGAAGTTGTCTAGACATAAGGGTGGCCGAAAATCTCACTAATAAATGGAGGGGAAATGTTTTCTATCTAGTAAATTTATAACCCTTAAAAGCCTCACTAATCCCTTAAATAATTTAGTGAATTAATCCCTTAATTAAAGGAACTTATATGGACTTATTTCCTACTCACCTGAAGTAACTAAAATAAATCCTCAAACCTCCTTTTTAACTTAAATCAACTTACTTGCTAGCTAAAAATAAATCCTGGAAATGTTTTCTGGATCTTAAATTCTATCTCAAAACTCCAACTCCCGTCCGGCCTCACTGAAATAACTGAAATGATAAAAATTAAACCACTGCATAAAATAATTAAATTTAAATACTCATGCAATATAAGCATTTTAATTTAAAATACTAGAATGATACAAGGCTTATACGTAGTCTAAGTTACAGGTTCTACAATCCTTCCCCCCTTAAAAGAAATTTCGTCCTCGAAATTCGCTTATCCTCGATAAACAAAAAGTTTAGACCCTTAATTCTAGAATCCTAATAGTCCACGCTTCCGATGCGTTACTCTGATAATATAAATATTAAGCTGTCCTTACGTCTCTTCAATCCTAAATAAATTTTTCTACCAAAATCCTCGTTTGTGAATCGCAACTTAAAATAACTTATGGTGACTTAGTTTTATTCAACTATAACCTCGAATTTTGACTTATCCCGCAGTTTCTCTTACTAGAGATGGATGTCTAAACTTATGGCACCTTACTTTTCTTATACTATACTCGTAATATTCATCGACTTATTATATTAGCATTTATGCAGTTCAACTTAAGAAACCTTAGCACCAAAAGTTACTGATCGACTTCTATCCTCGGTAAAACAATTAAATGTTAAACCTTATCTCAACCTCATAATAAGATTAGCCCAAGATCCTTGAATCATATCTTTATCTTATGGCACCAAACTTACATAACTTATCTGTTTAGAAGTACATCCTAATATAACGTTTTTGCAAATCTTAAGTTCGAGTGGTCTTAATCCATAAAACCCAAAATATACGATACCCATCTTCCACCTAAATAATAAAATTATTCTAGCACAAATTACATGCTTAAACTATTTCCTTTTCAATTAGAATGAAGTTGAGACCTAAGACCCTTGGACTTTCCTTATTGAAGCGAACGTCGCACCCATATGTATCTTTAATGCTTAATTAATACTAGCGTATAAAACTTAATAAGTTAGCCCATGGTAGCATTAGACTAACTTTAATAAATCAATTTCACTTATAACTCATAGAATTCTAGAATCCCCATATCAAGCTTTGAGATTTCTTACTTGATAAAAAAAAACTTAATATTCATCAATTGATAACTTATATTGAACACAACTAATTTCCTTTTGTTTTTATTTCACTCAAAATTTCCGTATGAACAAATATCCCCTAAATTTGAAATTCAAACTTACCTAATCCAAATAGCTTTGAATAAAATAATTCCAATACGCATATCCGTTTAGTCCCAAGTTTGTTAATGACTTCCAAAATTTCTCAAGACAAGGTGTCCATCTCACCTCTTACGTGCGTCTACCAATTAAACTAACCATCATCGTACCCAACTTTCCTAAAAAAAATTAAATTCTCACAAGGTATAATTTTAACTGTTAAGATCATGACTAAAACTTGTGACACATCAAACTTATGTTCCCAAAAATTTACTAACTCAATGTTTATCCTTATAACTTAACTAACCGATCAAATTTTCCTTAAATCGTCGTCGCTTTAAATTCTTAATTTGCCACAACATTATTTCACTAACGCTTAAGTTTTCACGCCTAAGATTGATTCATCCTACAATGTCCTTGGTTTCCATTCATTATAACAGTATAACCTAAATATCTAAATATTCTATATTTCATTCGAGCCTAAATAACCGAAAATTTCTAATATTTAAACCGTTCAATTCTCACTTACTACTAAATAAGTTCTCAAATTTCTTAAAATTGTAAAATTAATTCTTACTTTCCTCGAATTTCGTCCAATTTTACCCTAAATCTCGAAAATTCCACAATTACCCATTAGTCCTCAGTATTCCCAATTTCATTTTATAGATTTCCCGCATCATAAGGTTCAATAGCCTTAAGTTTATTAAACCCAAAATTAATTCCCATAACACGTCTTACATGTCTATAAATACTTAAAATCCCAAGTGTTTCTCAAAAGTTCGCATTTAATCCTTAAAATTTTGAAACTTGCAATCTGACCATTACAGTTCTCCAAATTAACATTTTGGCCCTACCACTCTTCAAAATTTGCATCATTGTCCCCATAAAATTTTCCATCTTTACCTCATTAAACTTTTAGATTCTCGAACTCGAAATTTAATCCCAAAATTTGGTAAATTCGAAAATAGTCCCTTAGAATTTTATTTTTGAACCTAGGTGCTCAAATCATTGGTTATTACAATTAGGTCCTTAAAATTCTCAATTCCCGCAATTCAATCCTTAAATCAAACTATGTAGAGCATGCATCCTAAATAAATTCTCATAATTAATCTTACATTTCCATTGATACTTAAAATCCTCAAATTGTACATTTATAATCCTAAAGACTGTCGTAGTCTTCGAATCGCTATTGCTTATATGAAATCCTCAAAAATTTACTCGACTAGCCACCAAGAACCATCAATAATTTCTTAGAAATTCTACAAGTCTCAAAAGCATTCATAATTTTCAAGATTAACTTATAACCCATAAGAAGGACATCAACACTACTGACCTAAAAATTAATATAGTCAAATCATTTTCAAGCTCTCCTAAAGCTCAATATTCGAATTCTTAGACATGTCCAATTCCAAACGTACCCAACATGCATAATTCCATAATTTATTTTTAAATTTAAATAAACACTGAACAATTAAAATCTGATCGTAAAATATTTCAAGGAAACATGCTGTTTAAAATAATTCATGCTTTAAATAAAATGCGTAAATGTAAAACTTACAGACCGAAGACGTGATTTCGTGAGCTTCTCGCGGTCAGTAGTAGTGCAACCCTTTAAAGAACCATTGCTTTTATACCATCTATAACGGCCTAAAAATCCTTACTTTGAAAATTTGCGGGAAATTTAAAATTTTTCTTTTAAAATAAATGGAGTGCCTCATTCATACCAAAAACTGATAAAATGTTTAACGTTCAAAATAGCAGCGGAAGAAATTATTACTTGCCAAAATAACAAGTTAAAGTATTCAACAACTGATAAAATATTTGAGCATAAAAAAATGGCAAGTGCTGAAACTGAGGTCCTCGGGTTCCACTACTGCCGACCCAAGCTAGCTCACTGGTCCCCGCCCTCGATCCCGACATCATCAGTACCTACAACAATCAAGTCTAGTGAGTTTAAAGACTCAACATGCATATATCGTAAATAACAAGTAAATATAGTAAAATTTCATGGGAGTAAAAATATCATGTCATGAGGCATAATGTAAAGTATCGTGTCAAGATTAATTATAATACGTGCATAGCTGAACTGAAAATCATAGTGAAACTGATTGCTCCTTAGAGCCCTGTACTGAAATAGCTTGTAATAATTTTCTGGTGAGATTATGGTCTACGCAAATGGTCCCTGAACTGAACTGAACTGAGCTGACCGATACTGGGGACCAGACCGATACTGGGGATCGGATTTACGTCTGATCAGACTGCTGCCACAGTACTGGGTGAAACAACTGAACTAACCGGTAACTGGTGACCGGACCGATACTGGGGACCGGATTTAATACTGATAGTAAAGTGACCACAAGCAATATCGCATAAATCTCAAAATTTGTATTTTATGCACGTAATATAATGAAATAACTGAATTAAATATCATGTACCCATTTTACTGATTGTATTGGATCGCTCCCAGGCTCGCTGCAACCTAAATATGCCATGAAAAATATGCAATAGATTTATGGGACCAAACTATGCAATAACCTTCAAAAATGTGACAATTACTCCTACCGACTTCGTATTTAATCATGACTCCGAACCAACCCGAACCAACACTGAACCATCATGTAGTCATGATTAAAATACGCCTAAAATTATAAAATAATGCTCCTAAAATGGTGAGGGCCGAAATCTAGGTGAATGGAGGCCAAAACATGAAACGATCTTTCGAGAGTCAATTTGGCACATCGCACCGTAAATTCTCGTACGACCTCAAAAATAATCCGAACGACAAACGGTCAAACATGACCTTCCCAACTCAATGAGGCACTGTCCAGTTCAAGGCCATATGCTAAAAGCCAATCGAGAACTCGAACGAGCAACCGAACCGTCACAGCAAGCTGCTGTTCAGAAATTCCAGCAGCTGCGCTTGGGTTGCTTGTGTCGTTTGCGAGGCTAATGGCCATTGGGGATTGAACCACCGACCAAAACCTCTTACCAACATACCAAGGAATGATTTGAACCATGGCTATGGGCCCTAGGCCAGCCACAATTCGCATCACACCATAACTCAACCGAAGGATCCAACCGAGAACACCCTTGTATGCGCAAGGTGTTTTTCTTCGTTTGCTGTCATGGATCGCCCCAGGGGCCATTTGATTGACCATGGTACGATCTATACTTCATGGGGCATGGTGGGAACCGTGGCTAATGGTAAAGAACCAACCAAGATACACACTAACACCATACGACTCAACTACACTTGCTAGAAAATCAAAGGGACCGAGAAAGGGGAGGGGCTGTTCTTGCGTTTGATTTTAAAAACGGATTCACCATGGACCAAGCCACCAAAAGGGCGACTTAGTCACGTCATATACATGCTAGGGAAGTGATCTAACCATGGCTATAGGCCTTTAGGGCAGCCAAGATCAGATCCTTTCCCCTTGACAGCAAAACTGAATTTTTGAAGCACAAAATGGCACCGATGGAAAGCTGCTGTCATTTTTGGATTTCATCATGCATGGGGTTTGTTTGAATGGACCAACATGGTCCTAATGCCTCCTAATACATGTATATATGTCGCCTTGGGAGCCTGGAGTCGAGCCAACCACCTGAATATACAAAAACAAGCAAAACCGTGAAGGCACAAGAGGGACCGAAAATTCTGAACTACATTTTCGAAAATGCTTGACATATATTTCGGTTTTGCTTATCAAAACTTGATCATGTAATGAAATTAAATGATATTAGGACTTGATTGAAGATTCAAGGAAGAATATATGCATGCCTGGTTTCGTTTTGAAAGAAAACGAACGAAACGACGACGACGCGGCGCGGAGGAGTGGAGCGCTCTTGCTAGCTTGTTCTTCACTCGATTATTCTCTCTTGTTTCCTACTGAATTCCCACGGTTTTTAGCTTTGAAATTCTCTCATATTTCGAGAAAGGGAGAGGGGGAAAGATGGATAGGAGAGTGAGGGAAGTAGGTGCAAGATATAGGGAATAAATCAAGACCAAGTCTCCACCTTTTGAAATTTTAATTTTTGTTGCTATCAATTAATTTGTTGGTGCTTGAAGGGGGTGAGGTGGCCGATTATTCAAGGCTAGGAATAGGTTAGGATATGGCTTATTAATTAATTAATTAAGGTTGATCACTAATTCAAAAGGTTTGCATGCTAACTAAACAAAGAATAGGTCAAAGATGATGAGTTGGCAAAGAAGTTGTCTAGACATAAGGGTGGCCGAAAATCTCACTAATAAATGGAGGGGAAATGTTTTCTATCTAGTAAATTTATAACCCTTAAAAGCCTCACTAATCCCTTAAATAATTTAGTGAATTAATCCCTTAATTAAAGGAACTTATATGGACTTATTTCCTACTCACCTGAAGTAACTAAAATAAATCCTCAAACCTCCTTTTTAACTTAAATCAACTTACTTGCTAGCTAAAAATAAATCCTGGAAATGTTTTCTGGATCTTAAATTCTATCTCAAAACTCCAACTCCCGTCCGGCCTCACTGAAACAACTGAAATGATAAAAATTAAACCACTGCATAAAATAATTAAATTTAAATACTCATGCAATAAAATCATTTTAATTTAAAATACTAGAATTATACAAGGCTTATACGTAGTCTAAGTTACAGGTTCTACAATCCTCCCCCCCCCCTTAAAAGAAATTTCGTCCTCGAAATTCGCTTATCCTCGATAAACAAAAAGTTTAGACCCTTAATTCTAGAATCCTAATAGTCCACGCTTCCGATGCGTTACTCTGATAATATAAATATTAAGTTGTCCTTACGTCTCCTCAATCCTAAATAAATTTGTCTACCAAAATCCTCGTTTGTGAATCGCAACTTAAAACAACTTATGGTGACTTAGTTTTATTCAACTATAACCTCGAATTTTGACTTATCTCGCAGTTTCTCATACTAGAGATGGATGTATAAACTTATGGCACCTTACTTTTCTTATACTATACTCGTAATATTCATCGACTTATTATATTAGCATTTATGCAGTTCAACTTAAGAAACCTTAGCACCAAAAGTTACTGATCGACTTCTATCCTCGGTAAAACAATTAAATGTTAAACCTTATCTCAACCTCAGAATAAGATTAGCCCAAGATCCTTGAATCATATCTTTATCTTATGGCACCAAACTTACATAACTTATCTGTTTAGAAGTATATCCTAATATAACGTTTTTGCAAATCTTAAGTTCGAGTGGTCTTAATCCATAAAACCCAAAATATACGATATCCATCTTCCACCTAAATAATAAAATTATTCTAGCACAAATTACATGCTTAAACTATTTCCTTTTCAATTAGAATGAAGTTGAGACCTAAGACCCTTGGACTTTCCTTATTGAAGCGAACGTCGCACCCTTATGTATCTTTAATGCTTAATTAATACTAGCGTATAAAACTTAATAAGTTAGCCCATGGTAGCATTAGACTAACTTTAATAAATCAATTTCACTTATAACTCATAGAATTCTAGAATCCCCATATCAAGCTTTGAGATTTCTTACTTGATAAAAAAAATCTTAATATTCATCAATTGATAACTTATATTGAACACAACTAATTCCCTTTTGTTTTTATTTCACTCAAAATTTCTGTATGAACAAATATCCCCTAAATTTGAAATTCAAACTTACCTAATCCAAATAGCTTTGAATAAAATAATTCCAATACGCATATCCGTTTAGTCCCAAGTTTGTTAATGAATTCCAAAATTTCTCAAGACAAGGTGTCCACCTCACCTCTTACGTGCGTCTACCAATTAAACTAACCATCATCGTACCCAACTTTCCTAAAAAAAATTAAATTCTCACAAGGTATAATTTTAACTGTTAAGATCATGACTAAAACTTGTGACACATCAAACTTATGTTCCCAAAAATTTACTAACTCAATGTTTATCCTTATAACTTAACTAACCGATCAAATTTTCCTTAAATCGTCGTCGCTTTAAATTCTTAATTTGCCACAACATTATTTCACTAACGCTTAAGTTTTCACGCCTAAGATTGATTCATCCTACAATGTCCTTGGTTACCATTCATTATAACAGTATAACCTAAATATCTAAATATTCTATATTTCCTTCGAGCCTAAATAACCGAAAATAAAATTTTTTTCCTCCCCAACTCTGCTCCTCTGCTAGGCGGTGCCTTAGCAAGAAAATAAAATTTTTCTCCTTCCTCACTCTGCTCCTCTGCTAGGCGATGCCTTAGCAAAAAAATAAAAAAATTTCTCCACCCGAGCTCTGCACCTCTGCTAGGCGGTGCCTTAGCAGGAAAATAAAAATTTTCTCCTTCCTCACTCTGCTCCTCTGCTAGGCGATGCCTTAGCAAGAAAATAAAATTTTTCTCCTCCCTAACTCTGCTCCTCTCAGTGCTTGGGTAAAGACACTTATCATGATGTCAGGGGAAGCATCTGGTATATCCATTGCTGCATCGTTGAGACGCCGGATAAATTCTCGCAGAGTTTCAATTTCTTGCTGCTTCATCACAAACAAGCTCAAATAATTTATTTGGTGCCTCTTGCTGCTATCGAATCTGTGGAAGAAAGCAGCGGAAAAATCCTCGAAGGATCGTAGAGAGTTGGGCTGCAAGGTGTTAAACCATTGCTGAGCTGACCTCACCAACGTGTCCAGAAACACCTTACACTTAACTCCATCTGAATACTGATGCAACAGAGCTGTGTTCTCAAACCTTCCAAATGTTCTTCTAGGTCAGTACGACCATCGTACTATCCCATTTTTTATTGTCGGAAACTTGGAGGAAGCCCTTCCTCCAAAATGACGGGGAAAAAAAGACTCTCCTTCTTGGACAGTGGAGCTCTGTTTCCCAATTGTTAATTCAACATTCTTATCTCCTTCCACATCTCCTCTATCTCGGGATTCTCCCCACTTTAGAGGGGTTGCGTCTCTTCAACCCTGCTATGATGACCCTCAACATTCTCCTCTCACTCCTGGCGAGTGGTTTGTTCTTCAGCAAACATAGACTCTTGATTCCTCTTCATGGCCTCGTCCACCGTCCGGGTAATAAATTGACCCAACTTCTCCAGGGTCAAGTTCCCCACATTTTCATTGGGACGGGGTTGCTCGACCCTGGTCTCTTGACGAGGTTGTTCGGCTCTTGTCTCTCGACGAGGTTGTTCATGTCTCGTCTCAAGATGCGGCTGTTCCTGTCTCATCTCAACATAAGATTGTTCGGGTCCCATCGGAGGATGCGAAGATGCTGTGTTAGTTCTTCTGCTCCCTCTCCTGCCTACCATCTCTACATCTCAACTCAAGTTTCCCACAGACGGCGCCAAGTAATACTCACGGGAAATTTAGGGTCCGCTTCCAGCAAGTGTCACTAATCCAGACGCAGATTTTGAAATTACCCTGAGCCTGAAATCACAAATAAGATCGTGAGAAGGGGGCCAGGAGGGTGTCCTGGCGTAGCCCCTCCGAAGCTCAAGTCAGAGACGGAGGATATATGGGGGGAGCACCTAAGGGTGCTGCTGAAAACAATATAAGTAATGAATCAACTGTACGCTCAAACCTGGTATTTACAGGAGAATACCCGAGCCCTGATGGGCTTCCCACCCAAATGTGGTCTGGGTCTCCAAAATGTAATCTGGGCCTAGGGGGGCCATGGGGTATCACATTCGTTTTTTTTATAAACTTGTAAATAAAATTCTGCAAATTTAAAATTTTAGAATACCTTCATAAACCATAAAATAAAGTTTTTCATCGTCATCCTCAAGAATAAAAATCCTCAAAACAATCTATCATTTGACAATTTCACTATATTATAAAATTACATTTCACCTAGAAGCAATAATTCAAACTTTTTATTATTCATAAACTCAAACCTAAATGCGAAGATACTAAAATAACTCGAAAAAAATGCTTCCCAACATAAAGCGTTCATCCTCGTCAGTTGGCAATAGCTCAGTCATCTCCACCTGCATCGACGAAAACTATTGAGCCTAGAAGATCAGCAATTCCCTTCGGAAATAACGAATATCATATAATAAAAATATGCATGCATTAAACATTTTCTTCAAAATTTGAGCATGAATTTTTTTCCTCGTCTCAAAGTTTTTACAATAACATAATCTTTTTTCATATTAAAACAACCTCGGTACACATACATTTTCAAAAGTGCCATAATAAAACTAATGGAATACGATCACTTTAACCTCAAACATGAACAATTATCCACAACATCAACATTCAACATTTTTGCGTACATCTTCCTTAACCTCAAATAATCAATTAAAAATACTCAAGAATAATTTTATGAAGTGCGGCTCGGAAGCTTATGCGATCATCAGTCATAGATGCTTAATCAAACGTACATGAATCTAATTTTTGGGAGACATCCAGACTTGAAGGCCGACATCCACACAATGTCAACAGTCAAGTTGGCAGAGACATCTCGAACCGAAGGCAGACGTCCAAAGCCGTTAAATTAGCAGATGCATCCCTACCCGAAACCCGACTTCCAAAGCCATCAAACTGACGATGAGACCGACATCCAAATCAGTCGTAACTTCGTCACAAATCATTACAAATATTTGGTTTCTTTTTCTTTCTTCATGCAGGCAAAAAAAATTTTGAATAAAATAAAGGAATTTTTTATTATTATTATATAAACTCCCCATGCGGTTACCACTCACATTTCCTCTTCAAAATTTAAATTTCAAAACAACTTTTTTTATATATAAATATTCTCGCACTTTAAATCATCTCAAATTTAAATCATGGGCAAACTTGCAATAACTCACGGCCTCCCCTCTCAACTTTCTCCTTACTCTTATCTCTACAATTCTTTGTTTTAACTCCTTAATTTTCTAAAATTTCCCAAATTACCCTTACTCTTCATACTTATGGTACGTGGCATTATTTGATCTATAAAGCTTGTTCTTAAAAGCTTATAGTATCAATACATACAGCTACGCAAGATTTCCAACCTATATACCAAGCTTAAATGATCGATTTTTTTTAAGTGGCCCATAATGCTTCCATATAATAAATTAAACTATTTACCTCTTTGACCTGAATCTCGTCGGGTTATATCAATCGGGTTTTACAGAGTGCTCCTCCCAGCCTAACCACACAGTCGCAATAGATGGTTCCTGACGCAGATTTCTTCAACAGGACTTAGCACAACTCTGTTTCGTTTCCTACCTCAGGGTGTATAGTAAAATAGTTCAATTTGAAACTAATACATGAGAGGGGCAAAAGCCTTGGTTCTTTTATTCAAACATTTAAAAATATTATTACATAATAACCTCCTATAGAGGAGGAGAAACCTGTTTAGCTACCTATAGTAGTCAAAATGAAAACACACATAAACTTGAAAGAGAAATATTATAATGTTTGAAACAAATGAAGAGGTTGAGTGATGCCTTTATATTTCTTCTGCCTAATTATTTATAGAAATCCCTTGCGGATTTGTATTGCGGACTTCAAACTCTTGCCATAACTTTTTTTTAATGCCCTCTAGCTGTGGTTGGCATTATCCTTTTGAGTGGGTTTGAGGGAGTGATTGAGTGGTCACTCTACTTTTCTTGAATTTTCAATTTCTAGATTATCAATCTAGAAACAGCTTGTTCTTCTCCTTTTATCTCCTGGCATAAATAGTATATATGCTTCTGGATTACGGTTGATATCTTATTTTCTGCTTCCTTTAGCTGTTTGTAGAAAGTTTTGAAATTTATCAGTTGACTTCTTATTACATTGATGCGTCTTTTAGAAACCTTAAAATATGTATGTTACATTTTCTTCAGGTTCCAACTTTGTTCTTGTGTATTTTACTGGTTCCCATTTACTCTTTATTTATAGGTGTTATTGGGTCCAAGTTCTCTTGTTATTTTAGTGGGTTAGTCACATGCCCACTATGTTTCGTCGGAGAACCTTTAACTTTTGTTATACCTGAGAAAAGTGATTAGGGTCACATGTCCACTTATTTTTATCGAGGAATCTTAAACTTTTGATGTCCTCGAGGAAAACGTGGTTGTGGTCCATCACCACTTGGTCATGTGAAACATCTGCTATTCTTTTTGAGTGGGTTTGAGGGAGATGTTGAGTGGTCACTCTATTTTTCTTGAATTTTCTTTTTCTAGATTATCAATCTAAAAACAGCTTGTTCTTCTCCTTTTATCTCCTGGCATAAATAGTATATATGCTTCTGGATTATGTCGGCTGATATCTTATTTTCTGCTTCCTTTAGCTGTTTGTAGAAAGCTTTGAAATTTATCAGTTGTCTTCTAATTACATTGATGTGTTTTTTAGAAACCTTACAATATGTATGTTACATTTTCTTCAGGTTCCGGTTTTGTTCTTGTGTATTTTATTGGTTCCCATTTACTCTTTATTTATAGGTGTAATTGGGTCCAAGTTCTCTTGTTATTTTAGTGAGTTAGTCACATGCCCACTATCTTTTGTCGGAGAATCTTTAACTTTTGTTATCCCCCAGAAAAGTGATTAGGGTCACATGTCCACTTATTTTTGTCGAGGAATCTTAAACTTTTAATGTCCCCGAAGAAAATGTGGTTGTGGTCCATCACCACTTGGTCCTGCGGAACGTCTGATATTCCTTTTGAGTGGGTTTGAGGAAGTGGTTGAGCGGTCACTCTACTTTTCTTGAATTTTCTTTTTCTAGATTATCAATCTAGAAACAGCTTGTTCTTCTCCTTTTATCTCCTGGCATAAATAGTATATATGCTTCTGGATTATGTCGGCT
Source organism: Primulina eburnea (assembly GCF_022965805.1). Taxonomy (NCBI): domain Eukaryota; kingdom Viridiplantae; phylum Streptophyta; class Magnoliopsida; order Lamiales; family Gesneriaceae; genus Primulina; species Primulina eburnea. The sequence goes on along the minus strand of NC_133109.1, from coordinate 7,547,236 downwards.
GATATCTTATTTTCTGCTTCCTTTAGCTGTTTGTAGAAAGTTTTGAAATTTATCAGTTGACTTCTTATTACATTGATGCCTCTTTTAGAAACCTTACAATATGTATGTTACATTTTCTTCAGGTTCCGACTTTGTTCTTGTGTATTTTACTGGTTCCCATTTACTCTTTATTTATAGGTGTAATTGGGTCCAAGTTCTCTTGTTATTTTAGTGGGTTAGTCACATGCCCACTATGTTTCGTCGGAGAACCTTTAACTTTTGTTATCCCTGAGAAAAGTGATTAGGGTCACATGTCCACTTATTTTTGTCGAGGAATCTTAAACTTTTGATGTCCTCGAGGAAAACGTGGTTGTGGTCCATCACCACTTGCTCATGTGAAACGTCTGCTATTCTTTTTGAGTGGGTTTGAGGGAGTGGTTGAGTGGTCACTCTACTTTTTTTGAATTTTCTTTTTCTAGATTATCAATCTAAAAACAGCTTGTTCTTCTCCTTTTATCTCCTGGCATAAATAGTATATATGCTTCTGGATTATGTCGGCTGATATCTTATTTTCTGCTTCCTTTAGCTGTTTGTAGAAAGCTTTGATATTTATCAGCTGTCTTCTTATTACATTGATGTGTTTTTTAGAAACCTTACAATATGTATGTTACATTTTCTTCAGGTTCCGACTTTGTTATTGTGTATTTTATTGGTTTCCATTTACTCTTTATTTATATGTGTAATTGGGTCCAGGTTCTCTTGATATTTTTGTGGATTAGTCACATGCCCACTATCTTTTGTCGGAGAATCTTTAACTTTTGTTATCCCCAAGAAAAGTGATTAAGGTCACATATCCACTTATTTTTGTCGAGGAATCTTAAACTTTTGATGTCCCCGAAGAAAATGTGGTTGTGGTCCATCAGCACTTGGTCATGCGGAACGTCTGCTATTCCTTTTGAGTGGGTTTGAGGGAGTGGTTGAGCTGTCACTCTACATTTCTTGAATTTTCTTTCTCTAGATTATCAATCTAGAAACAGTTTGTTCTTCTCCTTTTATCTCCTGGCATAAATAGCATATATGCTTCTGGATTATGTCGGCTTATATCTTATTTTCTGCTTCTTTTAGCTGTTTGTAGAAAGTTTTGAAATTTATAAGTTGACTTCTTATTACATCGATGCGTCTTTTAGAAAACTTACAATATGTATGTTACATTTTCTTCAGGTTCCGACTTTGTTCTTGTGTATTTTACTGGTTCCCATTTACTCTTTTTTTATAGGTGTAATTGGGTCCAGGTTCTCTTGTTATTTTAGTGGGTTAGTCACATGCCCACTATCTTATGTCGGACTTCCTTTAACTTTTGTTATCCCTGAGAAAAGTGATTAGGGTCACATGTCCACTTATTTTTGTCGAGGAATCTTAAACTTTTAATGTCCCCGAAGAAAATGTGGTTGTGGTCCATCACCACTTGGTCCTGCGGAACGTCTGATATTCCTTTTGAGTGGGTTTGAGGGAGTGGTTGAGCGGTCACTCTACTTTTCTTGAATTTTCTTTTTCTAGATTATCAATCTAGAAACATCTTGTTCTTCTCCTTTTATCTCCTGGCATAAATAGTATATATGCTTCTGGATTATGTCGGCTGATATCTTATTTTCTGCTTCCTTTAGCTGTTTGTAGAAAGTTTTGAAATTTATCAGTTGACTTCTTATTACATTGATGCGTCTTTTAGAAACCTTACAATATGTATGTTACATTTTCTTCAGGTTCCGACTTTGTTCTTGTGTATTTTACTGGTTCCCATTTACTCTTTATTTATAGGTGTAATTGGGTCCAAGTTTTATTGTTATTTTAGTGGGTTAGTCACATGCCCATTATGTTTCGTCGGAGAACCTTTAACTTTTGTTATCCCTGAGAAAAATGATTAGGGTCACATGTCCACTTATTTTTGTCGAGGAATCTTAAACTTTTGATGTCCTCGAGGAAAACGTGGTTGTGGTCCATCACCACTTGGTCATGTGAAACGTCTGCTATTCTTTTTGAGTGGGTTTGAGGGAGTGGTTGAGTGGTCACTCTACTTTTTTTGAATTTTCTTTTTCTAGATTATCAATCTAAAAACAGCTTGTTCTTCTCCTTTTATCTCCTGGCATAAATAGTATATATGCTTCTGGATTATGTCGGCTGATATCTTATTTTCTGCTTCCTTTAGCTGTTTGTAGAAAGCTTTGATATTTATCAGCTGTCTTCTTATTACATTGATGTGTTTTTTAGAAACCTTACAATATGTATGTTACATTTTCTTCAGGTTCCGACTTTGTTATTGTGTATTTTATTGGTTTCCATTTACTCTTTATTTATATGTGTAATTGGGTCCAGGTTCTCTTGTTATTTTTGTAGGTTAGTCACATGCCCACTATCTTTTGTCGGAGAATCTTTAACTTTTGTTATCCCCAAGAAAAGTGATTAGGGTCACATGTCCACTTATTTTTGTCGAGGAATCTTAAACTTTTAATGTCCCCGAAGAAAATGTGGTTGTGGTCCATCAGCACTTGGTCCTGCGGAACGTCTGCTATTCCTTTTGAGTGGGTTTGAGGGAGTGGTTGAGTGGTCCCTCTACTTTTCTTGAATTTTCTTTCTCTAGATTATTAATCCAGAAACAGCTTGTTCTTCTCCTTTTATCTCCTGGCATAAATATTATATATGCTTCTGGATTATGTCGGCTGATATCTTATTTTCTACTTCCTTTAGCTGTTTGTAAAAAGTTTTGAAATTTATAAGTTGACTTCTTATTACATTGATGCGTCTTTTAGAAACCTTACAATATGTATGTTACATTTTCTTCAGGTTCCGACTTTGTTCTTGTGTATTTTACTGGTTCCCATTTAATCTTTATTTATAGGTGTAATTGGGTCCAAGTTCTATTGTTATTTTAGTGGGTTAGTCACATGTCCACTATGTTTCGTTGGAGAACCTATGACTTTTGTTATTCCCAAGAAAAGTGATTAAGGTCACATATCCACTTCTTTTGTCGAGGAATCTTAAACTTTTGATGTCCCCGAAGAAAATGTGGTTGTGGTCCATCACCACTTTGTCCTGCGGAACGTCTGCTATTCCTTTTGAGTGGGTTTGAGGGAGTGGTTGAGCGGTCACTCTACTTTTCTTGAATTTTCTTTCTCTAGATTATCAATCTAAAAACAGCTTGTTCTTCTCCTTTTATCTCCTGGCATAAATAGTATATATGCTTCTGGATTATGTCGGCTTATATCTTATTTTCTGCTTCCTTTAGCTGTTTGTAGAAAGTTTTGAAATTTATCAGTTGACTTCTTATTACATCGATGCGTCTTTTAGAAAACTTACAATATGTATGTTACATTTTCTTCAGGTTCCGGTTTTGTTCTTGTGTATTTTATTGGTTCCCATTTACTCTTTTTTTATAGGTGTAATTGGGTCCAGGTTCTCTTGTTATTTTAGTGGGTTAGTCACATGCCCACTATCTTATGTCGGAGAACCTTTAACTTTTGTTATCCCTGAGAAAAGTGATTAGGGTCACATGTCCACTTATTTTTGTCGAGGAATCTTAAACATTTAATGTCCCCGAAGAAAATGTGGTTGTGGTCCATCACCACTTGGTCCTGCGGAACGTCTGCTATTCCTTTTGAGTTGGTTTGAGGGAGTGGTTGAGCGGTCACTCTACTTTTCTTGAATTTTCTTTCTCTAGATTATCAATCTAGAAACAGCTTATTCTTCTCCTTTTATCTCCTGGCATAAATAGTATATATGCTTCTGGATTATGTCGGCTGATATCTTATTTTCTGCTTCCTTTAGCTGTTTGTAGAAAGTTTTGAAATTTATCAGTTGACTTCTTATTACATTGATGCGTCTTTTAGAAACCTTACAATATGTATGTTACATTTTCTTCAGGTTCCGACTTTGTTCTTGTGTATTTTACTGGTTCCCATTTACTCTTTATTTATAGGTGTAATTGGGTCCAAGTTTTATTGTTATTTTAGTGGGTTAGTCACATGCCCACTATGTTTCGTCGGAGAACCTTTAACTTTTGTTATCCCTGAGAAAAATGATTAGGGTCACATGTCCACTTATTTTTGTCGAGGAATCTTAAACTTTTGATGTCCTCGAGGAAAACGTGGTTGTGGTCCATCACCACTTGGTCATGTGAAACGTCTGCTATTCTTTTTGAGTGGGTTTGAGGGAGTGGTTGAGTGGTCACTCTACTTTTTTTGAATTTTCTTTTTCTAGATTATCAATCTAAAAACAGATTGTTCTTCTCCTTTTATCTCCTGGCATAAATAGTATATATGCTTCTGGATTATGTCGGCTGATATCTTATTTTCTGCTTCCTTTAGCTGTTTGTAGAAAGCTTTGATATTTATCAGCTGTCTTCTTATTACATTGATGTGTTTTTTAGAAACCTTACAATATGTATGTTACATTTTCTTCAGGTTCCGACTTTGTTATTGTGTATTTTATTGGTTTCCATTTACTCTTTATTTATATGTGTAATTGGGTCCAGGTTCTCATGTTATTTTTGTGGGTTAGTCACATGCCCACTATCTTTTGTCGGAGAATCTTTAACTTTTGTTATCCCCAAGAAAAGTGATTAGGGTCACATGTCCACTTATTTTTGTCGAGGAATCTTAAACTTTTAATGTCCCCGAAGAAAATGTGGTTGTGGTCCATCAGCACTTGGTCCTGCGGAATGTCTGTAATTCCTTTTGAGTGGGTTTGAGGGAGTGGTTGAGTGGTCCCTCTACTTTTCTTGAATTTTCTTTCTCTAGATTATTAATCTAGAAACAGCTTGTTCTTCTCCTTTTATCTCCTGGCATAAATATTATATATGCTTCTGGATTATGTCGGCTGATATCTTATTTTCTACTTCCTTTAGCTGTTTGTAAAAAGTTTTGAAATTTATAAGTTGACTTCTTATTACATTGATGCGTCTTTTAGAAACCTTACAATATGTATGTTACATTTTCTTCAGGTTCCGACTTTGTTCTTGTGTATTTTACTGGTTCCCATTTAATCTTTATTTATAGGTGTAATTGGGTCCAAGTTCTATTGTTATTTTAGTGGGTTAGTCACATGTCCACTATGTTTCGTTGGAGAACCTATGACTTTTGTTATTCCCAAGAAAAGTGATTAAGGTCACATATCCACTTCTTTTGTCGAGGAATCTAAAACTTTTGATGTCCCCGAAGAAAATGTGGTTGTGGTCCATCACCACTTTGTCCTGCGGAACGTCTGCTATTTCTTTTGAGTGGGTTTGAGGGAGTGGTTGAGCGGTCACTCTACTTTTCTTGAATTTTCTTTCTCTAGATTATCAATCTAAAAACAGCTTGTTCTTCTCCTTTTATCTCCTGGCATAAATAGTATATATGCTTCTGGATTATGTCGGCTTATATCTTATTTTCTGCTTCCTTTAGCTGTTTGTAGAAAGTTTTTAAATTTATCAGTTGACTTCTTATTACATCGATGCGTCTTTTAGAAAACTTACAATATTTATGTTACATTTTCTTCAGGTTCCGGTTTTGTTCTTGTGTATTTTATTGGTTCCCATTTACTCTTTTTTTATAGGTGTAATTGGGTCCAGGTTCTCTTGTTATCTTATTGGGTTAGTCACATGCCCACTATCTTATGTCGGAGAACCTTTAACTTTTGTTATCCCTGAGAAAAGTGATTAGGGTCACATGTCCACTTATTTTTGTCGAGGAATCTTAAACATTTAATGTCCCCGAAGAAAATGTGGTTGTGGTCCATCACCACTTGGTCCTGCGGAACGTCTGCTATTCCTTTTGAGTTGGTTTGAGGGAGTGGTTGAGCGGTCACTCTACTTTTCTTGAATTTTCTTTCTCTAGATTATCAATCTAGAAACAGCTTATTCTTCTCCTTTTATCTCCTGGCATAAATAGTATATATGCTTCTGGATTATGTCGGCTGATATCTTATTTTCTGCTTCCTTTAGCTGTTTGTAGAAAGTTTTGAAATTTATCAGTTGACTTCTTATTACATTGATGCGTCTTTTAGAAACCTTACAATATGTATGTTACATTTTCTTCAGGTTCCGACTTTGTTCTTGTGTATTTTACTGGTTCCCATTTACTCTTTATTTATAGGTGTAATTGGGTCCAAGTTTTATTGTTGTTTTAGTGGGTTAGTCACATGCCCACTATGTTTCGTCGGAGAACCTTTAACTTTTGTTATCCCTGAGAAAAGTGATTAGGGTCACATGTCCACTTATTTTTGTCGAGGAATCTTAAACTTTTGATGTCCTCGAGGAAAACGTGGTTGTGGTCCATCACCACTTGGTCATGTGAAACGTCTGCTATTCTTTTTGAGTGGGTTTGAGGGAGTGGTTGAGTTGTCACTCTACTTTTTTTGAATTTTCTTTTTCTAGATTATCAATCTAAAAACAGCTTGTTCTTCTCCTTTTATCTCCTGGCATAAATAGTATATATGCTTCTGGATTATGTCGGCTGATATCTTATTTTCTGCTTCCTTTAGCTGTTTGTAGAAAGCTTTGATATTTATCAGCTGTCTTTTTATTACATTGATGTGTTTTTTAGAAACCTTACAATATGTATGTTACATTTTCTTCAGGTTCCGACTTTGTTATTGTGTATTTTATTGGTTTCCATTTACTCTTTATTTATATGTGTAATTGGGTCCAGGTTCTCTTGATATTTTTGTGGGTTAGTCACATGCCCACTATCTTTTGTCGGAGAATCTTTAACTTTTGTTATCCCCAAGAAAAGTGATTAAGGTCACATATCCACTTATTTTTGTCGAGGAATCTTAAACTTTTGATGTCCCCGAAGAAAATGTGGTTGTGGTCCATCAGCACTTGGTCATGCGGAACGTCTGCTATTCCTTTTGAGTGGGTTTGAGGGAGTGGTTGAGCTGTCACTCTACTTTTCTTGAATTTTCTTTCTCTAGATTATCAATCTAGAAACAGTTTGTTCTTCTCCTTTTATCTCCTGGCATAAATAGTATATATGCTTCTGGATTATGTCGGCTTATATCTTATTTTCTGCTTCTTTTAGCTGTTTGTAGAAAGTTTTGAAATTTATAAGTTGACTTCTTATTACATCGATGCGTCTTTTAGAAAACTTACAATATGTATGTTACATTTTCTTCAGGTTCCGACTTTGTTCTTGTGTATTTTACTGGTTCCCATTTACTCTTTTTTTATAGGTGTAATTGGGTCCAGGTTCTCTTGTTATTTTAGTGGGTTAGTCACATGCCCACTATCTTATGTCGGACTTCCTTTAACTTTTGTTATCCCTGAGAAAAGTGATTAGGGTCACATGTCCACTTATTTTTGTCGAGGAATCTTAAACATTTAATGTCCCCGAAGAAAATGTGGTTGTGGTCCATCACCACTTGGTCCTGCGGAACGTCTGCTATTCCTTTTGAGTTGGTTTGAGGGAGTGGTTGAGCGGTCACTCTACTTTTCTTGAATTTTCTTTCTCTAGATTATTAATCTAGAAACAGCTTGTTCTTCTCCTTTTATCTCCTGGAATAAATAGTATATATGCTTCTAGATTATGTCGGCTGATATCTTATTTTCTGCTTCCTTTAGCTGTTTGTAGAAAGTTTTGAAATTTATCAGTTGACTTCTTATTACATTGATGCGTCTTTTAGAAACCTTACAATATGTATGTTACATTTTCTTCAGGTTCCGACTTTGTTCTTGTTTATTTTACTGGTTCCATTTACTCTTTATTTATAGGTGTAATTGGGTCCAAGTTCTATTGTTATTTTAGTGGGTTAGTCACATGCCCACTATGTTTCGTCGGAGAACCTTTAACTTTTGTTATCCCTGAGAAAAGTGATTAGGGTCACATGTCCACTTATTTTTGTCGAGGAATCTTAAACTTTTGATGTCCTCGAGGAAAACGTGGTTGTGGCCCATCACCACTTGGTCATGTGAAACGTCTGCTATTCTTTTTGAGTGGGTTTGAGGGAGTGGTTGAGTGGTCACTCTACTTTTCTTGAATTTTTTTTTCTAGATTATCAATCTAAAAACAGCTTGTTCTTCTCCTTTTATCTCCTGGCATAAATATTATATATGCTTCTGGATTATGTCGGCTGATATCTTATTTTCTGCTTCCTTTAGCTGTTTGTAGAAAGCTTTGAAATTTATCAGCTGTCTTCTTATTACATTGATGTGTTTTTTAGAAACCTTACAATATCTATGTTACATTTTTTTCAGGTTCCGACTTTGTTCTTGTGTATTTTATTGGTTCCATTTACTCTTTATTTATAGGTGTAATTGGGTCCAAGTTCTCTTGTTATTTTAGTGGGTTAGTCACATGCCCACTATCTTTTGTCGGAGAATCTTTAACTTTTGTTATTCCCAAGAAAAGTGATTAGGGTCACATGTCCACTTATTTTTGTCGAGGAATCTTAAGCTTTTAATGTCCCCGAAGAAGATGTGGTTGTGGTCCATCACCACTTGGTCCTGCGGAACGTCTGCTATTTCTTTTGAGTGGGTTTGAGGGAGTGGTTGAGCGGTCACTCTACTTTTCTTGAATTTTATTTTTCTAGATTATCAATCTAGAAACAGCTTGTTCTTTTCCTTTTATCTCCTGGCATAAATAGTATATATGCTTCTAGATTATGTCGGCTGATATCTTATTTTCTGCTTCCTTTAGCTGTTTGTAGAAAGCTTTGAAATTTATCAGCTGTCTTCTTATTACATTGATGTGTCTTTTAAAAACCTTACAATATGTATGTTAAATTTTCTTTAGGTTCCGTCTTTGTTCTTGTGTATTTTATTGGTTCTCATTTACTCTTTATTTATAGGTGTAATTGGGTCCAAGTTCTATTGTTAATTCAATCGGTTAGTAACATGCACACTATCTTTTGTCGGAGAATCTTTAACTTTTTTTATCCCCAAGAAAAGTGATTATGGTGACATGTCCACTTATCTTTGTCGAGGAATCTTAAACTTTTGATATCCCGGAGGAAAACGTGGTTGTGGTCCATCACCACTTGGTCCTGTGAAACGTCTGCTATTTATTTTGCTTAAAACGTACCAATAATTTTTTTTTCTCCTTAATCCTCATAATTCAAAATATACATATATATACTTTAAAATACCATGACACCATTTTTAAAATAGAACAACCAACTAATACTTGCAACTCAAATGAAATTAGTTTAATCGTAAAATCGCCAAACATTTACCAAAACTAAAGACATTATTTGAAAAGTATAGCTCATACTATAATCTCTCAAAAATCTCTCATACCATAAATAAAAGTCATAAAATATATTTAACCTACTTAAAATCATCAATCATAAACTAGTGCGGAAACTAGCGCCGGTCCTCGGGTTATGTGCACTTTCAGTCCAGCAAAGTCAACCATCAAGACCTCCATAAACATTATTATCATAATCACCTGCATCAATCACACCTAGTGAGTCTAAAGACTCAACACATCATAATCTTGATAACAAGTACTACATATACAGATCACATACAACAGCGAAAATACTTGTACTTAAAATATCGTTTTTATGAAGATCCATAAACTTTAACCATGAACATTTTCATAAACATTTTCATGATGCATAAACTTTAGACATAAACGTTTTCATAAACATTTTCATGATGCATAAATTTAAATAAAAGCATTTTCATGACGATGCATCATGTTTAAATATAAACATTTTCATGTCATCTTCAACATATTCATATACATATTATCATCAACATATACGTAATCTTTTTTTCCTTTTTTTGAATTGAGATCGTTAATTGTGACTTTCGTGTTCATCTACGTCTACGTGTTGGGCGATGGATCCATCTACATGTAACTACAGTACTGGGCAGTATGGACACCAGCAGCACTCTCACCGGTCAACAGGGCCTTGGCCTATCCTCATTGAATGGAAATACGATCGTTGGGGCTTCCTCGGGAGCCTTCTCTCATAGACGGGCTCCCTCTGGGTCTTTTCCCATGTATGAGTTCCCTCTGGGGTCTTCTCCCGTAAATGAGCTTCCTCTGGGGCCTTCTCCCCTCACGACATCCCAATTCATATCATTATATCATCATATTTGTATCAATAAAAATACGATCGCCAGACTCCCATTTGGACCACAACCCTCTCTATATCTCCAACATATCATCGTATTAGTCACAATTACTTCACTTCCTTCAACATTTCATATTATCATCACTTTATAATATTTAAATATGCATATAACGTTTTTCTTTTAAATCAAGAATGCAACATATCTTTTAACGTTATCGTTTAATCATAAAAATGCGTAAACATTTGAAATAAGCGTTTTAACATATAAAAATCATAAAAAAACCATAAACGTTTTAAAATCAACATTTTAACATATTAAATCATAAATATTTAAAATAACACTTTGACATATTAAATTATAAACATTAAAAATAACATTTTGACATATTAAATCCATAAACATTAAAAATACATACTTTATCATATAAACATCATAAAAATCCATAAACATTAAAATTATCATATTAACATATAAAACACCATTCAGGACACTGTCATGACGTTTACTAATTTTTGGGTGTAAAATGACCGTTTTACCCCTAGCAGCATAATTTTTCGTATTTATTCTTAGACATCGAAATGACATCCTAAATCATTCCAAACTTAACATATAACCTTAAAACACTCGCATAAATATTCTTTATGCTTAAAACTTAGCTTTTTGATAGATTCCCCGATTCGTTTTTAAACTTAGGCGTACTTCCCGGTTTTGACTCGTATGGACTCGAAACTTAACCAACTTTTACCAAACTTGAACCATAGCTTAACAACACCTAATTAAACCATATTCTACCCAAATCAATCCCATTAAGTCCATTGAACACGTTTAGGAAGCTACTGAATTTTTCTGCACCAAGAGTTCTAGTCCTAATATGATTCGAACCTAGGCAAATATCGACTCCAGCCCTTAACCACCATGTCCATCCTCTATCCAACCATCCTAGGACCTAGAACAAACCCATGACATGCTGATGGACCAAACCTACCAGCCCCAAACACCCCTAGCCCTTCAACCGTACCCTAGGACTCTAAAACATACAATTTTCGTCCATAATGGTGTCCTATATTTTCCAGCCTTTAAACATACACCTAGGGACCCTTAAACATGTGGAAAAACATCCCTTCAAGTACCCCTACCATGGCAGCTCCTTTGTGCATCATTATGAAGAGTTTAAAAAAAAGAAAACACTAGTTTTATGCATAATAAGCCATTAAAACGAAAATGCAAACATGCATCAAACATATAATATGGTGTGATAGATGAGAAAAAATAAGATTAAGGCGTGTCTTTGCATATTTAACGCACGATTTTACATTGACGATTGCGAAGAACGACGATGACGACCTTAGCTTGATTTTCCTTGAAGAACTTTGATGCTTTTCCCTTGATTTTTTGTGTGTGTGTCGTGGGGTGGTTTTGGGGAGAAAAGAATCCTTGTTAATTTGTTTGGGGAAGGGGGCGTGTGATGATATGGGATTTAGGGAAGGTTTTTTGTGAATTAAACACTAATCAAGCTTAGACCCATTAAGAAAGTTAATTAGGTCCATTAATGCTCAATTAAAATATTAGAAATTATTTTGTTTAATAAAGTTTGTGAATTTATTAGTCGGGTCGCCAAAAAGTTCGTGTTTTTGTTGAAAAACCAACACAGATAAAATTTCATCTCGACGTATAAAATCACTTAAAAACCCCATATTTTCAAAAATAAGAAAAAGCATCACCCTTAAGTTAAATAATTAAATACATCAACCAATAAAAACATTTTATATTTTTCAAAGATCGGTCTCCGTTTCTTGATCGCAACTTGAATAACCTTTAAAAATACATTTTAATGTAATCATGTAGGAAAATATATTTTCAACATGCAAATATGCACAACATAATTAATGTATGCAATTAAAACAAGTAATTAAAATACAAGAGAATTTAATAACTTGGGTGCATGTGGTTCGTGAGGACTTTTAAATTTTCGGGGTGTTATAATCTCCCCCCTCCCCCCTTAAATTGAATTTCCTCCTCGAAATTTGCTTATCTTTGATAACCCAAAGTTTAGATTCGGTTCTAGTATCCCAAAAATTCACGCTTCCGCTGCGCTACTCTGATAAGACTTAAGTTCTAGAATGTCCTTACGTCTCCTTGATCCCAATTAAATTTTCCTTCTAAATCCTTATTTGCAATTCGCAAGTTAAAAAGACTCATAATGACTTAGTGATGTGCTATTATAAACTCGAATTTCAATTTTTCTTAAAATTCTCAATATAAAAATATGGATGACCATACATATCGTATATTATTTTCTTTATTTTATACTTAAAATGTTCATCAACATATCAAATTTCAATATTAAAATCTCAAACTCACCTACTGACGCTTAGATTCTCAAGCTTAATATTGATTCATCCTATAATTAATCCTTTGATTAGCATCCCTTGTAACGTTATAACCTAAGATATCCCAAGGTTCTAAATATACTTTCGAGCCCAAATCAACAAAAAATTCTTAGCATTTAGACCCTTCAATTCTCGATTATTTTAAATTCCGTAATAATTGGAAAATAAATTCTTAATTTCCTCAAAATTATCCAATTGGTCCTTAATTTCGAAAATTTTCACTATTAACCCCTAAGTTCTTGGTATTCTTAATTTCCTTATATGGGTTTTCCATAACATAAATTTCGATAAATTTAAACTTATTCACCCAAAAATCAATTTTCATAACCAATCTACCTTTTCGTCAAAATTAAAATCTCAATTTATATATTCACTTACTTCCAAAGATAATCGCAGTCTTCAAATCATTATTCCTTATGAGTAATTCGCAAAAATTAATTCAACAATTAACCACGAATCATAAATATTTTATTAGAAAATCTACGTGTCTCCAAAAACATTCATAATATTCACGATTAACTTATGGGTCAAAAGTAGAACGTCAATATTAAAACCATAGACCACACGATAGGTATTCAAATTTGTCACTTCTGGTAGATTACTATGGGGACGACCACGTGGTGCCTAACATGTGAACATATCATCCATTTTGAGAACATCAATGTAATGTTGCTCACAAAATCGGAGAACATTTTCTAAAAATGAATCCCAACCATCATCTCTCTTAATTTGGAGTTGGTTTTTGCATATTTGTACCAAATCCATTGCATTCACAATATCCTGATATTTTTTCACTTGAAATTCCTAAGACATGTTTCACCAAGTGTAGATTGAATGAAAAGTCAAATAAAAGTATTGACTCCAATAAATTAAATGCTTCAGTTTTTTGATCTGGAGAACTGGAATCATCTTCTAAAATTATTTCAAGCACATCAATGACAGCAGAAAACATGGCAATCAAGCTTATCAAAGAATGGTAATGTGACCCCAACGTGTATCCCCAAGACGTTGAAGGGTAGTTTCTTGATTATGTCCCCAGCCACTTGAAATCTCACCCCTCTCCAATGCCTCGACCATAAAATCTGAATGTTTCTCTCGAAGAAGATCAGAATGTTTGCAAGATGCTCCAACAACATTTAACATGTCACCAACAACACGAAATAAATTATAAATCGGAAGATTTTTCTTGGCCACAACTATAAGAGCTAGTTGAAGCTGATGAGTAAAAAATTGTATGTAAAATGCACACGGGTTCTCCTTTAAAATGAGTGCATTTTAACCATTAGATTTACCCTGCATATTAGTTGCTCCATCAAAACCTTGTCCTCTCAACTTAGACATGCTCAAATTATATCTAGAAAACATCTTGTCAATAGCAGCTTTAAGTGAGAGTGATGTAGTACTGGTAAGATGTTCAATCTCGATAAAGCGTTCATTTACATGTCCATTAATATGCACATAACGGATACAATACAAGAAAATACTGAATACACAACACTTAAAAGACAACGGTTATACAAAAAACCCGTTGTCTTTTACTTTTTAACAACGATTTTAATGAAAACTGTTGTTATTGACCATTTTTTAAGCAAAGACAATAGTTTTTAACCCTCAAAACATGCTAAAAGACAACGATTTTCTGTCAAAGACAATAGTTTTATAAACTGTTGTCTATTAGTGTGTTTTTTTGGACAAGCGGAAATTTTTTTAGAAAATCGTTGTGGATTAACATGTTTTTTGGAGAAACGACAACAATTTTAGCGAATTTTTGTTATTTTTAAAATAGCGATGGTTTAAACTAAATCCGTCGCTAATAGCGACGGTTTTTGCTTAATCGTCGACGGTTTAATAAACAACTGTCGCTAATTACCAAAAACCATCGCAAATTGTCTATAAATACTCGCGTTTTCGATCCATTTTCTTCCACACCGTCCACAAAAAAATTCTCTCTTGGACGATTTTAGTTTCGATTTAGGGTAAGTTTTTCCGCTTCAATTCTTGGTAAATTTCTAAGTGTTAGATAAGATCATGAATATTATTAGCTTAGTCAGATTTTAAGTTTTTTTGATAGATTTATTAAATTCTAAAAGTAATTTTTTTTATTTCACTTGAAAAAATTAGCGGCAGATTATGTCTAAACTGTCGCTAATTAGCGACGATGTTTCTCTTAGCGACGGTTAAGTCGAAAACCGTCGCTAGCTTAGTCAAAAACCTCGCTAATTTTAGATAAGCCGTCGCTAAGTTTAGTGACTGTATATCTTAAGCCATCGTTAATTAGTCAAAAAACCGTCGCTAATTTCAGCGACAATATATCATAAACCGTCGCTATTTTTTGAAAATCGTCGCAATATGACAGCTGCAACAACAGTTTAAAACCGTTGTCGTTGAGCGCACTTTCGACAACACTACCAATTACAACAGTTTTATATTACCTACGACAACGGATAAAATTCGTTGTCGTTTAGCTTTTTTGTTGTAGTGATAACAAATGAAATTTGCTCCTTTGTTGACACATCACGAGATTCATACACTAAAATAGAGAACAATGAATCACCATCGTCCCTGATAATAACATTAATCGTTTCATTGACACAAGCACTCACTATGACCTTCTGAATATCAGGTGATGTTGACTTGCAATTTTTAGGAGCATTTTTCAATATCACATCATTAATCTCTTTATTATGAGCACCTAGAAATTCCAATTGGATAAGAAAATTACTTGGATTAAGATAACTTTTGGTTTCATTGTGACCTCAAAATTAATCCCCATGTCGCAACAAAACTCTAATACAATTAATTGAAGCATTGAGATGGATACGATAATCATTCCCATTTGCTTTGACTATTTGTGCAAACGTGATTGAATGTGCTCATCTTGATTCATCAAAGCTTTACAATTCATTCGGGCTTTATGATGTTCGTTTTCATGCTGGCCAACATGAATATTTAACTTATATTTACACTTCCAATTTGTGAATCATTCACCAACAAAAGCCTCCACTTCCGCTTGTTTAACCAATCACCAAATTTATTAAACCATGTAGGATTGAACCGGCTACATTGGCTTACTCCAAATTTTTTTTTTTTTGGGGAATTCATAGCCTGAAGATTGACATGGAACTTTTGGCAAATATGCCTTCGAACTTGATCCCTAATATTAACATTATATGCAGAAATTGGAGTCCTAAGTCCAAGATCCGCCGGTAGTTGTGAGAAATCAAATTCTTCAACCCTAAGATCTCCAATGCTTTGTACTTCTGGTTCTGGATCTTTTCTTTTAAAAAATCTATGCATTGTAAATATTGATTTCATGATAAAATTAAAAAAAAAATTATATTATTTTAAGCACGCTTTATATATATTTATTTATATAACAACTCACATTGATTTCTTTTTCAAAGTCGTTATATTTTTTAATGTATTGTTTTTCTTATATAATACTTCACAAAATGTGCCTAGATGATGAGAAAATGTAAGATTAAAATAATTACAAAGCTATCAATATAAATCATAATCAATATCTATCACCACGGTATTAAATAACAACAAATAGATTACATAAAATTATTAGAGGCGCAAATTAGGAACAAATAGAACACACTAAATAGTGGAAAAACAACATCGAAAAAATATTAAAATAACAAACACACCACTTTTGATATTACTAGGAAAAGACACGTGCGTTGCACGTGGAAACACACTTCTATTATTGATAAATGGTGTTAAAGAAATGAGTTAAGAAGATATTATAAGTTTGCAAATAATTAATAATTTTCATCTATTTTATTTAGTCAAACACTAAAATTAAATGTACGTAATATAATTTATACAACATGTATTATAAAGTGAAAATCTTATTTGTTAAAAAAATGTTATGTATTTCAAACATAAATGAATTTATAATTGTTGCAAAATATATTAGTAATCAATCAAAAAGTATAACATAGAATTGATGTCATAACAAAAGTATTAAAATAAATATGAGATAAAGAAAAAATATAATCTATAGTGTTGATCACATTATTTTATCACATTATTTTACCATTATTTATTTAATTCAAGAAAAATAAAAATATAACGTAGATAATGCATTCTAAAACTTAAATCAAATAATTGTGTCAACCTTTTCTTCTTTTATATTTTGGAATTTTCTATCTTTCACAAGTTTTTCCTTTTTCATTCGCCCTTTCTTCTTCATGAAAGAAGCAATATTATCATCATCTTCAATAACTATTCTGGTGGTCTTATCGTCATCAATCATTTGCATTTTCATATCTTTATTCTTTAATGATTCTTTTCTTGGACGATCTCTCTTTTTTCTGTATTTTTTTATGCTGAAAATCTTTCCTTGCAGGAGAAGCTAGGGATGTTCATCGGTCGGTTCGGTTCGATTTTCGGTTTTTTATTTCGGTTTTTTCGGTTTTCGGTTTTACAAATATATAATCCGATGTCCAAACCATTTTTCTTCGGTTCGGTTCGGTTTTCTACCGAAATAGTTCGGTTATTTCGGTCGGTTATTTCGGTTTTGATACAATTGTTTAAATTAACAATATAAATATATTATAATTATAATATGTTATCTTTTTAAATGATTTATTAGTAAAATATTTAAATATAAAGTACAAATGAATTACATAAACAATAATCAACTAAGTATTATTCAAAATAATTCTTCATTTACTAATATCATCTCAATAAATAATATAAAATAAAAATAACATTATTAATTTAATTAAATTTCGGTTTTTTCGGTCGAACCAAATTAATTTCGGTTTTAACATTTATATCCGAATTATAAAATTCGGTTTTCGGTTCGGTTTAGTGTTCGGTTTTTTCGGTTTGGATTTTCGGTTTTTTCGGTTTTATCCGAAGTTTGAACACCCCTAGGAGAAGCTATAATTTCATCATCCTTAATCTCCATATTTGTATTGTCGTGATCTTCTATTATTTGTATGCCAATATCATTAATGATATTTGTTGGAGATCCTCTTTTCTTTTTAATATCTTCTTTTTCGAAATCTACAGATCTCTTTTTGCTTGCAACATTTTTGTTGTTGAAATTTGTGCTTGGATTTTGAATGCCTTCAATTACAAATGCTAATGTTCCGTCTTTTATTTCAACCGACTTGTCCATTTTGAGAAGAAATGTATATTCTTCTCTATTTGGTGTCTCTAAAAGCTTGTAGTATATTGAAGTGTTGTCATCCTATAGAAAAAGAATATTTTTATTAGTAAATGGTAATTACATATATTCTTTGGAAAAAAAATCATTATTTGTATACCTTTGTGATGGAATCGATATAATCTTCAACGCTGCAGCCAATAAAAACATTTGCGACATTTCCGAACAATGTAACACTTGCAGTGGCAGTGCCATCATTTACGCTCATCGTTATTCTATATCTACAATAACAATTTAATGTAAGGCATTATTATCAACTCAGGTAAACTTATAAATATAATGTTTAAATGTAATTTTACCTTGACACAATACTGATATTGAACTCTATGCAATTATTACAGCTCCGGATTTTCATTGTTTCGTTGACTGATTTTGAGCAATTACTACATGCTTCGTACCATGGATTCGCCTTATTTTCTACCTCATATATGTATGCCTTGAAGCAATAGAATTTGTTCTGTATTTGTTAATAACTGAGATACATAACATCAAATTAAATATCAATTTATGATTCCCTATCTAATTTTTTTTTATAAATGTCATTAATAAAATATTTGTTCCATTGAATAAATATTCAAAAAAATAATCGTGAAGTAATAAAAATAAATTGAATAATAAATGATACGTAACCTTTGGTAGAATATTAATCTGATCGAGAATTTGCCTCAAAGTAATTTCTTCAGCATCTTTAATTTGATATGTCATCCATAATTCTTCTAGACTTCTTTCTTTGAAGTTGTTACCTAACCTGTAGTAGAATGATTAACATAAAGATATTTACAAACTTGAATAGTAAAAAGAAATAATATCAATATTATAGTTTTGTTAAAAAAAAAATCGAAAATAATAATACCATATATTTATTGTTTCTTTTTCTATGCAAGATGGATTTGTGAACATTGTTGTTGTTGTTGTTGATTTGAACCGAAACTTTCTTATTATCAGTTATAAGGAGAAGTAGTGAGTAATGCTAATGAATAATTTTTGTAAATATTGATTGTAAAATTTTTAAAAAATTTACCTTCAAATATATGTCTTTTCAAGTTACAGAAAGCTATAACCGGTTTATCCATCTCTATCTCTTGTAAAAATAGTCCTTCATTAATAGCAAAATCATCCCATAAAGTAATTGTTATAGTATCTAGCCTTTAAGAAGAGGGAAAAATAGTTAAAATCATTAAAAATATATTTATCCAATCATATATCGCAAATTTTAATACTAAAATAAGTCTTTGAAAAATATTAGTTTGCTTTTTATTTTTTATAAAGACATAAAGATAGAATAAATACTGAAGAAAGATTTATAAGTACTATCTCTATTCTATATCCGATGATGTTCATATCTTTTTTTGTGAAATTTATTAAGTTGCCGAACTTCCTTCAGAACACCAATTATATCTGCAAATTTTTTACAACATTTGATAATTTCATTACATAAATCTAGAAAGTTTTTATTGGTCGCATAAATCGATACCTATATCTTCATTAGTATGTGATTCTTTGCTTGTATCATTAAACATTGTAAGTTCAGAAGTCACATTGGAACAAGTGAATTGAGTTTGTAGTTCGTCAATTTTCGTCTTCGTTTGGATAATCAATTCTATCCGTTTGTTGATATTCGGATAGTTGTTGTTGACTTCTTGAATAATTGGATCGGAGATGATGTAAGTTTTGTTTATCTTCAACTGATCTTGAAAAAAATCTATTGTGTTCGAAAACATTATTTCATGTATTTTTGTTCCCTTCAATGAAAACGGAATATGTTTATTTAATTATTATAACAACAATTTAAATATAGATGAATATGGATAAGAAGAAAGTACCTCTTCGTCCACAAAGATCAG
Organism: Primulina eburnea; assembly: GCF_022965805.1. Lineage (NCBI taxonomy): Eukaryota > Viridiplantae > Streptophyta > Magnoliopsida > Lamiales > Gesneriaceae > Primulina > Primulina eburnea. The sequence goes on along the minus strand of NC_133109.1, from coordinate 7,527,784 downwards.
TTTTCTTATAGGCTTCGAATTTGATTTGGCGGGTATTTGGCTTCCCTGTCGTACTACTTTAACCTTTATGGAAGCATTTTTTTGACTCGGTTGCAACGAGATGATAGGACATATGTGCAAGGTGTGTCCATTCGAACTATATGATTTTGTACTCTCTAATTGACATGACACAAAAAATTTTGAGAATGAAATATATTAAACAACAATAATTTAAATAAATAATAAGTATATTGGAAATAATAGAAATTGATAGATATTGGTCTACCACATTGTGATTGAAATATAATATTTTGGCATGGTACACAAATCGAACGGGTTCTTAATTCAAAATGTTTGGAAAATGAAATAAATACAATTATTTAAAAGCAATGGAACCTTGGGTTACAAAATTCGATGCTTTGATTTCTCCATGTTTTTAGTTCAATTCATCGAGTATATTCAATACAAATAAGTTTAATAGAACGCACGAAGATTAAAGATCAATACCTGTCAATTTTTTATTTAAGAAGTTTCAACTTTGAATGAATATCCAGCCTACCTCCAAATCCCCAGCCTTCTCCGAATTTCGAAACGCGGTTATGCAAACTTGTAGAGAAAATTTCTGTGTATTTTTGTTGAATACATTTGAAAGTATTACACTATATATATAATTATTAATATAATGATAGAGTCTTAATAGAATCCTTCTTATCTTGTGTTAAATAAATCCTTCTTATCTAGAGTTCTTCTTATCTTGTGTTAAAAAGAATCCATCTTATTTAGAGTTCTACCGAAATAATAACTCAATTATTAAAGATAATATAATTTTATTTAAAATTACTTAATAAACTATTATAATCATGTTAAAATAAGTTTATGTTTTTCATAACCTTTCATACTTATTTTAAAATATAATTATAATTGGAGCATGTGAAATTTTATTATTATACAAATTACCTATGTTGTCCTACTTCAGTCGGTCATTTATTAAGTTTTAAGTAGATATATTATAGCTATGACGTATCAAATTTAATTTTTATTTTCAACAAATATGTTGATATTTGTGGGAAAAATTATTTTCATTTTATCTATGACCAAATAAAAAATATAATAATAATAATAATAATAATCAAAGTATTTTGGCATTTTTTTAAAAAAAAAATATGTTACCCTTGTTTTTTATTTTCAACAAATATGTAGATTTTCGTCGAAAAAAATATGTTCACTTTATCTATAATTAAATAAAAAATTTATAATAATAAAAATCAAAGTACTAATAGAAAAAAATATGTTCTCAAATTTGATGTTTATCCAACAAACACGTATTTTTACAATTTTGACCTTATCATAATAATTGATTTTACTAAAACATTCTTACTAAATTACTCAAGTGTGTACAAAACAAGGACAAAGTTGACAATACACAATGAAAAACTTTGACCCTGGTTCACACTTTTATAATATGTATAGATGTATAGATAAGGAAAATAAAATGAAAATTGAAGCATAAAATTAAAAGTTCTAAATTTATACCTAACTCCAGATAGTTAAAACTAATCAATTGAAGTTGTCTTCTCATTCCTTTTTGTTTTCGGCCTAAAAAAAACTCTAATAAACTTCGCCCCTGAAATCAATTCATTGACTTCAAATTCCAGACGATATGAGATCATGGTCTAAAAAAACCAACAATGACCGAAGAAAGAAAATCTCCAGATATATAATAAAAACATACTCACATTGTGTGTGTCTATATATATATATATATATATATATATATATATATATATATATATATATATATATATATATATATATATATATATGTTTCTGGTTTTGAATTAAGAAAGAATTGTACCAGGCCTTTTGATAGTCCCAATAGTCAAAAGGTATTTCGAAAAATGATGCCTCTTTATATTTTGCTGGAAATAATATGGGTTTTGAAAGATTATAGCCCCAGTCAATTGGAGCAATGACTTTTAGGATTTTACAGGTGGAATAAGCGGGATCATTATGGCTTTGATCCAAGAAGAAATTTTTAAACAATGCTGAGTCAGTAGTTTCTAGAATTGCTTGATAGAAATAAGGGGTTTTATTTACGTTCCAAGGTTTATAATATCGACCTTTTCCAAAGTATTTTTGAAGTGTTTCAAAGGGATCTTTTTCATGGAATCCTAATTCAACATGTATTATATTTTGCCAATTATTTTTCACAAAGTAATCAGAAGAAAATTTTACATGATGATTTTATGCCAAATATAATATGGAAAAAAGAATATGGTTTTTCCAACACTTTATAAATTCTAGAGAAGTTTTTATCGAATTTATATTGCTTTTGAAAGCGTAAACCCAACGGAAAGTTCTAAGTCATGTGTATGCAGGTTTTAAAAAAAATAAAATTGGCCCACTTATATTTAAAATACTATTAATATTTTTTGGCTTTAATAAGCTTCGCCTTGGGCACAATCCTAACTTTTTCTCTGCTATACTTGTTTCATAGTCAATACATTTTTATATGTAAACAAATCCACCATAATATCCTAGGATTATTTATCTGCTCACTTATCTGTCCCACTTTTGGATCCATATAACCAAACTGACCTATGTTGAACTTTCCTTTTTTTAGCATCAGAAACTTTCTTTTGTATGAAATTTTTAATTTCAAGTTAATTAAAGTACCCTTTTATATTTTGACCTCCTCCTCTATCAGATTTTTTCATTTTTCACTGGGATCTTTTTGCAGGAAATTTTAGAGCTTTATGATCAATGCAACAGAACTTTTGCCTTGAGAAATATCATGAAGGAGAAAGTTTTAGTTAAAAGATATAATTTCAAGCTGTAGATCTTTTACATTATCCAGTTCTGTTTGCAGACACTGAGATTAACACATACATGTGATAATTTATTTAACACGCTAAAATTCCTCAACCAGAAACCTGTGTGGGCTTCAAATTCCTTTAAAAATTGGCTTCGCAACCACCATTAATGGAGAAAACCTATGCATCGTAATCCCAAAAACTTCAGTCATATCAAGATCCGCCGGCTGGACTCCTGGCGGAAGCTCCCAATCAAAGCAGTTAACCAGCTGCGCCAGTGCAAGCTCAACTGTCGCAGAACCAAATGCAATCCCAGGACAGCTTCTTCTCCCCGCACCAAAAGGTATCAACTCAAAATCTTTCCCTCTAAAATCAATTTCATTATCCATGAATCTTTCAGGATCAAATATATCAGGGTCTTTCCAGGATTCTTGGCTCCTCCCTATGGCCCAAGCATTGATGTAAATTCTTGTCTTTTCAGGGATTGTGTACCCACCAACGGAGACTTCTTCCATAGATTCTCTGGGGAGTAGTACTGGTGCAGGAGGGTGTAGCCTGAAGATTTCTTTGATAACGGCTTTCATGTAGTTCATTTGTGTTATATCGGATTCCGACACGAATTTACGGCCTCCGAGTTTACTTCGAACATCGGACTGCAGTTTTTTCAGGATTTTTGGGTGAGTGATTAGTTCTGTCATTCCCCAGTCGAGGGTTATGAAAGTTGTGTCTGTTCCTGCAGCAAACATGTCCTGCATGCAAAATACGATGAAGAAGAAGATCAAAGGTCGAAAAATCAAGAGTACTTAATTTTAACATTTAATTGTAAAAAAATTGTTCTGCGCGCCTAGCTACCACGTATGTCTAAAAAATCTATTTTGTTGCAAAAGCTTTTTGAGGCAGATTGGGTTTTTCAGACCATATATAAGCTAAATAACTGTTTGAGTTATAATAATTCAAATCATATAAACATTTTCCGAAGAAAAATAAGAAGTTTGAACGGCATGACTTACCAAGAGGATTGCTTTGACATTATCCAAGGTTAGAGGAATCTCACCATATTGAATATTATCCTTCTGCACTTCAAGCAAGATATCCACAAAATCCTTGTGCTCTCTCATGTTGTTGGAGTTCAAATGATCCTCGATAACCCCATCAAAGAACTCATCAAATCTCCTAAAAGCACGCAGAAGCCTGGATTTGTTGCCTGTCAAAGTGTGAACAAACTCCATCGAAGGAAAGAAATCACCGACATCAAACCCTCCGAGCAGTTCTTGAAGCTCTTCAAGCATTTCTTGAAACCCAAGCCTCTCATATTCCCCACCTGCTGAGAAATCTTTCCCAAACACAATCCGGCAAAGAACATCGTTAGCATACATATGCAGCAGCTTTGTCAGGTTTAACGTCTGAGGATACGATGATTCTTCGATACGATGAATCAGTTTAACAACTTCTTGCTCCCTTACAAACTCATAGGATTGGACCCTTTTGGCACTCAAGATCTCCAATATGCATATCTTCCTTACATGCCTCCAGTACGGGCCATATGGCACAAATGCCATATCCGTGCAGTTGTAGAAAAGATGTTTGGCCCCGAATATCTGAGGCCGGTTCACAAACGCAAGATCGTGTGTTTTGAGAACTTCTTTCGCCATCTCGGCCGACGAAATGATTACAGTGGGGATTTCTCCAAGCTGAAGATGAAAAATGGAACCATATTTCTTGGATAAAGAGTAGAGAGAGAGGTGGGGGTGTTTGCTGAGTTGATGGAGGTTGCCTATTATGGGGAGCTTTGGAGGGTTTGGAGGAAGTTTCACGTTTTGGGTGTTGAATTTCTTGTTTGAAAGATATATTAAAAGTATGAGAAGTAAGATGGATGGGATTAGTGTGGAGGCTTGGAAGATGGAGCTTTGTTCTAGCCATTGCTGGAGAGAATCCATTTCTCTGTTGTTTTCTGAGGTTTTATGTTCAATTTCAATGTAACAGATTCTATCTTTTATGTAAATTATTTGAATTTAAGTCTCATGAGTGGTATATATAATATATTGTATATCAATTATTGGACCAGAAAATATCACATGTTCTGCAATCTTGATTGTGCCACGAGCCTTGATTTAGATCTTTGATTTTTTAGCCAATTCCAACAATGATTCGTACGACATTTTTAAAAAGAAAATTTTGATTTTACTGAATAAAATATATATTTCATCATCGTTGCACTTCAATTATTTTAAGTTTTATTTCACAGAAAAATACTTATTAGCTACTGAAAATTTGCGGATATTACATCGAAAATTACTCACTTGTCTAACTGCATGTCAGTAATTAAAGCAAAATAATAGAAAATCAAAAGTTTGTGTATTGCAACCAAATTTAAAAACTTAATAGACCAAAACTCAAAATAAAATTAATTTCCCAATAAATCTGGAAAAGAAAAGGTTGTGATTTCTGATGACAATCTTTAATTGATGAAATTACTGATATACAATATGTTAATATCTACATATATAATATCTCACAAATTTATAATTGACTAATTGATGGTAACATATTGAGTCGAGAGTTTTCTAATATCAAATTTGTAGTGTCTTTGTCACACTTCTCACACTTACGTACACTCACTCTTTTTTAAACCTGCTTTTTTTTTTTTATGAAAACATTATTGTTTAAATCGATGTTTAAAATTGCATAGGAAACAATAGATGAATAGACATTCGAACTACGATTCTTTATCGTGTGTTTGAAAAAATGGAATTCAAATTAATTTGATGGGATAAAAGCGCAATTTGGTACCTTTTTTAGTTTCATCTTGATAAATTTTACATATTTTCATTTCTTAAAAAATATATTTAATAAAAAAAAATTTATATGTTAAAAATAATTTTTTCTGTTTTTAATTAAAATATGAATATTTATAGAAATATTATTAATAAAAAATTTAAAAATAAGCAAAAACTATTTGTTTTTGATAAAAAAAGTATGAATATTTATAGAAATATTATTAATAAAAAATAAGCAAAAAAAATTTAATATAAGAATTTTTTTAATTTTCAAATCCAATTCCAAATCTCATATTTTATATATCCAAAATGAAACATCCTAAAACATTTCTTATAAACATGCGATTTTTTTTTTAATAAACTTGTAAATAAAATTCAGCTAACTTTCAAATTTTAGAATACCTTCATAAACCATAAAATAAAAATTTTCATCGTCACCCTCAAGAATAAAAATCCTATCATGAACCGCCCATACTCGTCAGTCAGCACTAACTCGGTCATCTATACCTGCATCGATGAAAACTATTGAACTAGAAGCTAATTAAGTAAGTCCCTTCAGAAATAACGAATACCATATAATAAAAATAGTACATGCATTAAACATTTTCTTCAAAATTTTAACATAATTCTTTTTTTTCCTCATCTCAAATTTTTATAATAACATAATCCTTTTGCATATTAAAATAACACTCGAGTACACATACATTTTCAAAAGTGCCATAATAAAACTCATGAAATATCATCACTTTAACCACAAAAATGAACCATTATCCATAGCATCAACATTCAACATTTTCCTTAGATCTTCCTTAATCTCAAAATCATCAATTAAAAATCTTCAAAAATACTTTTATGAAGTGTGGCTCGGAAACTTATTCAATCATCAATCACAGGCGTTTAATCAAGCATACAAGAATCCAGATTTGGCAAGACATCCGGACTCGAAGGCCGACATCAATACGCCGTCAACATTCAAGTTGGCAGAGGTACCTGGACCCGAAGGCCGACGTCCAAAGCCGTCAAATTGGCAATGAAGACCCAACACGAATACTGACATCCAAATCCGTTAAATCAGTCATAACTTCATCCCAAATATTTTTGGCATTAAAAATATTTGGAAAAAATTTTTTTGGAATAAAATAAAGGAATTTTATTATTATTATTATTATTATTATTATTATTATTATTATTATTATTATTATTATTATAACTCTGCATGCGTTTACCACTCACATTTCCTCTTAAAAATTTAAGTTTCAAAACATTTCCTCGACATCATTGTAGTGCTAACATGTTTGCAATTTGTCATGCGGAATTTTTTGAGCAAATGCTTTACGTACTTTTCTTGTGACAGAAAATTTTCTCGATTAGCTTGTCTTGAATACCAAGGAAATACTTCATCGTTCCAAGGTCGGTCATTTCGAAATATGGCATCATTTTCTCCTTGAACTCCTTCGAAAAAACCGTATTAATTCCAAAGTAAATCAAATGATCAACATATAAATATACCGCAATGAAATCATTCCCATATTTTTTCACATATAGAGCTGGTTCATTCTTGCTTCTTTCAAAACCATTCTTGAGAAAATACCCATCAATTTTGCAATTCCAAGCTCTAGGAGCTTGCTTCATACCATACAAGGCCTTTCATAGTCTATAAACCTTATCTTCTTTTCCTTCAATTATGAAACCCTGTGGCTAGATAACATAAATTTCCTCTTCAATTTCCCCATTTAAGAAAGCTGATTTAACATCTAACTGAAACACACTGAGCTCTAATTGAGCTGCAATTGCAAGAGCTGATCTTATTGTCTCCATTCGAACCACAGGAGAAAAAGTTTCATTGAAATCCACTCAAGGCTATTGAGCATAAACCTAGGCTACGAGACGAGCATTGTGCTTTCTTTTTTTTGATGGTGAAAGCTCTTGTAATTTATTGAATAAGAAAGAGATCCTTAATTACAAGATTAATAAGCCGAAAAAGAAAATCTCCACGCTTCCAAACAAAGAAAGAAAGGGTAGAACAAGCAAAAGAGGCAATATTATGTGCAACATTATTAGCAGTTTGCCGCACATGCCTCAAAGATGGATTTCCCAGAAGAGGCAAGAGGCCTCGGATATCTGAAGTCAGGTCCCGGCGTAGCTGCGATTCTCATATCCACTTGTGACTGCTTGCACAGCAAAGAGAGAGTCTGAGGTGATAAGATGAATCTCAATGTTGTGTTCCCTAGAGATATTGACTCCAATTTGAATAGCAATAAGTTCAGCAAACATAACCGATATGGGTATCGCAATCTTTTTTCCAAAATCAAGAATTGGTTGACCCTCATGGTTTCGGATTGTCCCACCAAGTGCGAATCTATTAGTACCTTCATTATAAGATGCATCAACGTCCAGGCGTAGAGTATTCAGAAGAGGAGCAATCCAGGAATTCGGAGAGCATAAAGGTTCATGGGCTAGAGCTAGCGAAAGAGCCTGGCGTGCCGCTTGGAAGTCTTCCAATAGGGTAGTGCACCACTCCACATAGGTCGCATGAGGGTTCCCATTACGGAGATGAGTAAGTCGAAGTCTCTCACTCCAAATTGCCCACGAACGCATCACAAAGACTTCATAATATTTCTTAGTTAGCTTATCTTTCATCCAGAGTAATATGTCTGAAGCATCCAGATGTCGGGATTGTTTTAAGATGTGCCAAAAACCAGTTCCTTTCCAGCCATGCTTTATGGCCGAGCAGGTGAACAGAGCGTGGGTAGTGGAGTCGCGAGCATGATTACAGAGAGGACACGACCCAATGACTGGAACATGGTGAACCAATAAATTGTTCTTTGTGGGAATGATATTTTGTAAAACTCTCCACCAAAACACTCGGACCTTCGGAGGGTGTTAAGCGACCATAGAAACCGCCAGCCATCTAGAGTATGGTGGCTCGAGCTCGAGGGAAGAGAATCAAACAAACCGATCTCTGCTTTATAGCCATTCCGAACTGAATATATACCTTTCGGATCAAGAGCCCAAAACCGAATATCTTTTTTTTTGAGTTGGGGAGAGAGAAATCGATAATATCTCCTTGACTAGATGTGAAGAGGACAGATTATGGATAATGTCCTCTTTCCAATTCTCGCCGTTGATGAGCGAGCTAACTGTAGAAAAATTCTCAGAATTAGGTTGGAGAGGCACCCGGCTCACCGTTCCTGGAATCCAATGCTCCCCAAAAGTAGCAATTTTCAAACCATCTCCTACTTTCCAGCATAAACCTTTTTCCAGCAGTGTCCTGCTCCATAACAACGATTGCCAGATGTAGGATGGGTTACTACCAAGAGGTGCTTCCATGATATCAAGGTGTCGAAAGTACCGAGCTTTCAATACTCGAGCAAGCAGGGAGCCCGGATCAGTAACAATACGCCAAACATGTTTGGCCACTAAAGCTTTATTGAAAGTCTCAAGATGGAGGAAGCCCAAGCCCCCCATTCACTTTGGTCGACAAAGAGCACTCCAAATTTTCCAATGTAGGCGCCTCCTCCCTTGTTCCATTCCCCACCAGAAATTAGCGCTCATTCAATCTCCTCACAAATAGATTTTGGGATACGAAAGAACGACATTGCATAAGTAGGTATGACTTGAAGCACAAATTTGATCAAGGTCTCCTTGCCTCCCACTGAAAAATATTTATTTCCCCACCATGTTCTATAACAACCCTTTCCACCAGGTACCGGAATTGCAGCTTTTTACTACGACTAGAAGCAACTGGAAGGCCTAAATACACCTCGTGTTCCTGAACCACAGGTATCGCTAGTGCCGATTTTATCTGATCTCTCATTTGGTCAGTATTGTTAGGACTGAACGATAAAGAGGATTTCTCAAAATTAATAAGTTGCCCCGAAGCCCTTTCATATAACGACAAACAGTTGCTAATTGCCATACAATATTCCATTGTCGCTCTAAAGAACAAGAGGCTGTCATCAGAAAAAAAATATAGCACAAACAGGTAGGGGGAAAGTGGGTCGCCTTGTCTCAACCCTCTACTCGGAGTAATATTTCCAATCAGATCGCCATTCAGTAAGACAGAGTATCTAACAGATCTCACACACCGCATGATCTTCTCCACCCATGATGGCGCAAAACCTAGTCGAATCATCATATCCTCAAGAAAACACCACTCTACTCTATCGTACGCTTTGCTCATATCAGCGCATCATATCCTTTTTGGCCTTGTTTTCTACTTCTAATCTAGTGCAGTGTCTCAAAACTTAGAATAATATTATCTGAAATGAGGCATCCAGGGATGAATGCACTCTGAATCTCATTAACAGTCTTCCCAAGAACTGGACCAGTCTGTTCGTTAGAGCTCGAGCAACTATTTTATAGCAGACATTACATAAACTGATTGGCCTGTAATCCTTCATTGTCATAGGATTCTTAATTTTCTGAATAAGAGCTATAAAAGTTGCATTCCACTCATCAATGTCTCTCCCATCATTAAGAACACTAAGAACAGCAGTCGTTACCTCACATTCGATTGCATCCCAAAATTTCTGAAAAAAAAAGACTGACATGCCATCGGGGCCTGGGGCTTTGTCAGGGTGCATATCAAAGAGGGCTTTGCGGACTTCAAGAGCCGAGAAAGGCCCACATAAAATCTCATTCAAATGTCCATCAATATTTGGTGTCACACAATCGAGAATCATACTGCGATCGTCCTGAGAGGGATTATTTGTCGAGAATAAATTCACAAAATATTGGTATATAATATCAGACATTCTGTTATGCTCTTTGCACCAGTCTCCATTAGGAGAAACCAGACCCTTTATATGGTTCTTTGCTCGGCGAGTCGAGGCACGAGCATGGAAGAATTTGAAGTTCCGATCTCCATGAGCTAGCCAGGAAACTCTACTCCTTTGTCGCCAATATAATTCTTCTTTGTACGCTAGCTTCTCAATCTCGCGTTCTAGATCACCAATTTGAATGGCCGAGTCTTGCCGGTGTTTATGCGATTTCAAAATATTCAGCTGATGTCGTTTTCTTTTAATTTGGCGAGGAAGATTATGAAAGCGATCTCCTATCCAAATCCGCAACGATTCCTTACAACTCAAAAGACGGTTAGGTATGAGATAGAACTATCAGATTTGCGCCATCCCCGTTCCACTACCTCTCGACAGTCTGATTCAGTAAGCGAGTGGGGTTCGAATCGAAACACATTGTGCTTTCTAGACGATTGTTGCTGCGGTCCTCGAAGTTCAATGGAGATTGGTCTGTGATCGGAATGGAAGAATTCCAATGAATGAGCTTGAGATGCTGGGAAGAGAAGCCTCCATTCAAGAGAACCCACATACCGATCGAGGCGAGCAAAAATAAGGGCGTCCGAAGAACGTCGGTTGACCCATGTAAAGAACTCGCCCTCTGCATGGAGATTCTGAAGAGAGTAATCATTCAGAACATCCCGAAACGCTCTAGTCTGAGAGAGTGGCCGAGGGTTACCCCCAACTTTTTCTCGGTCAAAGCATATCTCATTAAAATCACCCCCTACCAACCACGGAAGAGTGCAGAGTTCTGGGACTGAGCAAAGACGCCGAAGCAGGTCCCAAGAGAAATGTCGACGACTAGTATCTGGGTTCTCGTAAAAACCTGTGAATCTCCATAGCTTCTCCTCATGCTGAATAGAGCAGTCAATATGGACAGAAGAGTAAAAGTGAATACTAACGTCAAAAGGAGTACGCCACAACAAAATTAGTCCCCCACTTCTTCCTTTGCAATCTACTACAAAAAAACCGTCAAACCCCAGAACATGCTTCCACCATTGACATTTAAAACCCATCATTTTCGTCTCACAAATGAAAATCAGGGTTGGGTTCTTTTCTGGGACAAGTCGCCTTAGTTCCCGAAATGCTCGTTGTTTCCCAAACCCTCGAGCATTCCAAGTTATACAACTCATTGGTATCGGCGGGATTGCTTAGCAACCACCGCCGCTGCATTAGTATCGATCTGATCCGTAGATTCCTCAAGCCCTCGTTTCTTAAAGGTGATAGGATTGACACCAAGAGATATCATATATGGAGCAGTAGACACACTGTTAATGTTATTAATATTAGACCCATGGTCTCGAGCACGACGTTTCCACTTTTTCTGTCCATTAGTAGTCTGGGTGGTGCCAATATCAATAGGTTGCATACTAGGTAGATCACCTAAGGCTAATTTATTACTGGTGCCGCCATCAATGGGGATAATTGTCATGGGATTGACCGGGAGAGGAGCTTGGGGAATTTCCAGTGGAAGTAAAACCCGACTCTCAGTGGGAGAAAAAACACATCCCTCGGGGAGAGGGGCTAGCAGGCCAGCATGACCTTTGTTCTTGGCAGCCAGGGTAGTGCTCTCAGCAGTCACCGTCTGACGGTCCGATTCGCCACTCCGAGTATCTTCATTGGGCTTATTATATTTATCCAAATAAAATTTCCGCTTACCCGCCTTCAAATTCCCAGCACGTAACCAACTGCCATACGACATTTTACCTAACTCTTCCAGAGGAGATGTACAATCCCGAAAAGTATGTTCGAGACAACCACAATTGTAGCAGAAATATGGTAACCTTTCATATGCCAAGATGACAATGATATCCTCATCTTCTTTGTTAACAGAGATCCTTAAAGATTTTTTAAGAGGTTTATAAACATTGATACGTACCTTTATTCGAGCAAAGTGTCCCAAGACGAAGCCATTTTCCCGAGTATCAATCTCCTCCACTATACCAATTTGATTTCCCATTTTCTGAAGAACATCCTCATGCATGTAAATTAATGGCAGGTTATAACATTGAACCCATATAGAGATTTCATCAAAATTCATAGATCGAGGGTTCTGAAGCCCCTGGGGCGCTGAAATGCACCCAAAAATTTTCAAGTGATCGACTTGTGGTTTTCTCTTACTCCATGCCTCAATTGGTGTTTTTTTCAAAACCGCCTTCGTGGGTGAACGATTAAGAATATATACTCCTGTATTAACAGCTTCTGCCCAGGATTTTTTGGGCAAACCTTTTTTTTCAAGCATGCTTTGGGCCATTTCATCAATTGTTTGATTTTTCCTTTCTGCGACACCATTTTGCTGTGGAGTGTATTTCACTGTGAGCTGCCTTTGAATTCCATTCTCCTTAAAGTGATTCATGAATGAATTGTATATAAATTCTCCACCACGATCTGTCCTTAGAGTCTTTATTAAATAACCACTCTGACGTTCAACAAGAGCCTTAAACTGGAGGAAAACTGAGAAAACCTCTGCTTTTTCACTCAAGAAATATATCCAAATCATTGAGTAAAAATCTTCGACAAACAATAAGAAATACCTCTTGTTGCTTACCGAAGTAGTCCGAGTACGACCAAAAATATCGACATGAACCAATTCTAATGGAGTTTTCGCACGCGAAGCAGATTTGGGAAATGGAAATGAACCATGCATGCATCGTCACCAAAAATCATGCATGCATCGTCACCTAAATGAACCGAATAACCCTTTTGAATAAGTTGACCAACACAGCAGATTCTGAGCTAGATTTGGCACATAAAGAACATCTGAGATGTGTTTTTTGTTACCTTGCTTGGAGTAAACCTCGATGGCGCCTTTGCCTTCCACTTTTGTATCTTGCCATCTCCAAGCTTTACCTCAGAAGAAAAACTTCTGTCAAGTTCCACAAAGCTGTCAAGCTTACTCGTCATGTGGTTACTACAACCACTGTTAATATACAAAACATTTTGATTTTCAATTTCAGCACTCATGCAATTGTAGAACATGAGATCTTCTTTTTTTTCCTTTGAAATGTTGGCATGCTCTTTTCCTTGTTTATTTTGATGCCAACAATCCTTTGAGAATGATTAGGAATCTGACATCTTGTACACTTGAAACGACAATCTTTCGAATTGTGATTATCCTTCTTACATATGATGCAATAAGGACCATCATGAGAATTTTTTCGCACCCCACTTCTTTGTTCATCTTTTCCTCGATCATTTCTCTCCCACTTTCCTTTGCCACTTTGATTTTTATTCTGCCATGAATTCTTTGAAGTCCCAAAATTATTCGGTTTCTTATCAGAAAATCAAACTTTGGATTGAAATGCCTGCTCCAAAGGTTGTTTTGATGACCGATTAATTCTTTCTTCATGTGCTTGAAGAGAGCTCATTAATTCAAACATCGACAAGTTGGAAAGATCTTTCGATTCTTCGATTTCTGCAACACAATGATTGAACTTTGGTGGTAAACTTCGCAAGATTTTCTCGACCACTCGTTTGTCTTGAATATTATTCACAATTTCTGCAACTCTGGAGAAAAAACTTCTGATATTTTCGTTTTCTTTCATCAAGAAATTATCGAAATCTCTCCATAGAGATTGAAGCTTGATAGACAACTTTATCATTTCCATGAAATTCTTGTTGCAAGACTTCTCATGCTTCCTTTGTTTTTATTTTGTTGAATATTCTAGGGTAGATAGATTTACTAACCCCTTGCTTTAAATACCGAAGTGCAGTAGCATATTTATTCTGATCTTGTTTGTATTTAGTTTGTTGATCTTGGCTCCAATCTGCACCATCTTCGTTAGGTGGTTCTGGATAATCATTTTCAATGGTATCCCATAAATCTTCGGAGATGAAGAAATCCATCATTTCGGCGCTCCAATAATCATTATGTTTTCCTTCAAATATGGGTAGCTCTGTCGAAGAATATTTAAACATTGTGATTTGCAAATTTCCAGCCATTGAAATATGTCGATATTGCTAGTGTAACAAATGAAAACAAAATGGACTTAGTAATTTCTTCTCTGGGGGACCTGTGTAAGGAGGCAACCAGTGCAAGAAAATTGTTTACGTGAGAACAAACAAATTGCTTGTACAAACAATGCTTACTTTTGAAGCTCTGATACCAAATTTGAAGGGGCACATCGGACTAAATTTTGAAGTAGAAATTCAAGTGATGCAATACATTTGATTATATATTTTGGCTTAATACTATGTAGATTACATAAGCATATTTATAAATCAAGTCTCACAATTTTCAAGACTTATTAATCTACTCTTTGACTAGCTATTCAAACTTCCTAGATGACTTTCAAAGTACTAGTAAATATTCTAGAAAACGACTATAGAAATTACAAATTATTTTAACATAAAGGAAACCTAGCAGCCGCAGAGCTCCTCTTTTCTATTCTGACGGGTTTACGTGAAAGATGGGGTTAAGAGGTTTTGGATTTTCCTTTATATAAATTATTTATGTAACTACTTATTTTCTTTTTTCTTTTTTTTTTTTCAGTTTTAAAAGTTTTAGTTTAATTAAAAGTGCTATTAAGTTTTTCTTAAAAGTGAACGTGCTAAAAGTTGGGTTTTAATAAAAGTAGCAATGAAATTAAAGAAGAATGCTAACAACTTCGATCTGAGACGAAACTATTTAATACACTTGATGTTCTAAATGTTACATTTTGTTTAAACAAATCTCATTTGCATAAATTATTAAAAAATTAAACGCAATAAACATCATAAATAAAAAAATATAATTAAACATTTATAAAATGAGATTTGTTTAAACAAAATGTAACATTTAGAACATCAAGTACAAGAAAAATGATTTTCTGCAGCACGTTATCAACAGCGTGCATTAAAAGCACGCTGCGAATAGTGCTTTTAACGGCGTGCATAATATGTGTGCTGTTAATATTGTTGTACTTGACAGAAATAACGGCGTGCATCAAAAGCACGCTGCGGAAAGTAATATCTGCGGCGTGCATTTATGTGTGCTGTAAATATTATATACTTTCCGCGGCGTGCGTTTCATGCGCGCCGTTAATCACATATACATTAACGGCGTGCATTAAAAGCATGCTGCAGAAAGTAATATTATATACTATCCGCAGCGTGCCATAATGTGCGCTGTTAATACCCTATGCATTCATGGCTTGCATTGATAGCACGCTGTGGAAAATGTTACGAAATTTTCAATTAGCGACAGTTTTATAAAAACCGTCGCTGATATAAAATATTGCGACGGTTTTGAAACCGTCGCCGATCTAAATCGGCGACAGTACAATAAAACACCGTCGCGGTTAGCGACTGTTATCAGTAAACCGTCGCTTCGTGCCATAAATCAGCGACGATTATAATTAACCCGTCGCTCATAGCGACGGTTATTTTGGAAAACCGTCGGTAATAGTCGCAAATTGTGTATAAATATCCGATTTCCGTTCCAGTTTCTTACCCACTATTTTACAACACTTAGAATTTTTCTTTCTTAAACGATTTTAACTTCGATTTAGGTACATTTTTTTGTTTCGATTTTTGGTTAATTTTTAAGTGTTTTAATTAAGATAATGAGTTTATTTATCATAGGTGTATTGTATTTTTAAAAAAAAATTTCTAAATTATAAAAGTAAATTTTTTTTTATTTTTACGCAGATTTTAGCGACGGTTTATAAAACCGTCGCTAAATTTAAATATCGTCGTTACAGTTGCAAACTGTCGCTACATTTAAACACCGTCGCTAATATTTAGCGACAGATTTGTCACAAACCGTCGCTAAGATTTATATGTTTTTTTAACATTAACGGCATTCATTGCACGCTGCAGATAGTGTATTAACGGCGTACATATGCACGCTGTCAATAGTTTAACTATCAACAGCATACTCTGCATGCCGTTAGTAGACTAAACCACAGCGTAAATCGCACGCCGTCAATAGTGTCAAACTTAAGACGGCTTTCAACTTTACAGCGTGCGTCGCAGCGTGCATTGCACGCTGCGGATACCTTTCCGCGGCGCATATTGCACGCCGTCAGATCGAAGTTGTTAGCATTCTTCTTTCATTTATAAAATATTAAATTCATCTATTTTCTAATTTTAAAAATCATCAATATATTGTTTTATTTATTTATCGTGCTTGAGTAAATATGTTAGAAACACAATAACAAGTTTTGTTAACAACAAAATCAGGATTGAAAACATGAAATGTTCTAACAAATGTGATTTAAATTCATGAGCTCATGAAGAAAATACCACAAATGTTAGACCTTTCGATAGTTCTACTAGGGTTGCAAATATTTTCGCCTCAATTACAGAACACATGCTTGAACAAGAGGATTTGTGTTGGGGATAGTTCGTGTCATGTCAGGAGTAGCAATGATGATTTGGATGCTCCCTTGATTGATGGAGAAGATGATGAAAATGTTGACAATGTAAATGACGGCACATTGTCGTGTGTGCCCTATCTCTAGAGCAACACTTACACGTAACTTTTCTATTACACCGAAGCAAAAATTACGTGAAATTCCCCAATTTTTCAATGAAATATATGATGAACAAATTTCATATTCATTTTGAAACGTCCACAACTTTTTAATTTTAAAATCCTACTAATTTTTTTCTTTTCTAAAATTCGAAATTTTCATACTAAAATAACTCAAAATTTCCAAAATCCTAAATGCATAAAAATCCATAATGTCAATCCCCAAAATCATACATCAACATTCAACACAATCCATGTGGGGCTATCGTTATTACAATACAATCAGATTAGGGTTAACTAATTACAGCGAAAAACGAGTTTAAAATTTCTTTACGATGAGCCCAAATCTTTTTATTTGAATACTAAAAATAGTATCTCATCTCACGTCAAAAACATGCCCACATGTAATCAAAACCATTCACATACAAACATCTCATATTCTCGGGACATGCCCCGGTATATAGATACATATACATATATACTGGGAACAAGACATAAACATAAAATCTCAGCCCAAGCTGTGGCTCCCTCCAGAAGTACCCTCTCCGGTCTCCTGATATCCTGGAGTACCTGCCATTGTCCACACACAAAGACAACAACAGCCCCCCTTGGAGGTGAGTAAAGCTCCGTATGGAACAACCAATCATATATACCACATATATCTAAACAATGATATATGATATGCAATGCATGTATGTCGTGGAGGTATCAGGTCAAATGTCCATCCACTAGCACATGTCAGAATCAAACGAATCGCTATCAAATCAATTCTCGAGCTGGCACACCGGCCTCAATAAGGGATACTCGTATGATAGCGTCGACAAAGCGCCATCAAATCCCAAATCTCATATCCAATCATCGGGGCCACAAATGTCTATGCTTTACGGGTCATGTAATACCAGCATAGCAATTGTGTTCACAAACCCCAGAATCCAATCAAATCATATCAGGGTGTCCAAGGATCATAGATCAACGTGCATGTCATGTATCGATGTATGCATCAAATGATGTGTGTTAACAAAATATTTATTTTATACATCGATATCTCAATCTCAATGTCATGTATGTCACATCAATCAACAAATAAGGCATATAGACACATAATCTCATCCCGATAAATCCCACATATATCATATAATACAGATACCTGTCGTATGTTACCCGGTCGCAACATACCTCAATTCCTCGTTCCAATTGATGTAGCCTGAAGATATCGGTATAATACTTTATCTACATCAATAACATACTCACTTCAATCAATAACATCATTCAAAATCATTAATATGAGTTTCAAATATCTTTTGAAACTTCAAAAATTCATATCAAATCATAATCATATCATAATTCAATTCTGACTTAGAAACTTAGTTTCTTGTCGGTTATTCTACCACATATATGAATCTAAACTTCAAATACTGTTAGAGTAGGTGCACGTCGAGCCAAGTGTTGGCCGGCTGTTCACGATGAAACTCTTTGTATAAACGATCTTTATTTTTAATAATATTTGAATTTATTAATTTGGCGCATCTTTATCTTTATACCCATGCGAGTTGCATAGATAAAGTCCTTGAATATACAAATAGTAGAAAGAATATGAGATGCTCATATGATGAGTATCATGAAACTCATATTTGTAATACTGTATATTCTAAACTGTTCCTAGTCGATTCAGCCGCCACTAAGAAGGATATAGGCCGCTCGAGTTAGAGACTAGTATCTGCGATGTGAGTACCATGTTTCATTGGTAGGGGACATTGTGATGTCCGAGCATGCAGATAGGTGCTCCTGGTAGAGTGCACTGAACAACCCTCTATAAAGAACTTTCCAAGTGGTTCTCACTTATCGAGTGGAAACGTCCTAGTTTATGGTTGTACACCATTAGTCCTTATGACCCGGGACAACATTGAGACTCTATGTGCTAGCGTTTCACTTTGACTTGTTTACCGACTCTTATGGGGTCATCAGGTGGCAAGGTTGGGTGTTACGGCGAAACATATAGGAGTCGATGCATTGTAGCCGGGGATTCACCGCTTACCTACGGGTATGGATATCCTATGTGTTTTTCATGAATGTGTGGGTTGAAATCTCTGATCAGAGTATGGTGGTAATTATGAAAGGGGTTTCATAGATTACACCATCGATGCAACCACAACATGACACATAGTATCGATTCATTGACAACTCTCGATATACCAATAGTTGTCGAATCGGTCGGGATATATGAGTTGAAGGGACCGTACTGTACGCTAACCATAATTGATTGGTTCTTCCAGGCACTATCATGTGATACCTAGGGAATCACGTAAGCGATGCTGCTAGGCGTTTAACGTGATTGGTTGGGTACTATCAGACTTGAGTTCTGACGTTCTTATTATCAAGGAGTTGATAAGTAAGAATGGAGCAATTGGGGTATGCTCGAATAAGGACATGTTTAGTCCGAATCACATAGAGATGTGAACCCACGGCTAGTTGTATCAATGAACCATTGAGGGCCACACAAGTACTAGCTTTGTAAATCCCGATGAGAAGTAAAATAGTTCAATGTGTTGAACGGCTTATAAATGTGTTTATAAGCGTAAAGAAAAATAGAAGTATGACTTCTATGAGAGAAATATAAATTTTAATTTATGGAAGTGTTCCTAGATTAAAATTTGGCCAAGTGAATAATGTATTTGAAAATTGTGATTTTCATAAACATTATTGTGGACTAAATTAAATTAATTCAAGTGTTGAATTAATTAAACACTAGTGGACCTAGTAGAGTCCAAATAATTAAATTAATTCAAGTGTTCTATTAATTAAATAACATTGGGCCATGTAGAGCCCAATTGGAAATAATTATTTAACTAGTGGGCTTGAGTAAAATCAAGTAAAGTTTAATTGGGCCCAAAATGTTTGAGACAATTAAAAGAGTCCATGGGCCTTGTAAAGGTTACAAGCCCATTAGGTTTTGCATGCTTGGGAGGTGAAGGGTCTTGAATACTTTTTAATAAAATAATGCATGGCATGTGGATCAACTTTTGGCATAACCAAGACTAATCTTCCCTCCCTCATTCCAAGTGTTGGCCGTAATTTTTTTAAAAAAATTCTCTCAAAATATTCTCTCATTTTGTTCTTCAAGTGTTGAAGAATAAAAGTCTTCTCCTTGAAAAATCTTCTTGCTTTTCTAGTGCAAAGCAAGAAGGGATTTACATAGCTTGTGGTGGGCTTAATTTTGGAGGTGGAAGCTTGTAGATTTTTCATCCATACAAGAGCTAAAGTGTTTACACTTTAGTTGGTGCCATTCATCAACTCTAAGGGGTTGATAGGTAAATCACTTGTACACCCTATGAATGAGTTTTTGGTGTTTATTGTATTTTTGCTACACAAATGTATAGGGGCCGAAAATTTTAAAATTTTATGCTTCCGTTGCTTATTTTCGTGCTCCCTAAGTCGTTCCTTTCAAGTGGTATCAAGAGCTATGGTTATCATTTTGTGTAGCATAATACAATAATATTATGTTGAGATCGATTTCTAACCGCTTGAGAATTTTTGTGCATGAAAATCCATAAGGCCGAAAATTTTTGGAATCAAAACAAAAAAAAAATACTTTTTCGGGCACCCGAGGGGCTGCCCGAAAAAGTGCAGATTTTAAAACAAAAAAAAAAAATTTTTTTTGGTTGCCGGAATCCGGCGACGGAGCTCCGGCGACGGCGATGACGACTAGGGTTTCCAAAAGTGTTTTGGACAATCTTAGTGTCATGGGCCTTGAGATGTTGGGCCATTGGATGGCCAACATAATTTGTGAAATTTAAATGGGCCAAAACATTTTTTGTGAAAAATGGTTTTTGGGCCCTTAAGTTTAAATTTACAATTGTTGCACATATTTTCTCATAAAATAAATAATTGAAGTTGGACTTTAATTATTTATAGTAAATTGTGATTTACCAGAAATTCGATTATAAATAAATTAATTTGAAAGTAGACAAAGGAGTTTGTATACTTTGTTAATTTAATTTATAATTGTGGCGGTTAGTGATTGGATCAAGATATATAATATTGGATCAATTAATTATTGTGATAATTAATTGATGGTGTATGATATGTGATATTATGCATGAAGGATGATCAAAAGCCCAACCCCAATTTGCTAGGTGTATGCTAGGATATTTGTAGTGACCCGTTCCAGAATCACCTACTAATCAAAAACTAAGCATGCAATTAACCTAATTAATTATAATCAGAGATAACAGCGGAAATATGGCCAACAACAATAGTTATACAACCCAATCGAAATCGAAGTCTAGACTAACTCAAAATGAAATATCCAGTACAACCATATCGAATCAAATGGAAAACACTGAAAACTAAACCAACCAGCTACTCAACGTCCTCCTCCTGCTCCTCCTGAGCCATCCAACCTGAGGCCTGCCCCGTGGGAATGGGGTGTCCAAGAATAAACAAAACCGAGGACGTGAGCGATAAGAACGCCCAGTACAAAAGTATGAGTATACAGACCTATATGAAATGCACATGCTATGATCATGATACCGGGGTAGTCAAGAAACAGGAGTCACAAAAGGATCTCAACAATGCTCAGTCTAGAGGCGCCAAGTGGATAGTGCCGCGCGGTACACCTCTGGGTCACTGCATCCACTACAAGACAGACGTGGACCTAAAATGTCCCGGACCACCGAAGCCCTCCCGACCCGTCGGCCACTGTGTACTCTCGGTGTCCATGCGTCCACAAGACAGGGCTGAGCGGCCCCAAGATATAGCTTATCTCGAAAGAGATACAGCTCAACAGTAAAGGCTATCTCGAAGGAGATACGGCTCAACATGATATGCAATATGCATCATAACTCGTGACATAATAGCATGCATCATATGACATATAACAATGCAGCAAATACTCATGCAACACATATATGAATGTATACTCAACCAGGATATCTCGGATAGTACTTTCGTACCTCTATCACAGCAAGCCTAGCCTTACGCAACACCGCTAATCAGGTCTAGCACAAGCCTACGCATCAAAAGCATACTCAATCAATACTACCATGCTCGACTAGCAAAACCAGTACTCCCTAGTACTACCAAAGGTTTAGGGTTTACCTTCGTCCGTCGACAGCCCTTTGATGTCGATTGCCTCGTAACTCAGGCGCCGCTACGCTACTACTCCTGGCAGCTCTTGGCTATCGCTCGACCAACAACTAACCCTAGAAACCTTCCAAACTCTCCAAAATGAGAGAAAACTCAAGAAATTGGCAAGTCAAAAATGAGAAATCCGAGCACTATTTATAGGCCATGTTCGGATCCTCCGAACAACACTTCGGAACGTCCGAACGCTACGTGTCCATTGGCTCTTGACAGCTCATGATCGGATCCTCCGATCATACACTTCGGACCGTCCGAACATGCACGTGTCCAGCTGCTCTTGACACCTCATGATCGGATCCACCGAACCCACTTCGGACCTTCCGAACTCTTCGGTGCTTCCGAACCATCTTCGGTCCGTCCGATCATGACTCGGTCAAACTTACACATTAAACCTTCTTAATCACCATTAATCCGTTAATTACCCAATTTGGAATTCGGGCTACTACATTCTCCCCCCCTTAAAAAGATTTCGTCCTCGAAATCTAGGCAAGAGAATAAAACACCATTGTAATACACTGCAAATATTCTTCATTACAACTGTATAACAATTACATCCCAGGCTGATCCTGGTTCAGCGCAAAAACCTGACCTTGGGCACGAGGTCGAAGATTCGAACTCCCCACTGCCTGACCCTGTCTCCTCTGCTGAACAGTCGTCTGGGATCCAGAACCAGATCCTGCTCCACCTCGCAGCTGAGGACAATTCTTCTTGAGATGACCCATCTCTCCGCACTGAAAACAAGCTCCTGCTGCTAATCGGCATTGCTCCGATGGATGGTTCTTCCCACAATGCGCACAAGAATCCTTCTTCTCACCAAAGCGAACAACACCGCTAGACCTTGATCCAGATCCAGAAGAAGAAGAACCAGATTTCTTGAAAGACTGAGGTCGAGGGCTCAAAACACTCGGAGGTCTAGAAGAAAGAATAGCCCTACCACGCTGGAGACTGATCTCTGCTTGACGACACCGGTTCACCAACCCATCGTACGAAGTAGGATTATCACAGACAGTGACTCGATCAAAGATCTCCTGATTAAGGCCCTGGAGGAAATGATCATACTTGGCCTCAGAACTGCCACTGATATGAGGAGCGAAGGGTAACAACTCAAAGAATTTCTGCTGATACTCATCAACAGACATACTCCCCTGCTTAAGGTTCAGGAGCTCAATCGTCTTGGCCTGGCGAAGGGCTGGAGGAAAGTACAGCTGCATGAACGCTGCACGGAAATCGACCCAAGTCGCTCTACCCTGGGACTGGACTATCGGCGCAGAAGTCGATCGCCACCACCTGCGAGCACGGCCCTCGAGAAGAAAACTAAGGGTCTCCATCTTCTGCTCATCGGTGCACTGGAATGCGCGGAAACAACTCTCCATGCGCTCTAACCAATCCTCAGCATCATCAGGAGTCTCACCACCAACTAAAGGCTTAGGCCCCATCTGCATGAAACGATGCATATCGAAACGCCTAGGACCATCCCGACGATGACGATGTTCACGATCACGATGACGCCTACTATCGTCCTGATCACCCCATCGACCTACACTCCCCTGACTACTCCCGTCACCAAAGTGGTCAGCCATCGCTACAACATAGAATGAGGAACTAGTAAATTGGTCAACGGAAATCCCAAAACAGAATCTATATCCCAAAATCATACGCATGCTCTGATACCATAAATGTAGTGACCCGTTCCAGAATCACCTACTAATCAAAAACTAAGCATGCAATTAACCTAATTAATTATAATCAGAGATAACAGCGGAAATATGGCCAACAACAATAGTTATACAACCCAATCGAAATCGAAGTCTAGACTAACTCAAAATGAAATATCCAGTACAACCATATCGAATCAAATGGAAAACACTGAAAACTAAACCAACCAGCTACTCAACGTCCTCCTCCTGCTCCTCCTGAGCCATCCAACCTGAGGCCTGCCCCGTGGGAATGGGGTGTCCAAGAATAAACAAAACCGAGGACGTGAGCGATAAGAACGCCCAGTACAAAAGTATGAGTATACAGACCTATATGAAATGCACATGCTATGATCATGATACCGGGGTAGTCAAGAAACAGGAGTCACAAAAGGATCTCAACAATGCTCAGTCTAGAGGCGCCAAGTGGATAGTGCCGCGCGGTACACCTCTGGGTCACTGCATCCACTACAAGACAGACGTGGACCTAAAATGTCCCGGACCACCGAAGCCCTCCCGACCCGTCGGCCACTGTGTACTCTCGGTGTCCATGCGTCCACAAGACAGGGCTGAGCGGCCCCAAGATATAGCTTATCTCGAAAGAGATACAGCTCAACAGTAAAGGCTATCTCGAAGGAGATACGGCTCAACATGATATGCAATATGCATCATAACTCGTGACATAATAGCATGCATCATATGACATATAACAATGCAGCAAATACTCATGCAACACATATATGAATGTATACTCAACCAGGATATCTCGGATAGTACTTTCGTACCTCTATCACAGCAAGCCTAGCCTTACGCAACACCGCTAATCAGGTCTAGCACAAGCCTACGCATCAAAAGCATACTCAATCAATACTACCATGCTCGACTAGCAAAACCAGTACTCCCTAGTACTACCAAAGGTTTAGGGTTTACCTTCGTCCGTCGACAGCCCTTTGATGTCGATTGCCTCGTAACTCAGGCGCCGCTACGCTACTACTCCTGGCAGCTCTTGGCTATCGCTCGACCAACAACTAACCCTAGAAACCTTCCAAACTCTCCAAAATGAGAGAAAACTCAAGAAATTGGCAAGTCAAAAATGAGAAATCCGAGCACTATTTATAGGCCATGTTCGGATCCTCCGAACAACACTTCGGAACGTCCGAACGCTACGTGTCCATTGGCTCTTGACAGCTCATGATCGGATCCTCCGATCATACACTTCGGACCGTCCGAACATGCACGTGTCCAGCTGCTCTTGACACCTCATGATCGGATCCACCGAACCCACTTCGGACCTTCCGAACTCTTCGGTGCTTCCGAACCATCTTCGGTCCGTCCGATCATGACTCGGTCAAACTTACACATTAAACCTTCTTAATCACCATTAATCCGTTAATTACCCAATTTGGAATTCGGGCTACTACAATATTTGTGTTGAATGATTGTAATAATTATCAATTTAAAGTGGGCTTGGTTTATGGCCCGTTCCCACCCCATGAGATGTATCCCTATGTGCCATGGATATTTAATTGTAAATATTAGAATAGTGGAAGATCAAGATTGGAAGATGGTGGCCTTGGTGATTATGAAGATCGAAGACATGTAATATTGGATGCTAATGTAATAATGTAGTTGCATTTGCATCCCGTGCATTTACCCTAGGATTGGACCTAGGCCCGTGTTTAGCTCACACGGGCCATTAGTTTTGGGGCAATTGATCATCCTTGTACTGTTTTCTATTTATAATATATGCATGATATGTTATAAATAATGAGTATGTGCGTTATTATTATTATAATAACAAAGTTGCATGAATCCGGCAAACATACGATCAAACATGGCGAGCTTTTAAAATAAAATTAATGATGAGACCTTTCAAAATTAAAAACCCTCATTTTGAATAAGATTCAAAATTAATATCAAGTCCGAAAAGGGGAATTATAAATTTGTTTATAATTTACTTGTCTTCCATCGACAATGGATGCATGATGAACGCTACCCGTACTCGGGGCTCGGCTCATATTATTGAGGGGGCCCTGGGTGCCGGAAAGCTGTGACATCCATTGACATGGTGATGTGAACTACGTGGAACTCCCATGATTTCGGCTCATATTATTGAGGGAACTCATGGCGACCGTCCATTAAAGTTCAATATCGATGGGTTAGGCTTGACACGTAAAGATGAACGACGTCATATTATTGGGTCCTAATCAAACGTGAGACAAAAGTATACGTAGAGGGTTGCATGGCGATGCAATTGGAAACTACCTTTTTAGGAATTGTGATGGCCGATATTATTCGGGATCACAATTCGCTAATTGGACCTTATGTACCTACTGAGGAAAGTGTTTCCCGTTTTCACTAGAGGGTAGTGAAAATGTCAAAACAGTGGGAGCGATAATTTATAAAGTAAAAGTCCAAACTTTATATCTTATTAAATATTTTAAAATAGTCATTAACATTTATCTGTTTTACTTTTCAGTACAAATCTTTGACAATGTCATCAATTCGCAACCCGTTTTCCGTTATTCTCGAAAAACACGTTCTAACCGGACCTAACTATATCACTTGGCTAAGAAATCTAAAGATTGTCCTAAACTCGGAGAAAATTGCATACGCACTGACTGAGTCGCCCCCTGCTGAGGCTCCGACCAGCTGCACTCCTGAGGAATTGCAGACCTACAAGGATTGGTGCGACCATGACTTGAAGGCGAGGTGTTACATGCAGGCTTCGATGAACGATGAGCTGCAAAGGCGATTCGAGGATGCTAAGAATGCTGCTGACATTCATATGCACCTCAAGGAGCTCTTCGGTGAGCAAACTCGGCCTTTGAGGCATGCCACAGTAAAGGAGCTCATCACTTTATGCATGCGAGATGGGACTTCGGTCCATGAGCATGGCCTAAAGTTGATTGGGCTCGTGGACAAGCTTGTTGGCATGGATTTGATATTGCCATCGGAGTTGACCACGGATGTGCTGCTGCTGTCGCTGCCTAGCTCTTTCGATCCTTTTGTCGTGAACTTCAATATGAACAAGCTCGAGCCCAGCCTTGAAGAGTTGGTGAACATGCTTGTGACTTTTGAGTCCACCATCAAGAAGGAGAAGCCGGTTCTTTATGTGGGCTCTTCATCTGGCACGAAGACCGGTCCACCTGGGAAGGGAAAGAAGCGTTCTTTCAAGCGCCCCAAGAAGAGCGAGCCCTTGAAGAGGCAGACTCCGAGTCCCGTAGTGGCAGCCGCGCCAGCCAAGGCTGAGAAGACAGTTGACATCTGTCACCACTGCAAGAAGCCTGGACATTAGAGGCGTAACTGCAGGGAATATCTTGCTCAGAAGGGTTCTGGCAAAGTTATGTTCTACATTGAAGTAAATATCTCCATTAACTCTACTTCTTGGGTATTGGATACCGGCTGTGGCTCACATCTCTGTAATGATTTGCAGGTGATGGGAAGAAGTAGGAAGCTCAGAGAAGGTGAGACCTTCTTGAGGATGGGCAATGGAGCAAGGGTTGCTGCCAAAGCTGTGGGAGATGTTTATTTATGTTTAAACAATGATTTTAAGTTGGTTTTGAGAGATGTTTTATTTGTACCAGACTTGATTAAAAACATTATTTCCATTCCTATGCTTGATATTAATGGATTTTCTTGTTTATTTGGCAAAGGTGTTTGCAATATTTACAAGAATGAATGTTTAGTTGGTACCGGTGAACTTGAAAACCATCTCTACACCTTAAAATTAAAAGATATCCACTTAACAATGTCCAAACGATAACAACAACAAATAAGCGCAAACAAGATACCCTTAATTCGGCACAATTATGGCATGCTCGATTAGGTCATATTTCCCTAAGAAGGATGAACAAGCTAGTGGGAGTTGGCATGTTTGATATGTCCGATATTAATGCTCTCACGACTTGTGAATCCTGTCTAAAAGGAAAGATGACCAAAATTCCCTTTAAGGGCCATGCGGAGCGAGCCAAAGGGTTATTGGATTTGATCCATACCGATGTGTGCGGTCCGCTTAGCATCACCACTAAGCATGGACATTCCTACTTCATCACCTTTACCTATGACTTTTCGAGATATGGGTATGTGTATTTGATGAAATACAAGTCTGAAGCCTTTGAAAGGTTCAAAGAATTCAGAAGTGAAGTAGAGAAACAATTGGGACGAAGCATCAAGACACTTCGATCGGATCGAGGTGGTGAGTACTTGAGTGCCGAGTTCCAAGAGTATCTTAGAGAGAATGGGATTCTCTCGCAGTGGACTCCGCCCGCTACACCACAGTTGAATGGTGTTTCGGAGCGTCGTAACCGGACTTTGATGGACATGGTTCGGTCTATGATGGGGTTCACGGAGTTGCCGCCATCCTTTTGGGGATATGCGCTTGAAACAGCGGCACTGTTGTTGAACAATGTCCATACAAAGGCAGTTGACAAGACTGCATATGAGATATGGATGGGTAAGCCTCCCAAGTATTCTTATCTTAGAATATGGGGGTGTCCTGCTTATGTGAAGCAGACAGTGGGAGATAAATTGGATAGTCGATCCATTTTATGCTACTTTGTGGGATATCCAAGGAATTCCGTTGGATATTGTTTCTATCATCCCCAAGAAACAAAGGTGTTTGTTTCTAGGAATGCAACCTTTTTGGAAAAGGAATTTCTATTGGATAGAAAGGGCGAGATGATAGAACTCGAAGAGGTTCGAGAGGCACCCACAGTTGTAGAACCCACACCCAATGAGCTAAGTGAGGAGATACAAGCTCCTAGGAGATCCGAGAGGATCTCTAGACCACCTATGAGGTATGGTCTGCTTCTTGAAGAGGGCCATGATGAGCCTAATCTTGGATGTGATCCAAGGACCTTCAAGGAAGCGTTATCGGATGCTGATTCATCCAAGTGGCTTGAAGCAATGGAATCTGAGATGAATTCCATGCATTCGAACCAAGTGTGGAATCTTGTGGATCCACCTGAGGGAACTGTTCCCATAGGATGTAAATGGATTTACAAGAGGAAACTTGGGGCGGATGGGAAGGTATTGACCTTCAAAGCGCGATTGGTAGCAAAAGGGTATACTCAAAGACAAGGTGTTGACTATGAGGAAACCTTTTCTCCAGTTGCGATGTTCAATTCCATTAGGATATTGCTAGCCATAGCTGCATGGTATGGCTATGAGATATGACAGATGGATGTGAAGACAGCCTTCCTTAATGGGGATATTAAGGAAGAAATTTACATGTCTCAACCTGAAGGGTTTACATCCATCGGAAGTGAGCATATGGTATGCAAACTTCAAAGATCTATTTATGGTCTTAAACAGGCATCGAGGAGCTGGAACCTCAGATTCGATAGTACAATCAAAGAGTTTGGTTTTACTAAGAATCCTGAGGAACCCTGTGTGTATAAGAAGGTCAGTGGGAGTGCTGTGACATTCCTTGTTCTTTACGTTGATGACATTCTACTCATTGGGAATGATGTAGGAATGTTGCAATCAACAAAGATATGGTTAGCAAGTAAGTTCTCAATGCAGGACTTGGGTGAAGCATCTTTTGTATTGGGAATACAGATCTATAGAGATAGATCAAGAAGGTTGCTTGGTC
This sequence comes from Primulina eburnea, assembly GCF_022965805.1. Classification (NCBI taxonomy): domain Eukaryota; kingdom Viridiplantae; phylum Streptophyta; class Magnoliopsida; order Lamiales; family Gesneriaceae; genus Primulina; species Primulina eburnea. The sequence goes on along the minus strand of NC_133109.1, from coordinate 7,498,533 downwards.
TCACCCAGTCCACATACATTGATACCATCGTGAAGCGGTTCTCGATGGATGAGTCCAAGAGAGGACATCTACCAATGTGTCATGGCGTGTCCCTATCCAAGTCTATGTCTCCCAAGACTGATGCAGAGATAGCGGCGATGACACGAATTCCGTATGCTTCGGCTATCGGTAGTATCATGTATGGGATGATATCTACACGTCCTGACGTGGCATTTGCACTAAGTGTAGTAAGTAGATATCAATCCAACCCTGGTCTTCCACACTGGAAAGCTGTGAAAGACATCCTCAAGTATTTGAGAAGGACCAATAAGTTGTTTTTGGTCTATGGGGGTGGAGAACTGAAATTGGAAGGCTATACCGACTCTAGCTTCCAAAGCGATGATGACTCGAAGTCAACCTCCGGATTCATATTCATGCTCAATGGTGGTGCTGTCTCTTGGAAGAGTTCCAAGCAAGACAGTACTGCGGATTCCACCACTGAGGCAGAATACATTGCTGCATCGGCTGCAGCAAAGGAGGCTGTTTGGATTAGGAATTTTGTCCAAGAGTTGGGCGTCATTCCAAATGGAGTTGCTCCTATCCCGGTGATGTGCGACAACACGGGAGCCATAGCTCAGGCGAAGGAGCCAAGGTCTCATCAGAAGTCCAAACACGTATTGAGAAAGTACCACATCCTCAGAGAGATCGTGGAAAGAGGAGATGTCACGATTGACAAAGTCGGCTCCGCAGATAATGTTGCTGATCCACTAACTAAGCCTTTACCAGGACCATCATTCGAGAAGCATCGCGAATCAATGGGTCTGAAGTATATGGGTAGTTGGCTCTAGTGCAAGTGGGAGATTGTTAGAGTAGGTGCACGTCGAGCCAAGTGTTGGCCGGCTGTTCACGATGAAACTCTTTGTATAAACGATCTTTATTTTTAATAATATTTGAATTTATTAATTTGGCGCATCTTTATCTTTATACCCATGCGAGTTGCATAGATAAAGTCCTTGAATATAAAAATAGTAGAAAGAATATGAGATGCTCATATGATGAGTATAATGAAACTCATATTTGTAATACTGTATATTCTAAACTGTTCCTAGTCGATTCATCCGCCACTAAGAAGGATATAGGCCGCTCGAGTTAGAGACTAGTATCTGCGATGTGAGTACCATGTTTCATTGGTAGGGGACATTGTGATGTCCGAGCATGCAGATAGGTGCTCCAGGTAGAGTGCACTGAACAACCCTCTATAAAGGACTTTCCAAGTGGTTCTCACTTATCGAGTGGAAACGTCCTAGTTTATGGTTGTACACCATTAGTCCTTATGACCCGGGACAACATTGAGACTCTATGTGCTAGCGTTTCACTTTGACTTGTTTACCGACTCTTATGGGGTCATCAGTGGCAAGGTTGGGTGTTACGGCGAAACATATAGGAGTCGATGCATTGTAGCTGGGGATTCACCGCTTACCTACGGGTATGGATATCCTATGTGTTTTTCATGAATGTGTGGGTTGAAATCTCTGATCAGAGTATGGTGGTAATTATGAAAGGGGTTTCATAGATTACACCATCGATGCAACCACAACATGACACATAGTATCGATTCATTGACAACTCTCGATATACCAATAGTTGTCGAATCGGTCGGGATATATGAGTTGAAGGGACCGTACTGTACGCTAACCATAATTGATTGGTTCTTGCAGGCACTATCATGTGATACCTAGGGAATCACGTAAGCGATGCTGCTAGGCGTTTAACGTGATTGGTTGGGTACTATCAGACTTGAGTTCTGACGTTCTTATTATCAAGGAGTTGATAAGTAAGAATGGAGCAATTGGGGTATGCTCGAATAAGGACATGTTTAGTCCGAATCACATAGAGATGTGAACCCACGGCTAGTTGTATCAATGAACCATTGAGGGCCACACAAGTACTAGCTTTGTAAATCCCGATGAGAAGTAAAATAGTTCAATGTGTTGAACGGCTTATAAATGTGTTTATAAGCGTAAAGAAAAATAGAAGTATGACTTCTATGAGAGAAATATAAATTTTAATTTATGGAAGTGTTCCTAGATTAAAATTTGGCCAAGTGAATAATGTATTTGAAAATTGTGATTTTCATAAACATTATTGTGGACTAAATTAAATTAATTCAAGTGTTGAATTAAGTAAACACTAGTGGGCCTAGTAGAGTCCAAATAATTATATTAATTCAAGTGTTCGATTAATTAAATAACATTGGGCCATGTAGAGCCCAATTGGAAATAATTATTTAACTAGTGGGCTTGAGTAAAATCAAGTAAAGTTTAATTGGGCCCAAAATGTTTGAGACAATTAAAAGAGTCCATGGGCCTTGTAAAGGTTACAAGCCCATTAGGTTTTGCATGCTTGGGAGGTGAAGGGTCTTGAATACTTTTTAATATAATAATGCATGGCATGTGGATCAACTTTTGGCATAACCAAGACTAATCTTCCCTCCCTCATTCCAAGTGTTGGCCGAAATTTTTTAAAAAAAATTCTCTCAAAATATTCTCTCATTTTGTTCTTCAAGTGTTGAAGAATAAAAGTCTTCTCCTTGAAAAATCTTCTTGCTTTTCTAGTGCAAAGCAAGAAGGGATTTACATAGCTTGTGGTGGGCTTAATTTTGGAGGTGGAAGCTTGTAGATTTTTCATCCATACAAGAGCTAAAGTGTTTACACTTTAGTTGGTGCCATTCATCAACTCTAAGGGGTTGATAGGTAAATCACTTGAACACCCTATGAATGAGTTTTTGGTGTTTATTGTATTTTTGCTACACAAATGTATAGGGGCCGAAAATTTTAAAATTTTATGCTTCCGTTGCTTATTTTCGTGCTCCCTAAATCGTTCCTTTCAAATACATGCTATTCAAGTACTTCAATAATTAAAGGTGCTGAAACTCGAATAAACTTACCTCAAAAGGAAGCTCTCGACGCGAGGATTCCGGTTATATAATTTGTTCCAAGTTTGGACAACGTTTCGAGGTTGATTCGTACAAAAGAAATCAATTTCTCTTGTGTTTTTTCGAATTTCAGAGGAAGAAGGGAGAAATTTAATCGTTAAACTCATCCTTATAATTCTTAAATACTGTGTAGTAGAGGTAACCACGCTGGGGTGGTCAAACTTGGGCGCTCTAGCGCGTCTGGTACTGCCGAACACGTTTTGGCTTGGCCTCGCGCTGGGGCGCGCAAACTTCTACGCCCTAGCGCGACTTCTTCTGTTCAAAATGCTATTTTAGACTTCGAATTTGCAAAAGTGGTAAATAGGAAAGTTGTAGCCTATGTATTAGCTTTCATTTGCCACCAACCTCACTCAATTTGGATATCGTATGCGATAGTTATGCTCATTCTCCCAAACTGTGTCAGTATAGGAACTGCAACGCACACGATACACTTCGGGATGCTTTTTGTCCTATTTCCATATGGATTTGGACAAAACTCAAAACATGAAAGTTTTAGTACAATGTATTAGCTTTCCAATGAAATTGGCCTCATGTCATTTGGACCAATACTCAATTAATTATGCTAAAAACTGTAACATGTGTAATTTTTCTGTCGCAGTTCAGCACACGTTTCAAACAAAAATCAATTTCTAATATAAATTTTCATTATCACAACCTATTTTCTCACTTTAATTGTCATGATATACATCATACACGTAATCACACAACAAATTCATGAATTATCGATAATCACCATATGATTTACGATAATACAATACACGGTCTTACATTTCTCCCCCACTTAAAAGATTTCGTCCTCGAAATCTCAAGTGTCCATATATACATAACATTGGCAAACATATAATATGTCACCAGTTATAGTACATATCAAAACTAAAATCAGTAAACAGATCAATATACATTGAATACAATGGAACAGATGGAAGAGAATCAAATAAATGCGGATATGAATCTCGCATTTTGCTCTCCAATTCCCCCGTCGATTCCTCCACACCATGTCGTGTCCATTGTACTCGAACCAACGGAATTGATTTATTACGCAATATCTTTTCCTTTCGATCCATAATACGAACAAGTTGTTCGACATAGGAAAGAGAAGGATCAAGTTCAACTTCATCAGGTGCAAGTACATGTGAGGGATCTGGTTCATATTTCCTCAGCATAGAAACATAAAACATATCGTGAATGGCAGACAGAGCTGGTGGCAATTCCAATTGATACGCAAGATCACCAACTCGATCAAGAATCTCATATCGACCAACATATCGAGGAGATAACTTCCCTCGTATGCCGAATCGAACAGTGCCTCTAAAGGGAGATATTTTCAAAAACACTCTGTCACCTTTCTGGAATTCCAAGGGTCGTCTTCGTTTGTTCGCATAACTCGTTTGACGATCCTGAGCAGCTTTCATCCGCTGCCGAATCAACTGAACCTTATCGTTCATTTCCTGTATCATTTCAGGTCCAGTCAATTGTCTCTAACCAATTTCATCCCAGAATAACGGTGATCTACATCGTCTCCCATATAGAGCTTTAAACGGTGCCATACTGATACTCATATGAAAGCTATTATTATAAGAAAATTCAACCAATGGTAAGGCATTTTGCCATCCCATTCTGAAGTGCATCACCATCGCACGCAACATATCCTCTAAAGTTTGAATCGTACGCTCAGTATGACCATCAGCTTGAGGATGATAAGCAGTACTCATAGCCAAACGCGTACCCATTGCTTCTTGGAAACTACCCCAAAATTTAGAAGCAAATCTGGGATAACGATCAGATACAATTGAGACTGGCACACCGTGCAGTTTCACTACATTCTCAATGTATAAACGGGTCATTCTCTTATAGGGATAAGTCCGTTCATACGGAATAAAATGCGCAGATTTCGAAAGCCGATCAATAATAACCCAAATAGCATCACAGCTCTTGGGTGAACGAGGTAAATGAGTCACAAAATCCATAGCAATATGTTCCCAATTCCATTTCGGGATTTCAAGACTATGGAGCAATCCTCCCGATTTCATTCTCTCGGCTTTCACTTGCTGGTAGACAAGACATTTAGAAATAAACTCAGCAATGTCCTTCTTCATACTTTTCCACCAGAATTGAGGTCTCAATGTCAAATACATCTTCCGGCCTCCAGGGTGAATACTGTATTCGCTACAATGCGCTTCTCGAAAAAGGGCAGATTTCAAATCAGAATCATTAGGAACTACCAGCCGACCATTGAGTCGTAAAGAACCATCAGAAGAAATCTGGAATCCAGACTGATGTCCAGCAGATACAAGTTCTTTCGAATTTTGGATCTGAGCATCGCTTCGTTGGGCCTTTCGTATTTTCGATATCAAATTCGGCTCAATTTGCAATGCTGAGACAGTGACAGAATTCCAATTCGAGTGAAAAGTCCAGCCAGAAGTACATATATCCTCGTGTACTTTGGCGACACTGACAGAAGCTAATACAGAATCATGAACTTTACGGCTCAGTGCATCCGCAATAACATTCACCGATCCAGGGTGATATTGAATCTCACAATCAAAATCCTTCAGGAGATCCATCCACCTGCGTTGCCTCATATTCAAATCAGATTGAGAAAAGAGATATTTCAGACTCTTATGGTCCGAATAGATAACAAACTTTTCTCCGTACAAGTAATGGCGCCAAATATTCAAAGCAAATACAATGGCGGCCAATTCAAAATCATGAACAGGATAACGTGTTTCATGAGATTTCAATTGACGAGACGCATAAGCAACCACTTTGCCAGGTTTCATCAGAACACAGCCCAAACCTTTACCAGACGCATCTGTACATACCACAAATCCTCCGGTACCTGAGGGAATAGTAAGTACTGGTGCAGTGGTCAATCTCGTCTTCAATTCAAGAAAACTAGCTTCACATTCATCTGAGCAAATGAATCGCTGATTCTTCTGTGTCAGTTGAGTAATAGGTTTAGCTATCTTCGAAAATCCTTCAATAAAACGACGATAATAACCAGCTAAACCCATGAAGCTACGGATCTCAGGAACATTCGTAGGTCTTGGACAATTCAATACAGCTTCGACCTTCACAGGATCAACAGATATGCCATGTCTCGAAATGACGTGGCCTAAAAATATCACTTTGTCCATCCAAGATTCATATTTGGACAATTTAGCATATAAATGACTAGTACGAAGAGTTTGAAGTACCAGTCTCAGATGTTCAGCATGCTCCTTTTTCGATTTCGAATAGGCAAGAATTTCATCGATAAATACAATAATGAATCGGTCAAAGTAATCTCGGAAGACACGATTCATTAAGTCCATAAAGATAGCAGGAGCATTCGTGAGAGCAAAAGGCATGACCAAGAATTCATAGTGGCCATACCTCGTACAAAAAGCAGTTTTGGGCACATCTTCATCTCGAACTCGTACTTGATGATATCTTGAAAGAAGATCCATCTTCGAGTATACAGAAGTACCCTGAAGCCGATCAAAAAAATCATCAATACGAGGAAGTGGGTACTTGTTGTTCACAGTAGCCCGATTCAGTTGCCTATAGTCGATACACATTCGCATCGTACCATCTTTCTTTCGAACAAATAACACTGGAGCTCTCCAAGGTGATACACTCGGTCGAATATATCCCTTATCGAGAAGATCTTGTAATTGTTCTTTCAGTTCTTTCAATTCCAATGGTGCCATGCGATAAGGAGCTTTCGATATAGGAGCAGTCCCCGGCATAATATCAATACTAAACTCAACTTCTCAATGAGGAGGAAAATCAGGAATCTCATCGGGAAATACATCCGGGAATTCTTTCGTTGCAGGAATCTCAGATAAAGAAGGCTCCTTCTTAGATACATCAATACCGTAGATAAGATAACCCTCATCTCCGCTAGTCAAAAGTCGAGACATTTTCAAGGAAAATACCAATGGAATTTTGGCTTGGGAACCCTTGCCATAAAATTCCACTTGGGTCCATCAATCGATCGAAATCGAACTACTCCATGACAGCAATCCACAGTAGCTCGATTCGTCATCAAGATATCCATGCCAACAATACAATCAAAGTCGTGCATTGGGAGGACAATCAAATTCAAGAACATCACATTATCCTCATATATCAATACACAATTATGCACAACTTTCTCAGACATAATAATCTTCCCTGCTGGCGTGGCTATCGACAAAGTATCATACAACATGGGACACTCGATATCGTGAGATGCAAAAAATGCATGAGATATGAATGAATGAGATGCTCATGTATCAAATAAAATACGTGCAGGATAATCGCAAAGTGTGCAAATACCTGCAATCACGCCACCAGGAGCTTCCCTCGCCTGATCCTCAGTCATGGCATATACTCTCACTTGAGGTAGAACTTGGGCACTCTGACCACCCGGTCCTCGATATCGTGGGACACTCGACTGCTGAAAGGATGGAACAGGAACAACAGGTCTCATCATACTGGGGCCACCTCTAAATCCTGGCTGGGGTTGGGAAGAAGTCGTACCCCTGTTCGGACACACTCGAGAGAAATGGCCTTCCTGCCCACACTGATAACAAGTGCCAAACATACCTCGACACTACTCGAAAGTATGTTTACCCCCAGAATGGCTACAGTAGGGAGCAATTACAGGACTCCCTCTCTGGGATCCACTCGAACTCGAAGAAGACGAAGAAACAGAACCAGTCTTCTTGAACTTCTTACCCCTTAGACGCAATGCAGGCTGCTGAGCTGACACTGGTGGTGGAGGAGTATACTGTGGACCTCCTCGCCTAAGTCCAGCCTCGGCTGCCTTAGCTCGTTCAACTACCTCTGCGTAGCTGGTAGGCAATCCAGAAACAACATATGTATATAAAGCAGGATGTAATCCATTTACAAACCTGTTATATTTTGCCCTTGCATTCCCAGCTATGTGAGGTGCATAATTCAACAGAATGGAAAACTTCGAAGCATACTCTGCAACAGACATCGTTCCCTGCTGCAGATTATTGAATTCATTCTCCTGGGCAGTATAATAGGAAGTAGGGGAATACTGCTCCAAAAACTGGACCTTGAAGACATCCCATGTGACTTCAATCCCGGCCTCTTTCAATCCAATCTCAGCGGCTTCCCACCAAGATTTTGCTCGGTCTTTCAGCTGATACAAAGCAAGTTTCAGTCTCCGAGCCTTGGAATACTCCACAATATTAAATAAGTGATCGATATCCTTTAACCAGGCTTCAACTCTTTCAGCACTCTCAGTTCCAAAGAACCTCGGTGGTTTCAGATCCTGGAATCGAGCTATCACAACATCCATGGACAATCCTTCAAATTGTCCAACTATCCTCTCAGTACTGCTACTCGCAGTTTCATTTGTGTGATCCATCTACAAATCAAAAGATGAATATCACAATTTCATATCAATTTCACATCATCATCGTCTCATATCATCAATCCTCATCAGATAATTACTCAAATCAAATCAAGTAGGAGCAAGTAATACAAATAAATCAAACACATACGCACAATTCATTTGTGCTTATTCAAGTGTACACAAGACTCACTCGAGCCTTCCCAGCTATGCTCTGATACCACTCTGTGCGGGGCTCTTAGCTCCTAATCGTTATTACAATACAATCAGATTAGGGTTAACTAATTACAGCGGAAAACGAGTTTAAAATTTCTTTGCGATGAGCCCGAATCTTTTTATTTGAATACTAAAAATAGTATCTCATCTCATGTCATAAACATGCCCACACGTAATCAAAACCATTCACATACAAACATCTCATATTCTCGGGACATGCCCACACGTAATCAAAACCATTCACATACAAACATCTTATATTCTCGGGACATGCCCCGGTATATAGATACATATACATATATACTGGGAACAAGACATAAACATAAAACCTCAGCCCAAGTTGTGGCTCCCTCCAGAAGTACCCTCTCCGGTCTCCTGATATCCTGGAGTACATGTCATTGTCCACACACAAAGACAACAACAGCCCCCCTTGGGGGTGAGCAAAGCTCCGTATGGAACAACCAATCATATATACCACATATATCTAAATAAAGATATATGATATGCGATTCATGTATGTCGTGGAGATATCAGGTCAAATGCCCATCCACTAAGCACATGTCAGAATCAAACGAATCGCTATCAAATCAATGCTCGAGCTGACACACCGACCTCAATAAGGGATACTCGTATGATAGCGTCGACAAAGCGACATCAAATCCCAAATCTCATATCCAATCATCGGGGCCACAAATGTCTATGCTTTACGGGTCATGTAATACCAGCATAGCAATTGTGTTCACAAACCCCAGAATCCAATAAAATCATATCAGGGTATCCAAGGATCATAGCTCAACGTGCATGTCATGTATCGATGTATGCATCAAATGATGTGTGTTAACAAAACATTTATTTTATACATCGATATCTCAATCTCAATGTCATGTATGCGACAACAATCAACAAATAAGGCATATTGATAGGACTCGTTTTTACGTGTTTTTAGTGTTGTTTTCGAGTCGCATTCATGCATCATATTAGTTTGTTTTAGTTTAATTTAGCATTTTTCTATCATTATTTAGCATATGGCTGATTTCGTGTATTTTGTAGTTGTTTTGTAGGAATTGGACCGAAAAGTGGGATTTTATTTGGCACAGCAGCGAAGAGATCTCGCTAGGGCGGTCAAAAGTGACCGCCCCAGCGAGAATTTTAATCCAGCCGAGGAGCATTTGCGCGAACCTCTCGCTAGGGCGGTCAAAAGTGACCGCCCCAGCGAGACCAAAGACATGGCCAAGGATTTTAATTCGAGAACCACTCGCCCCAGCGGTAAAAGGTGGTCGCCCTAGCGAGCGACGAGATCAAAGAAGATTTGTTTCCAAGTTTTGTGGACTCTATTCTACACCTAACCTAATACACGAGATTGGGCGCCGTTTTTTCAGTCGGACACCATATTTTTCCATCACTTTTCTTGGGAGGAAGGCTAGGAGCAAAGAGATTTCGAAGACATCGAGATTTCCAAGCGTCGTGGCCGTCATCCATCGTCAACCTTAGTATTTTAATTATTCAGTTTTTATTTCTTAGATTGTTGTTGATTTCTAGCATGAATTTTAGTGGCTAAACTCTAGATTTGTTGGGATTTGAGGGGATCCTACCCCGTACTCGTTGTTGAACATTATTTAGCGACGTTTTTATGAGTGATTTGTTTATGCTTTTGTGCTCTCTTATTTCAATTGGAGTCTAGCTAACTTCCTTTGATTATTTCATGTTGTTGATGATTTCGATAGAATAATTGACAATAGGATCGAATAGTATAGACCACGGATTTACAATTTTAGTAGATATACGGAATTGGATACGTGTCGATAGTGATAATTCACCCGGATGAAAGCTAGCGGGTTCCATAGAACGTAATGCAATCGTGAACTGTTAAATAATTGAGGATACTTGATTAATGCATGTTTATGATTAGTATTAATATAGCTCGACAGAGTATATTGATTAGTCTAGGGAATTCCGTCGAAGGCACGAGTAAAAGTCGAGTATAATTGTTTAAACACGAGTGGTAGGTGAACTGATAATTCCCAACAAATTCGTCTCTCATTTGATTTTCATCCAATTTAATCATTGATTTCTTGATTATTTGTTCTTGCACTTTAATTATTTCAGTTATTGAATTCACTTTAGTTTAATCACCAACTCAATCTATCGTTGCTGAAGAAATTTACTTGAAAATAAAGATATTGTAACGCAGTCCTCGTGGATCGATACTCGTATTCACTTACGTTTATTATAACTTGACTATCGTGCACTTGCGATATTTTAAATCGAGCTTTCATTTATAAAACAAATTTTGGGACTATTCACTGTGCAAGTTTTGCTCGATCAAGTTTTTGGCTCCGTTGCCGGGGACTGTTGATTCACAATTTTTTATTTTTTATTTTTCATTTAAATTCTTTAGTATTATTTATTTCATTATTATTTGATACTCTCATTGTGTTGCAGATTTTTCTTGTGGTGCATGCCAAGATCACTTGACGTGGAGCTTGAATTTGACCCTGAAATCGAAAGAACTTTCCGCAGGCGAAGACAGCAACAAAGACTCAAAGAACAGATGGAAAGACACGAGCAAGAACGTGGAGAGGAACAGCGTGACAATAGACAAGTTGAGATACCACGGCGCATTCCAATGTTGGATTATGCACAACCGTCTCTTGATGGAGCACGTCCAAGCATCGTGAGACCAGTCATCCGAGCTAACCAGTTTGAGATCAAGCCAGCTATCATTCAGATGATTCAAAACACTGTTCAATTTGGGGGAAGTGCACTTGACGACCCTAATTCTCATATAGCTGATTTCCTTGAAATTTGCGATACTTTTAAGTTTAATGCTGTGTCTGATGATGCTGTTCGTTTGCGTTTATTTCCATTTTCACTAAGAGATAAAGCTAAGGCGTGGTTAAACTGTTTGCCTGTAGGGTCTATCACTACATGGGAGGATATGGCGAAGGCATTCCTGATCAAGTACTTTCCTCCGTCGAAGACTATGAAGCTGAGAGCCGACATTACTACTTTTGCTCAATATGAGCTAGAGTCACTTTACGAGGCATGGGAGCGCTATAAGGACTTGTTGAGGAGATGTCCCCACCACGAGCTACCTCTTGGGTTAGTTGTTCAAACTTTCTACTACGGTCTGCTTACTTCTAACCGTACTATGATAGATGCTGCTGCCTGTGGTAACTTACTGAGAAAGACGGCTGAGGAAGGATATGAGTTATTAGAGGAGATGGCTGCTAGTAGCTATCAGCCTCAGTCTGATAGGCAGAGACGAGGTGCTGGAGTTAATCAAGTTACTGATTTGTCTGCGGTGTCAGCACAGTTAGAGGCTTTGAACAGAAAGATTGATGGGATGAGTGCGAGTGGATCGGCTATGCGTCTGCAAGAGATTTTCTGTGATAAGTGTGGAGGTGAGCATGACGTGCAGGATTGCCAAGACGGAAATCCATTCTATGTGCCTGAAGGAGCACCGGTAAAACAAGTGGTATTCCAGAACCGTCCAAGAAATGACCCGTATTCAAACACATATAATCCGGGATGGAGGAATCACCCAAACTTTTCATGGGGAGGTCAAAACAACCAGAATCGCCAGCAAAGAGGTCCACCATATGGGATGAACCAAGGGTTCAAGCAAGAACCGCCTCGGGAGGAGAAATATAATTTAGAGCAAATGATGACTAAATTCATTTCTGCGACGGAGACGAGATTTCAGAACCAGGATGCATCCATAAAGGGGTTAGAGACTCAAATTGGGCAATTGGCTAAGTTGATTGCTAACAGGGAGCAAGGAGCTTTGCCAAGCAACACGGAAACTAACCCGAAGGAACATGTGAAGGCGGTGGAATTGCGCAGTGGAAAAGCACTTGAGTCTAATGAGAAAAAAAACAAGCAAGGTGAGGATGAGGTGGAACATCAAGGAGGTAAGTCTTCTAACTCTACATTTACACCTATTGCACCGAATAAAATTGTTATCCCCCCACCTTTTCCTGCAGCAATGAAAAAAGCTAAGATAGATGCACAATTTGGTAAATTTCTTGAGATATTCAAAAAACTGCATATTAACATTCCGTTTGCTGATGCTTTATTGAATATGCCAAGTTATGCAAAATTCTTGAAAGATATTTTGGCGAATAAGCGGAAGCTAGAAGATCATATGACTGTGAACTTGACTGAAAATTGCTCCGCTTTAGTTCAAAACAAGATGCCTCCAAAGAAAAAAGATCCAGGGAGTTTCTCTATACCTTGCATTATTGGTGATATTAATTTTCATAAAGCTCTATGTGATCTTGGTGCGAGTATTAATTTGATGCCCTATTCTGTGTTTAGGAGACTGGGATTGGGTGAACCCAAGCCAACTAGGATGTCATTGCAGCTGGCTGACAGATCTGTCAAGTATCCACGTGGGATTATCGAAGATGTCTTGGTGAAAGTGGATAAGTTTATTTTTCCTGCAGATTTTGTAGTACTTGACATGAAGGAAGGTTTAGAGATGCCTTTAATCCTAGGGAGACCATTTCTGGCTACAGGGAAAGCACTGATTGATGTTGACGAGGGAAAATTGAGACTGAGAGTTGGAGAAGAAGAAATTATTTTTGATGTCTTTAATACTCTCAAGCACACAATGCACAATGATAGTTGTTTTCGTGTTGATGTCTTAGATTCTCTCGTTTGTGATTTTGTGCAGGATGGATTGCAAGAGCCATTGGAGGCCACTCTCACTACGGAAAAGCAGGAGGACGAGTTAGACGAGGAAAAGATGGAGATGGTAGCTCACTTGAATGCCATTCCACCTTGGAGAAAGCAAGTGAGGCTTCGACTAGAGGAATTGGGAGACAGAAAAGATTTAATGCCTCAAAAGTCGAGCCTAGAGGAGCCACCTACTTTGGAGCTCAAACCACTACCTCCACATCTCAAGTACGTATATCTAGGAGAAAATAATAAACTGCCTGTTATTATTTCCTCTTCTTTGACAGATGATATGGAGAGTAAGCTCTTAGGAGTCCTTAAGGAGCATAGAGGAGCATTCGCTTGGAAAGTTGCGGACATCAAGGGGATAAGTCCTTCGATCTGCATGCACAAAATTCTGATGGAGGATAAATACTCACCCCTAGCACAACCTCAAAGGAGACTCAATCCAAAGATGCAAGAGGTAGTAAAAGCTGAAACGATCAAACTTCTGGATGCAGGTATTATCTATCCTATCTCTGATAGTGCGTGGGTAAGTCCTGTACAATGTGTGCCGAAAAAGGGTGGGATTACTGTTATTACCAATGAAAAAAATGAGTTGATTCCCACTAGAACTGTTACGGGTTGGCGTGTGTGCATGGATTATAGGAAATTAAATGATGCAACCCGTAAAGATCACTTTCCGTTGCCATTTATTGATCAAATGATTGAACGATTAGCCGGTCATGAATTTTACTGTTTTTTGGATGGATATTCGGGATACAATCAAATCACAATTGCACCCGAGGACCAAGAGAAAACTACTTTCACTTGCCCTTATGGTACTTTTGCGTTTAGACGTATGCCCTTTGGTCTATGCAATGCACCTGCTACATTTCAAAGATGCATGACCGCTATCTTTCATGACATGATTGAGAATTTTCTTGAAGTTTTTATGGATGATTTCTCCATTTTTGGCTCTTCATTTAATGAATGTTTAGAGAATTTAAACTTGGTGCTTATTAGATGTGAAGAAAGCAATCTGGTGTTAAATTGGGAGAAGTGTCATTTCATGGTGCAAGAGGGGATTGTGTTAGGACACAAGGTGTCGGAGAATGGAATCGAGGTAGACAAGGCCAAGGTGGAAGTAATCAAAAATCTACCACCACCTGCATCGATAAAGGGAGTCAGAAGTTTCCTAGGCCATGCGGGTTTTTATAGGCGTTTTATTAAGGATTTTTCTAAAATTGCTAAGCCTTTATCCTCTTTGTTGATGAAAGATGTTGAGTTTAAGTTAGATTCTACTTGTCTGCAGGCATTCGAAATACTCAAGGAGAGCTTGGTGACAGCACCTGTTCTGACTGCCCCTGATTGGGAGTTACCGTTTGAGGTGATGTGCGATGCTAGTGATACAGCTGTTGGTGTGGTGCTAGGTCAAAGGAAGAACAAGGTATTTCATACCATCTATTATGCAAGTAAGACCTTAAATGATGCTCAATTGAATTACGCTACTACTGAAAAGGAATTACTTGCTATAGTATTTGCTTTTGAGAAATTTCATTCATACCTTGTTCTGTCTAAAGTGATTGTGTATACAGATCATTCTGCCCTAAAATACTTGCTTGCTAAGAAAGATGCGAAACCTAGGTTAATTAGGTGGATTTTACTATTGCAAGAATTTGATCTCGAGATTCGAGATAAAAAGGGTGTAGAAAATGTGGTTGCTGATCATCTGTCTAGGCTTGAGGATGTTAGAATTAATGGCGTTGATACTGATATAGATGACTGGTTCCCTGATGAGCAATTGTTTGAGGTGAATGCGTGCCCTTGGTATGCCAATGTTGCAAATTTTCTTGTCACTGGCACACCTCCCCCAAATTTATCGTTTCACCAAAGAAAGAAATTCTTTTCTGACGTGAAATATTATTTTTGGGAGGAACCATTTTTGTTTAAGATTTGTGCAGATGCCATGATAAGGAGATGTGTAGCGGAGGAGGAAACCAGTCAAATTCTGAACCACTGCCATGACCGTGAGGTAGGTGGTCACTTTGGACCCATACGGACGGCATCTAAGGTACTTGAATGTGGCTTCTATTGGCCAACTCTTTTTAAGGATGCTCGTTTGTATGTTCTCAATTGTGATAGATGCCAACGCACAGGTAATATTTCTAACCGTCATGAGATGCCTTTGAATAATATTATTGAGTGTGAAATATTTGATGTGTGGGGGATTGATTTTATGGGTCCTTTTCCTGCTTCTTTTGCAAAGAAATTTATTTTGGTGACAGTGGAGTATGTGTCGAAATGGGTGGAGGCAGAGGCTTGTGCCACGAATGATGCACAAGTGGTGTTAAAATTTTTGAAGAAACACATTTTTAATCGATTTGGTACACCACGTGCAATCATAAGTGATGGTGGCACCCACTTTTGCAATAAAATTTTTGATAAACTATTGGGCAAATATGGTGTCACCCACAAAGTTTCCACTCCATACCATCCCCAAACTAGTGGACAAGTTGAAGTGTCCAATCGAGAGATTAAGAGGATTCTAGAGAAGACAGTGAATGTGAATAGAAAAGACTGGTCCATTCGGTTAGATGATGCTTTGTGGGCTTATCGTACTGCTTTTAAAACACCTATAGGCACTACACCATATAGGTTACTTTTTGGTAAAGCATGTCATCTACCCGTAGAATTAGAGCATAGAGCATACTGGGCGACCAAGGCACTAAACTTTGATTTTGCTCTTGCAGGTGAAAAACGGTTGCTGCAGTTGAATCAGTTAGACGAGTTTCGAGGAAAGGCGTATGATCTTGCACTATCTTACAAGGAACGCACCAAACGAGCCCATGATAAACACATTGTAAGAAGGGAGTTCAAAGTGGGTGAGGCGGTGCTGTTATACAATTCTCGCTTGCGACTTTTTCCGGGCAAGCTGAAGTCCAGATGGTCAGGACCATTCATCATAGCCGAGGTGTTCCCATCAGGTGCAGTGGTGTTGCATGATGGCAAGGAAGGGACGTTTACTGTGAACGCCCAAAGATTAAAGCACTATATTGGTGGCACAATTGAGCCACAAATTGGAGTCACTCGGCTCCATGACAGTCGTTGAGGACACGGGTGAAAAGTCGAGCTCTAGACTATAAATTGAGAACTGCTTCTTCTCCTTTTTATTCTTTTTCCTTTATTCCTTCATCGTATCATTTGCATTTAGGTAGTTGCATGGCATGGCATTCATTGTTCTTATTTATTTTTTCGAGAGTATCTCGCTAGGGCGGTCAAAAACCGACCGCCCCAGCGAGACGTCGTTTTTTTTCAAAAACATAGCCACCGAGAAAGCCTCGCTCGGGCGGTCACTTTTGACCGCCCCAGCGAGTGAATTTTTTTAAAAAAAAATTGGTTTTCCTGACGAACACTTCTCGCTAGGGCGGTCACTTTTGACCGCCCCAGCGAGTGAGTTTTTTTAAAAATTGGTTTTCCTGGCGAACACTCCTCGCTAGGGCGGTCACTTTTGACCGCCCCAGCGCGCCCTCATATTTTTCAAACAGTCTGTCACCGAAAACCACTCGCTAGGGCGGACACTTTTGACCGCCCTAGCGAGTCGCGCATATTTAAAAAGCTGCATCGCGTTTTTTTCTTTCCCACTCGCAAACCCTCGCCTCCCTTCTCGATTTTCGGCGCCTCCTCCGTCTTTGAAGCTCAAATCTTCTTGTTTTGTGATATTTTCAGGAAAAGACTCGATCTTGGTTGCTACACTCCACCGGGACGCATTTACACTACAATTTCTTCTACTCCGGTCATCTTCCAAGGATTCCGGCGAGCTTTTCCGGCGAACTTCGAAAATTTTCCGGCGACTTCAGACTCTTTGCACTCCCATCTCGACATGGCACCTAAACGGTCTAAGGTAACTCACGGTGCCTCTAGTTCTCGCTCGACTCCGTCTAATTTTGTTAATGAGAAAGCTCGGGAGCGGTTTGAGCATGCTAAACTACATAGAAAACCAATCCCTGAGCGAGGGTTTACTACATCTGTTATTAGTGATTTTCCGGAAGTCTTAGTAGAGGGACGAGGGTGGAGTAATTTCTTAGCACAACCGAATGCCGCGGTGATTCCGGTTGTGCGTGAATTCTATGCCAATGCTCCGGAGCTGAGTGAGCCTAAGGCATCTGTGCGGGGGCGTCTAGTCCCGTATGATTCGAGAACTATCAATGACTTGCTGGGTTTACCGTCGGTCGATGACTCTGAGTTTCAGGCGTGGGTGCTCAACCCGGACTATGATTTAATTATTCGCACGCTCTGCTATCCGGGCACCACGTGGAAACAGCCGGGGACGTATACGGTTTTTCTTGAAAAATTTTTGAGAGTGGACGCGGCAATGTGGTATGCGTTTCTATCTAAGAGATTGATGCTGGTCGGGCATACGAGTGATGTCCAGCGTGAGCGGGCGGTTGTTCTGTATGCCATCCAGACTGGGATGGCGATTGATGTGGGCAGACTCATCTTTGGACAGCTCAACATGTGCATACACAGCAGCAATTTGGCGTTTTATTTTCCGACGATCGTGACTGAGTTATGTGCCCGAGCGGGGGTGATATTTGCCGATGATGATGAGTGGCTACCACCGATGAGAGCTATTGATGACGCTCTTTATCGATCCAAGAGGGAGAAGAGGCAGGCAGAGCTGCCCGAGGATGTATTTTTCGAGTATGGGGGCGCAGCTCAACCACCTCCGGCTTTAGGACATGCACTGCCTCCTCCGCAGCCACGCCGCCGTGCCATGCGAGATCGCATCAACGAATTGGGCGCTTGGGCCACTTACCAGACTGAGTATCAGGCCGTCAATCAAGCTCATATTCAGAACGTCGAGTACTTGGTACAGGGGATCTCAACGCATTTGGGCATCGACACATCCGGCCTGCCACCACCACCCGCATACCCGCCACCCTTCCAGTTCCAGTACCATTATCCTATGCCGCCACCAGCTGACGAGGGAGTCCCACCACCTGAGCATGACGAGGATGAGGAGTTCTGATCAGGGGAGTTCACTGTTTCCCCTTTCTTTTTATTTTTATTTTGTTTGTTTTGTCATTGCATTTGCATTCATTCGTTTTTATGTTTTTAGTCTTTGTTTCGTTTTGTGCTATGAGGGCATGACACAACTCTAGTATGAGGGGGTGGGTCGATTGTTTTGGTTGTTTAGTTAATTGGTTATTGTTTTGATTGTTTAGTTAATTGGTTTAGTTTCGTTGCATTTCTGTTGTTTGATGTCGTTTATGTTGGTTTCTTTTGTTGGGTGTCGTTTATGGTGAGAAGCCATCGTTTATGAGCCAATGATGATTTGAATTGATAGGCTACAAAAGAGTTGATTGGGTCATGTCGTGAATGATACTCTTGATTGTTAAAGCATGAATTTTGGTACAAAATTTGAACCTTTTAAGCACACATGTGTGGGGACTAGAACTTTGTAGGAATAAGGGTGAAATTTGAAAATTTTGTGAGGTTAGCTTGAACGGCACCATTTATGAGTTGATTTGGCATGTAAACTCGTGAAAACAAGTCGCTAATTGGGACCTTGAATGAGAAAATTTGATTTGCCTTGAACTTTACATTTACCTCTTTTCCATTGCACTGAATTACAATGTCATACACCTAACCAGCCGTGATCCAAAGTATTATATTCTTAGCCTAGGGAGTACATGTGTGAAAATTGTGCAATTAAAAAAATATTAAAAAAAAAAAAGAAGGAGATGTAAGGTGAGGGGGAGCCGAAATAAAAGGAATGAAATTCTATTCCTAGGCTAAAAGTTGGAGATGTAAGGAGACGAAGAAAGTCAGACGAAAAGTCTTACGATTGCACAATGAAAATGATCGGTGTACTCCCAACTTTTAGCCACTTGAGCTTATTTTCTGTAAGGTCCAGAAATTTAATTCGCGTAATCTAAGTGCATGCAATCTAGGATTTTTTATTTTTAAATGTGTGCTTAATTATTTTATGCATTTTATGCATAATTCACGCATGATAGGATTTAATTCTGAAATCTTTAAAGTTCACGCATTAGGGTTTTTAGGTGCATTTCACGTTCGAACGAGGACCGGAGACTGGAGAAAGTTCAGGAAAATTATTTTATTACATGCTTTATTTTTATAAATTAAGTTAAAACATTTCTAAGGGTATTTGTCAAAAATGAGAATTTTTGGATATTTTTACTCGCAGAATCTTTAATTTTTACGGTGCGTAAATTTTACCCAATCGGTGGACTTTTTAATGGTTCGGGTAATATTTTCAAAATCTTTCCAACACGAAATATTTTTCGGGAGCATGTTTGAATTTAATGGGCCTACTTTTAAATTGTTTGGACCTACTTTTGAGTTTATAGTTAAATTGAACAATTTTGGCCCATAAATTAATTTATTATCTATATAATTAGACCCCTAATCACCCATTTAACCCTAAACCTAGTCTTTTACTCCACCAACCAGCCGACACACTCTCAGAATTCATTACTTCCATCGTTTTCATCATCCACAGCAAGTGACCCCATCGCTTTGTCTGGTTCTTGCACAAAATTCCTCTCTAGCTTTCACGATCGGGTCCCTCGTGTTTGTTCATTCTTTAAGGCACGCTTTTACTATTCTTTCTGCATCATACTCGCCTATATTGCTGATTATTTGTTTTGGTGCATGAAAGTTTCGATCTAGTCTCTTATTTAAAAGGTTTCGGATTTTTAATGCTTTTCTTGCAAACCATGGTTGTTATTCACGTTTTGTATTGTTCTTATGTGCAAGGGGCGGCTGCTTAAGTTGTCAAGGGTCTGGACATCCCACGGTTGTAGGAGTTTAGGTGCTGGTGTGCACAGATCGTTCAGGTTTTGTGGGTGAAGTCGAGAGTCGATCGGGAGCAAGGGTGTATATGTGGGGCTCGATCTGTGCGTTCCGTTACACCAGCTGTGTGAGAGCCTTCACCAGCCCTGGACCAGACCCTGGTGGGTCTGAGTTGGGGTCTGAAATGGCTCGAACAACAATGGGGCAACGGGACAATCGGTGGAGCCGTGTAGTGGCGCATCGGTTGCGGTAGGAAGCCTGCGATGAATTCTCGAGTCCTAGCGGTTAGGTGCGAGCATGGGGCCAGGAGCGTGAGTCTGTGAGGTGGCTTGGGGTCTGGTCTAGGGCCTTGGTAAGTGGGTTCATGGCTGGTGCGGCGGGTATGGCTTGAGGCGTGAGTTTTGGGAGAAAGGCATGCATGAGATGGCTTAATAGGATAGGACCGTAAGTTTTTTTTTGGGAAATCTGGAAATTCCAGCCGTGAGTTGGAGGGCTTAATGACGTTGATTTAGGACATATCAAGTGTTTTAAGATATGACAAAAAGGATGGGAGAAATTGGGTAGAGTTCGAGTCGAATCGGATTTAAACCGGGACCCCGGTCCAGGTTGTGAAACGAATCGATTAAGTTTGGTTTTGGGCTCGAATATACGTCTAGGAAGGCTTATAACAATGTATTGGGATATTTAAGGAGTTTGGTAGGCTTCGGGTCAGTTTTAGAGGTCCAGGGGTGAAACGATAATTTTTGGGTTTCCAGGGGCAAAATGGTCATTTTGCGTCCGGGGTGAGAATTTGGTCCTGGCAGCGCCCTGAGCACAAATCATGATATTTTAAATGTTTATGCATCATGTTTATGATTGTTACGCTATTATGATAATTATGTTGCATGCTTGGTTTAAAGGAAAAATTATGTATACGCATTCTTTTTATTAAGTGATGAACATGATGACACGTTTTGAAAGAAGTGATTTAGTTGTGACTAACACGATGACACGATGACATGTAAGGCCCGGGCTCAGTGGGCGGGTAATGCCGTCGCTGATGTCCCTCGCCGCCGGGTACCGCGGTTACACGTAGATGGATCCATCGACTGACATGATGACATGATGATACGAAAGTCACAGCTAATGAACGGAATTCAAATTAAGATTTTAACATGTATATGCTGATACGATGATACATGCTATGATTTTTACCACGCTTTGACAGGACACGTTTATGTATACGATTTTACTGCTGGCATGAAATGTATGTTCATTATGCTATTTTTCACTGCTGTATGCTACGTATATGTATTCGTTATTACTGGTACAGGCGTGTTGAGTCTATAGACTCACTAGGCGTGTGTGATGCAGGTGAGCATGTTGAGCAGGAGACAGGAGGTGCTGAACTCTGAGTAGGCAGTCCTGGTGCGGTGACATAACCCGAGGACCTCACGTTTTTCCGCATTTTGAGTGATGGTTTTTGAGAGGAGGGTTAAACATTTTATTTACGTTGAGGATTTTCATGATTTTTACTAATTTACATTTACATTGATATTTGTTATTTTTAATTGCTATATTTCCATTGTCTAAATAAATATGATCCTTTTAATTGTTATTTTTAAAATGATAGCTCAAAAAAAAAAAAAAAAATAGTTCCGCATTTTAAAACTAGCAGACGTTTCAGTTGGTATCAGAGCAAGGGTCTTGTATAGGGTTATGCCACCGCCAGCTTCTGCCGCTCAGACTTCAAAGCCTCAAGTCTGTGAGCTTTACGATTTTACTATTTAAAATGATGTATAGTTATCACATGCATTATTTCATGATTTATGCATTTTGATGAGTTACTGCTTATGCTTAACTGTTTTACGATTTAAAGTCATTAATTTCAAAACTAGATTAATTGCATGATGGGTTACGTGTTGATTGGATTGTATTTAGATATGCCTCCCAGACGTGAGCCTAGGATGGTCAGGGTGGACGATATTCCAGAGGGTGGCAGGGGTCCTCCACCACCACCACCACCGCCAGGGGACCCAGCCACCCGTGTCTTAGAGGGTATGGCCAGACTTTTGGAGCAGGTGCAGCAGGCTCCTAGGCAGCAGACTGACATCTTTGAGCAGTTCCGTAGGCTCAATCCGAAGGAGTTCGGGGGTACTACTGATCCATTTGTTGCTGAGGGATGGATTAGGTCGTTGGAGTTGCATTTTGATTACCTGGGGATGAGGGATGGCGACCGGGCCAGGTGCGCCATTTATATGCTGAGGGATGACGCGTCCTTGTGGTGGGAGGGAGCCGCACATGCTGTGGATGTGGCTACCCTCACATGGGCCAGATTCAGGGAGATGTTTTTCGGGAAGTATTTCCCAGCTGACGTCAGGGGTCGCCTGACGAGAGAGTTTATGAGCCTCAGACAGACAGATTTATCAGTGGCGGAGTTCATCCGCAAGTTTGACAGGGGCTGCCACTTTGTGCCCATGATAGCAGGGGATGCCGCCCAGAAGCTGAGGCATTTCCTGGATGGACTGAGACCCACACTCCGCCGTGACGTCATGCTGATGAGGCCGGCGAGTTATGATGAGGCTACTGCTTGCGCTTTTCAGGCAGAGCAGGCATTGCGAGACATAGATTTGGAGATGCAGCGGAAGCGGCATCAGGCTCAGTCCAGTGCACAGCCACATAAGAAGCAGTTTTCAGGGCCATCTAGACAGCAGGGGCAGCAGAAGCCCCAGGGACAGCAGAGACCACCCCAGGCACCAGGGGCTACTAGACAGGAGGGGGGACCACCATGCCCACAGTGCGGCAAATATCATTACGGAAAATGCATGCGAGGCACCTACAGGTGCTTCATATGCAAACAGGAGGGGCATAAAGCTGCAGATTGCCCTCGGAACAAGGGTCCCACCACCGGCAGGGCATATGTGATGCACGCCGAGGAGGCTGAGGCGGATCCCGACTCTACGCTGATCACTGGTAACTTTTACGATTAAGTTTAATTGTTTATAATTTTATTGCCTGCAATTGTTTGATCATTATGTGATTTGACTATTGGGATCGTTAACATAGAAAGAATTAGGATGCATGTTCTACCTAGTTTGAGATCATTTTCGAATTCATGCAATTTTGAGGAGTAATTTGATGTAATTTTCGAGATTTCGTTGATTTTGGGGTTAAATTCGAATAGGAGATTAGGGTCTTGTTGCAGTTTTCGAAAATTTGAAGAGGCAAGGTACAATCTTAGAACTTTAAGGGGGTTAATTTGCAATTTTTGATTTTTCTGAGGGTGAATTTCGAATTTTAGGGAATTTTGGGTTAACTGCCGATAAGGAATCCTTATTGTTCAACAATATTAGACGTGATGGTATGATTTGTCGCAGGGAGGATATATATTGCAGGTGTAGCCACGCATGCATTGCTAGACTCGGGGCTACGCATTCATTTATATCTGAATCTTTCGTGAAGCGACTAGGGATCATGACAGTAGCGACGGATTCAGGATTCAGGGTATCGATTCCATCCGGGGATCAGATGTTCACATCCCGTATAGTGCGGGGATTAGAGCTCAGGTTACAGCAGAAAGCAGTACGGGCAGATCTGATAGTACTACCGCTGCCAGAGTTTGATATTATACTGGGCATGGACTGGCTCTCATCTCATGGAGCAGTCATAGATTTCCGCCAGAGGTCGGTGTCTGTTAGACCTCCCAGTGGGAAGCCGTTTGTATTTGAGGCAGCTAGGCATCAGCAGTTCCCGCACGTCATTTCCTGCATGTGTGCGAGGAAGCTTATTAAGAGAGGATGCCAGGCATTCTTAGCCAGCATAGTATCAGTGTCGGAACCAGTCGGTCAGAGGCTGGAGGATGTAGATGTGGTCAGCGATTTCTCGAGCGTGTTCCCTGACGATGTTTCAGGCATTCCACCAGACCGAGAGGTGGAATTCTCTATTGAGCTCATGCCAGGGACAATGCCGATATCTAAGGCACCATACCGATTAGCGCCTGCAGAGATGAAAGAGCTCAAGGATCAGATTCAGGATCTGCTGGATAAGGGTTTCGTTCGCCCTAGTTTTTCTCCATGGGGCGCGCCAGTGCTATTTGTTAAGAAGAAGGATGGCAGTATGCGTCTGTGCATTGACTACCGAGAGCTGAACAGGGTTACAGTGAAGAATAAATATCCATTACCTAGGATCGAAGACTTATTTGATCAGCTTCAGGGAGCCTCAGTGTTCTCCAAGATAGACCTTCGATCCGGATACCACCAGCTGAAGGTGAGAGAGTCAGATGTGCATAAGACAGCTTTCCGGACGCGTTATGGGCACTATGAGTTCTTGGTGATGCCCTTCGGTTTGACGAATGCGCCAGCGATCTTCATGGATCTCATGAATCGCGTGTTTCAGCCATTCTTGGATCAGTTCGTCATAGTCTTCATTGACGATATCCTGATCTATTCGAAGAGCAGGAAGGAGCACAGTCATCATCTGAGGACAGTATTGCAGACTCTACAGGATAGACGACTGTATGCCAAGTTTAGCAAGTGCGAGTTCTGGCTCGACAGGGTGGCATTCTTGGGCCACATTGTATCTCAGAATGGCATAGAGGTCGACCCCAGCAAGGTAGAGGCAGTCAGAGATTGGCCAGTTCCGAAGAGCGTGACAGAGATCCGCAGTTTCTTGGGATTGGCAGGTTATTACAGGAAGTTCATCCAGGGCTTCTCTTCTATTGCAGTGCCTATGACCGCTTTTGACGAAGAAGAACGCAAAGTTTGTTTGGGGACCAGATTGTCAGGAGAGCTTTGACAGACTGAAGCAGGCCTTGACCACCGCACCAGTGCTAGCTATGCCATCAGGGCAGGGAGAGTTGTGGT